>NC_084829.1:149982995-150294661 GCF_033115175.1 Lepus europaeus | reverse complement strand
AACACGCCCAGGACAAGGAAGGCAGGGAACACTGACAATGGGAACACTGACAATCTCAGTCTCTCTGGGGAGAAACGGCTTGGGCTCCGAGCTCAAGGTGTTGGAATTCACACCTGGTGCCTCTCACCTTCCTCTCTAAGCTGAGTTTGGGGACAGAAGACATCGGCTCACTCCTGTCTTTCCTGAGTGTGTCTGGAGGGAGGCCCGCCCCGAGACACACCTGCCCTGGAGCAGAGCTCGCCGCCGAGGGCACTTACCTGGGTCTTTGTAGATGCTGAGCACGCCCTTGAAGTAATGAGGTAAAAATCTTTCCAGTAAAAGCAGCACATCTTCCAACTCTTCGAGGATCCCCACGAGCAGGAAGTTTTCATTCACGTTCAGCTTCGCGCGTTCAAGGGCCCACTCGCCAGGCTCCCTTTGTGGAGACAAAAATTATTTCAAACCCGCAATTCATTTTTGAAATGCAGCGGCAGCGGCAGCGGCAGCGGCAGGCACCGAGTCTATCCCTCTGCCCTCCCACTGCGACTGTGCCAGTCCACCTCCGAGTTCCTTCAGGGACAAAGGCAGGTGTGGCCTTGTCCAGAGCACCCCTGGTCCCTCTAGCTCCGGTCTCCTCTCGTCACCCTCACCTGTGCATAGCGCCCAGTCCAGGGCCTTGAACTTGGGGAGCCCTGCCTCAGTATTTGCTGAAAGATGAACACAGGCCGAGGCGGTTAGGACTTAATAGGCACGGATCAAAGGGTGATTACAGAAGGGCTATTTTTTTTTTGACAGACAGAGTTAGACAGTGAGAGAGAGATAGAGAGAAAGGCCTTCCTTCCGTTGGTTCACCCCCCAAATGGCCGCCACGGCTGCCGCGCTGCGCCGATCTGAAGCCAGGAGCCAGGTGCTTCTCCTGGTCCCCCATGGGGTGCAGGGCCCAAGCACCTGGGCCATCCTCCACTGCCATAGCAGAGAGCTGGCCTGGAAGAGGAGCAACCGGGACAGAATCCGGCGCCCCGACTGGGACTAGAACTCGGGGTGCCGGCGCCGCAGGCGGAGGATTAGCCTAGTGAGCCGCGGCGCCAGCCAGAAGGGCTATTTAATAACAGGAGGATCAAACCACGCCATGAAATAGGTAAGACGTTCTGAAGTCTGCAATTCAGTGCAGAGCAGTGCTGTGGAGACCAGCTTGTCCGGTCACGCCTGCGGATCATATTAGGAGAGATCACATAAAGAGAAGTCTTCCCCCCCTCCCCCCCATTATTGAATTACAGAAGGAGAGCGGCGTAATCTCCTTATAGGCTCAATCTCTTAGCCAACATTCTGTAAGTGAGAAATAGAACCTCAGGAGCGAGGCTCCCGGCTGGGCTGCCTTTTACCGTCTGGGAGAATTTGGCTCAGCCAAGGTTCTTCTTTTGGGAAATGGTAGGAATCACCCTTGCCAAGCTCAAAGAACTGTTGCAAAGGCTGAACCAGGTGACATCTGGGAAGAGTTCTGAAAATCACCGTAGGGGATCCGAGCTCGGGCATCATGAGTGCTCTCCCCGAGAGTGGGGATTGTAAGATTTCAGAAATACTTCAGGGAGTTACAATCAGGTTCCTTAGAATAAATCTCTTCATTGTGATTGGCCTCAAATCTTTCCAGTATCTGACGCGTTGAACGTGAACCAGGAGGTGTTTATTATGGGCCACGGGCAGGGTGAAGGGAAGCTGCCTGAACTCAGGAAGTTTGTGAAGAAGCGGAAGACTGATCGTCCCTGTCTCAGAGTTGGGGCCACAAGCAAGCTCCTGTGTTCGGGTAAGCGAAACAGAACAGCACTAGCCACAGCGCACCTGATCATGAACTGAGCTCACGGCGCAGCGAAGCCCTGCTCAGTGGTGCTGCAGCTTACACCGCTGTGCCCCGGGCCTTTTCAGCACACAACCACTCTCTAATCAACGTTTCCCTCGGGGAAAATGTCACTTCTGGAACCTTCTTTGTTTTCTACCATGCAAAGCCAACGATGTGTTGTTGCTGCCATTTCTTCTTTGGGTTGCAGATGTTTGTCTAACACAGGGGATTTCAGCTGCAGCCACGTGGGACCCCTGGGAGGCTGCCCCAAATGCCCGTGCCCATCTCAGAGACTTAGGGGCTCCCAACATGTTCCGCAGGGATGATGATTCAGGAGGTGAGCAGACCACACCCCGAGGGCCCCAACGACCCAAGTAAGCTACTTCCGGAAGGAGGTCATGCACTGAACCAAAGCCAACAGGTGACCCCTAGAAAGCACTTGCCTCTCCTTCTGCTAGGGATGTCTCAGGCGCACCACACAGTGGAATGCTGGGTATGAATTTCCTGTGTCAGACCCAGTGAGAAGAGGGCAGGGCTAAGCCTGCTCCGTCCTTACCTGCACCTGGGATGCTGTCCACAGAAGTATGGGATGATGTAAAATAACCTGGGGTTGGAACATTCCGGATAGTTTTCAAGAATACACTCGTTGATATCCTAGAAGAGAAGGCAGAGCAGTGAGATGTCTGTGGTCTCTGTACTGTGTTGTCAGGTGCCTACGGTTTAAGCAGACGTAGAACACTCAGAACATTTGCTTATGTTCTCCCAACATCCTGGTCCCCTGGCCAGGTGCACAACGGCTGAGCCGCTTCAGAGAGCGACTGCTTTGTGGAGTGAGCTGCGTCTCTGCTCCGGCCCACAGCGCCAAGTTTCCGGTTCAATCACAGGAGCAGTTCTGACACTGGGCCTGGTGGTGGCCCCAGCAGCAACCAGCCAGCCCTTGATAAACGTTTGTTGAATGAATTCAGTTTGAGTTACACTTGTTTTTAAATATTTTACTTGAGAGGCAGAGAGACAGACAGACAGACACACACACACACACAGACAGCGAGTGAGCACCAGAGAAATCTATTTATTGATTCACTCCCCCAAAGCCTGCAACAACTGGGGCTGGGCCAGGCTAAAGCCAGGAACCAGGACTCAATCCAGTCTCCCAGGTGGAGGTAGGGACTCAACGACTGGAATCACTACTTGCTTCTCAGGGCGCATTAGCGGGAAGCTAGAATTGGGAAGGGAGCTGGGACTCGAAAGCAGGCATTCTGATGTGGGATGTGGGAATCCCAGGTGGCTCCTCAGCCACTGCACCCAAATGTCCACCTCTGAGTTCATTCTTAACGAATTCTGACTTCATCAGACACCTGTACGGCCAAGCTGCAGCAATGCCAGCCCCCGTGCATCCATCACCCAACCATTATCAAGTCCCCACAATGGTCTCATAAAGGGCTGTGCATCTCAGAGGGGCTGCAGCATCCTTTCTAACATTTGACTAGGGTAGAAAGTGGCCAGGCGCTTCCCAGGCAGAGCTGTGCTTTCCAGAGGTCCTCTTGCTCTAAGATGAGGTTGAGCAGGGCGTGTCTGTGATGGGTGGGGCTTTGCAAGGGCTTGCAGTGGTGGGTGGGGCTGAGAGGAGGGCTCAGAACCAACCTGCATTCATGTAGATTAATCTGGACAGGCCTGGCTCTGAGGCCATCCCAAGGACAAAAGACAACCCAACGGACAAACCAGCCAAGCCACTGTGGGATGCTTTCCCAGAGCCAACATTGGCAAGGAGGGCCAAGAGTGGCTATAACTCCCAAACATGCTGTGTGAAGTTTAGAGGCTGGGGGAAGCCAGTGTAACTGGTATCACTGGGGTAGGTTGTCAGCCATTACAATGTTTTTAACTCAAGTTAAGAATGAGAAAAAAATATACCATGAACTTTTTTTTTTTTTACAATTTTTGCATACTTCTTCAATCTGTATGCCAACTACATCGCACAATTGAAATACTGAGTTCAACTGCAACAAGAAGAATCAGTAACAGACACACCTAAGGGCTGAGTTTCCCGCAGGAGCAGAGGTGTGGTTTCCAGGGGGAGCAAACCCAGTGGGGGACACTGGTCCCTGCCGGCTTGTGTTTCCATGAAGGATGGCTAAGGACACCTTGCTGTATACAGAAGCGCATTAAAAAATGGAAGATGTTAGGCCCCAAATACCGTTCTAGGAATAATTTGACACAGGGAGATGTATAGAGGGATGTTCACTGCAGATAAGTGTACTGCTGTCACAGTAGCTCCATGTCTTCATTTTGCTGAACTGAAGCTAAATGCTGGCTTTGCCAATAATCAGACTAATTTTTAAAAAATTTTTTATTAATGGCACACCCTACTTTATTTGCATTGCACTTGTCTTACCTGTTCTTTCTTTATTTTTAAAGTAAGCCCCTTTAAACAGAATGTTCTGTATGGGCAATTGCAAAGACACAGGATGGAGACTTTAATGGCATTCTGATACATGAGTGGAAATTGCATAAGTCAGCTCTTTTCATATATATATTTAAAATTTTTTGACACACAAAAATTGTGCACACATACGGGGCACTATGTGAAGCGTTGATAAATGTATATATCATGTGAAATCCAATCACAGTAAACATATGTATCTCCTGAAATATTTATCATTGATGGTGGAAACATTAAAATCCTTTCTTTTGGCTCTTTTTTCCTCCAATTCTTTTCAGACTAATGTATAATTTAACAGATAACATTTGCATGAAAATTCTAGAAACTGGCCCAGAGCAGGCCAGCTAAAGCTGCAAAGTAGTCTGGTCCCAGTCAGCATGAACAGAGGCCTGAAGTCAATGACTACAAACTGGAGACAACGACCGTGACTCTGACCAGCCCCCTCTCGCCTGGCCAGAGCCAACATACAGCTGATCCTGTTCTTTGTCGCCCTGTTCCTGATCTCCCTACATCTCCCGTTTCTGCACCCTTCAAAAGCTCTCCTGCTATCCTGAAAACCTGAGGTGCTCTTGGGGAGAGCTGAGTTCCCCATCTCCCAAGATTTCCAGATCTTGAATAAATCTGATTTCCTGGCGCCACCTCTTGTCTGGCTTGAGCATCGGCTTTCAAGGGACAGCATCCTGACCTTGTTTTCCAGATTACTACAGCAAACTACAGCAGAACTCTGATGTCCACTGGTGGGGGGCTGGCTGGAAGAGAAGGGATGTACATTCATATGATGGGCCCTGGATACCCAGAGAGGTTGAGAAGGATCTCTGTGCTGTCCTGAAAAGTGTCTTTGATCAATGTTCAAATAAAAAAACAGGGGGCTGGCGTTGTAGCATAGTGGGCAAAGCTGCTGCCTGTGATGCTAGCATCCCATAGGGGTGCCGGTTTGTGTCCGTGCTGTTCCACTTCTGATCCGGCTTCCTGCTAATGGCCTGGGAGAGCAGAGGAAGATGGCACAAGTGTGTGGGCCCCTGCTCTGATGTGGGGGACCCAGATGAAGCTACCGGCTCCTTGTTTTAGTTTGGCGCTGCCCTGCCACTGTAGTCATATGGGGAGTGAACCAGTAGATGTAAGACACACACCCCCACTCTGTAAGTCTGTCTTTCAAATAAATAAATAAATAAATCTATATTTTAAAACAAAGTAGACTGGTGCTGTGGTATAGTGGGTTAAGGCGCAGCCTGCAGTGCTGGCATCCCATATGGGCACTTGTTCAAGTCCCGGCTGCTCTACTTCCTATCCAGCTCCCTGCTGATGGCCTGGGAAAGCAGTGGAGGATGGCCCAAGTGCTTGGGCCTCTGCACCCACATGGGAGACCTGGATGAAGCTCCTGGTTCCTGGCTTCAGTCTGACCTAGCTCCAGTTGTTGAGGCCATTTGGGGAGTGAACCAGCAGATGGAAGACCTCTTTCCCTCTCTCTGTAACTCTGCCTTTCAAGTAAAATAAATAAATCTTAAAAAAAGCAGATTATAGGGCAACATGAACGTGTAGGACAACATAAAAATAAACATGTTTAAATACAAAAATATCAGGAAGGACGCACACCAAACTGTTAAAAGTGATTCTTTCTTGTGATAGGCATAATGCGAGCTAGGAATACTTTGAGCTTTCACTTTTATTCATGTTTGAAACATTAGTTTTTACTATCATGTGTGCATTTTACTTTCTCCATGAGAAAACTCGAGAGACTTCTATCCTGGAAACCAATCCCAGCTGTGTGGAAGGGAGGCTGCGCATGGCCATAAGGATGTCCTGACCTCCCTCCTCTCCCAGGTGGTCCTATGGCAAGTGGCCTCTCCCCTTCACCACCTGACCTATTGGTCCAAGGACTCAGGCACCTCCCCATGCAGCCACAGAGTGCCCATACATAAGCAAGAGATTGAGTGGACACAGGGCAGAAGGAAAGTGCCAGGACACATAGTCCCTGGAACAAGAAAGGAAGCAGCCGCCCCTTGCACCTGCTCAGCGTGCCAGAATCTGTTCCCAGGACGTCAGCTGCAGCGGGAGCAGAGGAGGTGTGGGGACAGGAGAGGAACATTTCCCTACTGGAATCTACAAGCACCTTCACAAGGTCAGTTAACAGGAAGACATAAATTCCTAGTGTAAAATGTGCAGTTAACCATTCTTCTTTTCTTAGACCCAAGCATATCCCTGGGGAGCCCATCAGGTTGATGAATAGCGTTCACACAACCCCTGCCACGGAGGCACTGCGGGACTTGAGTGAAGGGTGACACAGGCAGAAGGGGCGGGAGGCAGAATGAAGCCTGGGGGGTGGGTGCCCCTCACATCCCGGAAAGACCAGGGACATGGCCTCCGGGCAGCGCCCTCAGGACTGCTCCTGGCCACTCACGCTGTAGAACTGAGACCTGGGGGGAGGGGCCTTGCAGCTTCTTTGGAGACAGAACGTTCTTAGCTTTCCTCTTCTGCCAGGGCCTCTCAGTGCTCCTGGGCCCTTTCAGTTCCCTCGGTGGTAATGGTTTTAGCTTTGGTGCAAGGCTTCATCATCCTGCGCTGGTTTACAATCACTTTGTGTTTTTTTTTCTTAAAGATTTATTTTTTTCTTAAAGATTTATTTATTTATTTGAGAGGCAGAATGACAGAGAGGCAGAGGCAGAGGCAGGGAGAGGGAGAGGGAGAGGGAGAGGGAGAGGGAGAGGGAGAGGGAGAGGGAGAGGGAGAGAGAGAGGGAGAGAGAGAGGGAGAGAGAGAGAGAGAGAGAGAGATCTTGCATTTGCTGGTTCACTCCCTAATTGGCTGCGACAGCCGGAGCTGTGCCGATCCAAAGCCAGGAGACAGGAGCTTCTTCCGGGTCTCCCAAGCAGGTGCAAGGGCACTTGGGCCATCTTCTACTGCTTTCCCATGCCACAACAGATTGCTGGATTGGAAAAGGAGCAGCTGGGACTCGAATCAGTGCCTATATGGGATGCTGGCACTGCAGGCAGTGGCTTTACCTCTACGCCACAACACCGGCTCCTACAATCACCTTGAATACTTACTTATCTTTGCATATATATATATATATATATATATATATATATAAAATGCAAAATAGATATAGAAGTGATTGTGCAATTTCCTTTTTGCTGTATGCAGTGCTTGCAGGGGAAGATTTCCTTAAACAAAAAGCTTTAATACAATTTTCAAGCTTTTCTTTTCTTTTTATTTATTTATTTTTTTGACAGGCAGAGTGGATAGTGAGAGAGAGAGACAGAGAGAAAGGTCTTCCTTTTTGCCGTTGGTTCACCCTCCAATGGCCGCTGCAGCCGGTGCATCTCGCTGATCTGAAGCCAGGAGCCAGGTGCTTCTCCTGGTCTCCCATGCGGGTGCAGGGCCCAAGGACTTGGGCCATCCTCCACTGCCTTCCCGGGCCACAGCAGAGAGCTGGCCTGGAAGAGGGGCAACCGGGACAGAATCCGGCGCCCCAACCGGGACTAGAACCCGGTGTGCCGGCACCGCAAGGTGGAGGATTAGCCTGTTAAGTCACGGCGCCGGCCAAATTTTCAAGCTGTTCCCTAAGATCATCACCACAGTGATGACTTGAGCCAAGCCAAGCCACTTGCACGCATTTGACCTAGGACTTGCCCATCTGTGCACCCTCTTCTTGCCTGCGCCTAGCCCTCTTTGAAGACTGGGTCTTAACAGAAGAGCCCACTCTGCTCATGGGCTCCTACCAGTAGGCCGATGAGACAATCCTCCAGCGAGCATTCCAGGTATCTCTGAAAACCCTTTTAAAGACCCAAACTATAAACGAATGAGACTGCTCAGGCTGGAATTTGTTCTGGCCTGTCCTAGTCGTAAAAGCACACACTTACTCCTCCTAGCTGTTCTTTGTGGGCTCGTTTTTCACTCTGATCTGACAGGAGAAATTATCTTCATTGATTTATTCCCGCAGCATCTCATGGGCACGCTCATCGTGCTAAGGGTGCTGGGGAGCGGCGAGGCTCCAAGTCAACGCCAGTCACCCCGGCAGCTCCCGGAGTTGCGCCTGACTCCTCCTCACTCTGCTGTCCATGCCCAGTCCTGACATGAAACCAAAATCCTACCATCTCAGGACTGAACCATAAAAATCTGCCTATGAAACTGTGAATGCACGTGTCTCACTTCCTAAACCAGCCAGCTCTGAAGGAGAGTTTTGGGAGCTGAAGACCCAGAAAAGGTGCTGATTTCTTTGACTGCAAAACTTGCAAGGTGCTAGAAGGCTTTTGCTCAGCATTTACCATTTAGAGTTTTCTCCCCCTTTCAACAGAAGGCGGATGGGGAGAAGCACCAAGGTGGCAACAGACAGATCTCAGCTCAACTCTTGCCTGCACCACTTGCTGGTTGTGGGGACCCTGACAAGTGTCCATTCTCAGAGGCTCATTCTCGTCCCCTGTAGAGTGGGGACAGTAATACTTGCCTCCTAGACCCATAACTAAGATTAGAGATCACATATGCCAATTTCTTTACCGGCCACTCAAATCCTGATTACACTACCTTTGTTATCCCTTTAGCATTTCCATTCCTTTTTCTTTTGCTTTTATTTTCTACATCAATTCCAATGATATCCCTAGTTTTAAAAATAGTGACGAGCTAACTCATAGAGAAAACAGAGATTAAAAACAATTATGGAAATATGAAATGTGTTCTTCATATTACTAAAGGAAATAATAGAATTTGGTAGGAAAACAAATGGTATCTTGCAAAAACAATCAAAATATACCAGTGTGGAATTTTAGACTTATTGTATCTCACCGTAATCTCCATACAAAACAATGCAATACTATGACACAAAAAAAGCCTCCTTTTTCATGTTCCCATAACCTGCTTGAGAGCCAATCTTCACACTCAGAATATAGACAGTAGGAAGCAGATGAGGGTGAAGGACGCGGCAAAGAACAGTCCACTGTGCTGGCTCTGACTCCGCGCACCACAGCTTTGACAGAAGTGGGAGAGAGCATCGTTCCCCATCAAGGCAGTACTTGAGTCCTTGACCTGCAGACGGAGCCTGGTCATCGGAGTGCAACTTTAACGGGCTAGTCGATTTAGACAAATGGAGTGGATGTGGCTTAAGTTAGCTTTTATTGCATCACGCTCACCCTCGTAAGCGTTTTGAAAGCCTTGTAAAAAACTTGGAGCCAGATGGGAAGAGCCAAGTGGGACGTCCCAGTGAGGCCGAGCGGACTTGCAAACGGCAGATGGCCAGACACCACCATCCTCCCATCCCACGTGCGTCAGGCCTGCATCACGGACGCCGCACTCTTTCTCGTAAAGATGGAAAGCGCCCTTCAGAATCCTTCCCAACACAGTCCTGCAGGAGGCAGCGCAGCACAGTGCGTGCCACTGGATGCCCCTCACACCACAGCTGAATTCATGGCTGTGTGTCCCACAGCAGGAATTTCCGGGTAAGTGAGGGATCATTCTAAACCCATTTTACCCAACATCCTTATTCATTGGGAAACATCCTCCAAAGGAGCACTTAAATCATGAAACAGAAACACACAAGACCAAGTATCTTTTTAAGTTCCTCACTTGGGCTCCAAGATTGTGAATTTCAAGTTTCCACTGTATTAAATAATAATAAAAAAGAAGTAGCCACAGTTTGAGCCTGAAATGTCCCATCATAAAATGAGGATCAATGTGGTTGCTAGCTCAGTTTTTGTTAGATTTCTGCAGGCCTTTTGTAATGACCTACAACACAGATTATGGAGCATTCAAGATGACTGTGGGCAGATCCCTTGCAATGGAAGCTGCAAATGTTGCCACCCGGAAGTGTCCTTGGCCTTCTCCTACAGCACAATGTTACTAAAAGAAAGAACCATGGTCACTGAGATGAAGGGTTTTTGGTGCTTTTCAGGGACGTGGAGACTGCAACTACAATGATTTGATAAAGAGCTTGGAAAATTTGGGGACTTCTATCTTTGTTGCACAATATTTATGAGTATGTTTATAAGATAAAAATTACAAATAATTATAAATAATAATAAATTAATAACATTTGATATATAAAAATTATGCAGAATAATATATCTGATTATAAATAACCACAGTCATTTAAAATATTCACAGATGATATGGAAGTTTAAGAAAAATGCCTATATAAAAACAATGGTAAATGATATATATGTGTATATATAATAATGACTATAATCTATTGGTTATTCTTTTTAAAAGATCAGTGTTTTACAAATAGACTGGAAGAAAATAGACCAAAAACCTCAGCAATGGTTTGGTTTAAGAATGGTGGAATTATGGATTTCCCACCCCGTTTTCTTTTTAATCTCAAAATCTGATTTGATGTTTCAATGATGCTTGGGGGAAAAAAAGAAATTCAAACATTTTTGTCAAAGTAACACATATACATGTCAAAAAGAAAAGGAAGCAACCAAAAGCAAATGTTATAAAGGGGGTCATAATGAGAAACAGCTCTGTCCTGTTCTACTCTCTTCCTCCTCTTGGTGGTGTTTCTCAAAGGTAAGAACCTCATTTAACTGCTTCTATGCCTTACTATTTTGTTTGCATTACTTCTTTGTTTTGTTGGAGTGCTTCCTCAAGTATTTTTCACTCTACTTTTTTTTGGCTTACAGTATGAATGACAGGGAGTTTGTGGCCAGTAACATTCTCAGTACTTTGAAGGGTGTATGTGTGTGTGTGTGTTTAAATAGTTTTCTGTTTAAACTGTGCTGTGGCATAGTAGGCTAAGTAAGCCTCCACCTGCAGCGCTGGTTTCCCATACAGGTCCTGGTTCATAGCCTGGCTGCTCCTCTTCCAATCCAGCTCTCCACTATGGCCTGGGAAATCAGTGGAGGATGACCTGGGTGCTTGGGCCCTTGCACCCATGTGGGAGACCTGGAGATTACTGCCTTCAGATTGGCCCAGCTCCAACTATTGCAGCCATTTGGGGAGTGAATCAACAGATGGTAGAGCTTTCTCTGTCTCACCGTCTCTCTCTCTGTAACTTTCTCTCTCTCAGATAAATAGATAAATCTTTAAAAAAAAATAGTTTTCTTTATTCTAGATTCCCTTGTAATTGGATTTTGGGCTTTGATCTGATTCTTATTCTTTCATCATTTCTTACTCCTTGTCTTTTTGCTCTTCTAAGACAATTTTTAGTGTCTCCTCCGTTGTATTGCATTTTTATTGTGACAATCATGTTTAAATGTCTAAGAATTCTTTGACACATATGATTTCCTTTTCATAGCACCCTGCTGCTTTTATAGATGCACGCTACTCTCAAGTCTCTGAAGCTAAACAGAGCTCATTCTTCCAGTTTCTTCTTTTTCCTGAGATTTCTGCTTCCTTCAGGAACACAGTTTCCATTTGCTTGTTTCAAGCCTTCTCTTTCCAAGTGTAGTCTTTCTTCAAATATTGACAGACATTTGCTTCTCCATTCATTTGTATTTCATGAGTCAATGAAAACAGAGAGGGAGCCATACTGGGAGGGCAAGGTTTATCAGCCAGTGGGCTTCAGCATTCTGCTGGTGATTATTTAATCAATAGATTGGGACGTCTTTTCTCTGGGGACATGCAAATGCTTTGGGAATGAACCAGTTTTCCACTTGGGAGCCAGCCACTGGGTGCTGATTCCACAAAGTGAGCTCTGGTCAATCCTTCCACTATGGGCTTCTTGCCTGATTCCGGTCCTCCAGCCCAAACAACCCCACCCAGTGTGCAGGCAGACAGCATTCTTGTTCACTTGTCTGTCCTGGGCTCCTTGGGCTCCCCAGGCTTTGTCTTCTTGGACCTCCTTTATCAATGACCGGCATTCTACTCCTTCTCCCTGGTATTTATTCCTGCAGGTTCAGTCCCTTTGTTGTCCTCACTGCTTTGTGTCTGTGTGAAATTCCTTTATCATCATCATCACATGAATGGAGTCTGGTCCCCCTGTCTTCGTGCACTGAGATCTGTTCAGCTCAGGCTGGCTTTCCCAACCCTCCAAGCACAAGCAGCTTGGCTAATGCCCGGATGAGGCAGTACATAAAACTGATGCAAAAGAAAGCTCAACAGCAAATATCTAAGCCCTCAGAAATACCAATTTCAAATCTTTGTTACTTCAACGCTGTGTCTTATGTCAAATGTTAATGCAACATTAATAGGCATGTTAACATGGCCATCAGTGTTAAACATGCTTTTTAATTTACAACATAAACTCCTGGCTTTCTGGGAGTTTATTTATTTATTTATTTATTTATTTATTTTTTTCTCCTTGAAACCTATGGCAACTCAACAAGATAATTCCTCTCACCACGTAAGTCAATTCATCAACTGCACAGCAAGGCAGCCTAACCAGCAGGAACCTTATTGCATAAACACTTGATCACTTACAGAAGCCAGGAGGCAAAGAGAAACAGAAATTTCTGAGTAAGGCCAAGACGGGAAGCAGCAACCAAACAAATGGCCCTGGGTTCTCGCTGGGCCTTCAAAGGGAATATTAGATAGGAAAATGCAAGAAAGCAACGAGGAAGCACCTGGCCTCTGTGCCTTGCCAGTTCCTCTGCTCCAGAGGGCTAGGGACAGATGGACATTTCTCCCCGACGGCCAAGAGAAACCTTCCCATCTTCCAGGAGACTGGTCATCTTGACTATTTTTTGAAACGTTGAATGCACAAATGTAGCTGAATGCGTGACACCATCATTTTGCCGTAGAACTCCAGTGAGGAGAAATCACTGTCTTCTCTGGGACTTGGAGTCCCAGGAGAATGTTCAAGAAAGATGACCACCGACAAAAGAAGGCGAGCGTGCCATAGCAAAACAGACGATGCTGACTGCAGTTACGGAGCCCGGGAAAGACAGGAGACAGAGGGTTGGTTCAATGCGCACATCTCGGGGTGAGGCAAGATGCTCACTGTGAGTGGGCCGGGGGCAGTGGTCTGGACCAGTTGTTTTTAGGTGGTCACAAGGATCTTGTGGGCCACAGCAGGGGTCCTCATAGAGGCAATCTTCTCCAGTGTCTGGCAATGATCAGGTTCAGACAGGGAGACACGCAGGTGCCATGTCACAGGATCCCAGGTGTCTTCAGGTCTGTCTGCTCCCTCCTCCAACTTGCCCCATTCCTGCGTGTGACCCTGTTGGTTTGTCACTTGCTGTTACTGCCCTCCCAGTTCCCTTGAGATTCCTCCCCTCCCACAGGCATGCAGAGTTCTCTGGCTCCCACCCCCCCCCCCCCCCCCCAAGCACCATCCATCAAAATGGACTCTCAACTCAGGGTCTGGTGGAAATAATCTCATAAATTAATGCTCACAGATAGCAATATGCGATGAAGTTAAATGTGTTCCTGGAAATGTTTGCATTTTAATAGGGGCCAGTCCTTTAACCCAAAGAGTGAGTTTCTAATGGTAGGGGGAAGAGAGAGGAGGCAGGGAAGGACTAACCTTTATTGAACTTCTACCACTTTCTTCGATAAAAGCTTGTGGGATGATGAATAAGGAGTACATTGGAGACGTCATTTATTTTATCTTATCACATGGACAATGTTCAGGGACCACTGTCAACCTGGTGACAGAGAACACAGCTGCTGTGGAGGCCAGACCACGCTGTTCAGGTCCTTGCCCTTGGTCTACTAGGAAATCACCTTGAACTTGCTGTCAGTTCCTGAATCTTTCTCCATCATCTGGAGACTCCTCTGCTCAACCCTAAGGCCAATCCTGGGCCCAGAAAGGGGAGATTCTAGGAATTCCAGGAAAAGGAGCAGTCGAGGTTCACAGAGGGTCTATGATGGGGGAAGGCAGCACCCGATGGGCAGGGCTCCAGGGTTCCCTGCCTTCCCAAAGCCAGAGGAGCTCTGCTTTGCATGGCTTCACACACCGGCTTTTGAATAAAAGTTCGTTTGATCAAAGGACTCTCAATCTGAAAATCGTTGCTCGTGGCCAGCACGCTGGGGTTCAAGGTTGTGAACAGCTAGTGCGATCCACTCCTGTCCCCAAGTCTGGCCATCTTCCTTGCTTTAGAATGACGAGCCCTCTTGGCTGTTCACATCTGGTGACTGATGTGAGTAACAGGGTGTTTTGCTGCCTGTGTCTGGGCCTCTGTCTTAGCAGCTTCCTTAGCATCTTCCCCTGGTTGCCCCAATTCTAGGAGAAGCTGCTCCATTTGCTATTGCTAAGTTCTCCTCCTGGGGAATAGTCCCGCTCCTAAGTGTGAAGTCAGTAACCGGGTTCACTCATGAGCCTGCATTTTGAACATCTACCCCTAGATTCTGGGCCATTTACTGGGGCATCACTGGCACTTTGTCATGTCATTCCACTTCAGCTTGCCCACTGCCACTCTGGGTTCTGCCCACTCCAACGTGGGCATCAGGGTCTTGCACTCTATCACTTGGCTTCTCCCCCAGTCCTGTGTAAGCAGGCCCTCATTGTAGTGCCCAGAAGTCTGATTTCAACAATGGGTCATGACTGCTTACTCCCAGCATTAAACAGAGCCTTACGGGGAAAAAAAAAATGTGAGAAATCCATTTTCCTCTCTCTCTCCTTCAGGCCGTGGACACTTCTGTTCCTCTGCCCACTGTACCTTCAAAGAGGAGACTGGCAAAGCCACGTTAACCAAGGGAAGAGTAGATTTCTAATGAATGTAGTAGTGTCGAATGCTGTACGTATTATCCATATTCTAAGTGCTAGCTAAGTGGTAGCTTTTACTGAAATGACATTACAGTAGCTAATTTTGGTCTATCGTGTCAAGATCAAGCATTTTTAACAAAGCATGTCAATTCCTTGATTATTCTGGCTATCATTCTCCATTACGAATGAATGGAGTCCCTTTAAGGCTACAAAAAATTGTGGACATCAGCTTGGCCTTCAGGAAGGCACTGCACACAGGCGGGGTGCTGGGCTGGCTTCCCTAATTCAACTCCAAGAGCCTCCTGAAAGCCACACCTGCTGGATCCAGCGCCATCCTGGCTGCAGGGCACAGAGGACTGCCAAGTATGCAGAATTTTGCCAGACTGTATGGGCATTTTATTAGGTGAATAAATGTCTACAGATCCTAGTCTCAAACCATTGGGCCCAACACACTTTTGTCCAAACATTTTCAAAGGCAAAAGTGGAATACATTATCACTCACTGGTTCTTATAATTATAGTTTTCTTGGCTAACAATCATTTTCCTTCTGTATATTATGTCTGGAACATTAGTACAAAGGATGCCTTTAAACAGAGGTTAACCTTGGGGCTGGTGCTGTGGTACCGCTGGTTAACGCCCTGGCCTGATGTGTCAGCATCCCATATGGGCATCAGTTCAAGTCCTGGCTGCTCCATTTCCGATCCAGCTCTCTGCTATGGCTTGGGAAGCAATAGAAGATGGCCCAAGTCCTTGGGCCCCTGCACCCATGTAGGAGACCCGGAAGAAGCTTCTGGCTCCTGGCTTCAGATTGGTGCAGCTCTGGCTGTTGCGGCCAACTGGGGAATGAACCATCGGATAGAAGACCTCTCTCTCTATCTCTCTGCCTCTCCTCTCTCTGTGTAACTCTGACTTTCAAATAAATAAATAAATCTTAAAAAAAAAGCGGTTAACCTCACTGGGAGTTACTTACTAAACCAATGGCTACCCTAAATTTTGCACCAAGTGGGACATTAAAATGAAGGGACGTTCTCAGTGAAGGTCCACCTCACAAAAAAATTTGGGACATAAATTTATAGAATCATAATTTGAAAGGATTAAATTCAGTGATTAGTTGAAGGAGCCCAGGAAAAAGGTTGAGGAAAGCTGGTATTTCTTTAATGTCATTGATTGGAAATAAAACCCAAGAAAAATTTCATCTGGAATTCTAACTGCATTTCCAACCACAATTTTCTAATGCACCTTATATCTCTAATGTCACAATAAGGTCTAATGCATGTTTACTTCAGAGATTCTTAATTTAGGGTAACTGAAAATCATTTGCTTATTGTGTTTAAACAATTCAAGCTAAAATCTTAAACTACTGCCAAGATTCTTTAGTTATATTATGAATTAGGGCATCTGCTGTACAAAAGATATCACATGAAGTGCCTTGGCCACAAGTCACTGATAAACAATTGTGTCTTTCTTCACTTGTAGTTTACAATACGTAATAACACTGACATTTAAATAGAGTATATTCTTGGTAGTTAGCACCTCTTTTCAACATTTTAAGATTTATTTATTTAAAGGAGGTGGGACAGGTCTATCAGTTGCAGGTTCACTCTGCAAACTACTTGAGTTATCACTTGCTGCCTCTAGGGTGTGCGTCAGCAGGAGGTAGGAACTGGAGGTGGAGCCAGGACTTGAATCCTGTCGCTCTGCCATGAGACACAGGGTGTCCCATGTGCTGCCTAAGCCCCAGGCCAAATATCCATTCCATACCTCTTTATTTTTATGTGGTGCTTCCTTCAATGAATGATTTTGCCTTATATTAAAATGCATGTCATATTAATATTCCTACACTAACTTTCTGAGAAGTGTCCTGGAGATTACATTATTTATATACACTAATATTGTCTAATTTTAATCAATTTTAAATACACAACTTTTAATACTCAATATATTTTAACCAATGGCTCTGTTCACTGTTGCTTCTTAGACCCAATGCCTTCCCTATTTTTTCCAATAATTTATCTTTAAATAGAAATTTTATTGAAATTAATAAGTGGTAAACTCTAGCTTCCCATGTCTGAAGGGGTTCTATGGAGTGATTGTTTAGCTGGATATAAAATTCTAGGTTGAAAATTATTTTCTCTCAGCTCTTTGAGCCTAATGTTCTATGTTTATCTGGGATCTGTTTTAGCTGATGGAAAGTTGGCTATCAGCCTAATGATGGTTATCATTGGCCATCTTATTTTTTTCCTTTTATTTTATAGCCAAAAGCTTCATTCAAAAGTATCTGAGGGCTTATTTACCTTGGTTTATTCTCTTCAGTACTCCTGGTGTATTGTCAGTTTGAGGAACTGCATCTCCAGTATTCCATCATTAATTACTTCAATATATTGGTTCCTTGCCATTTCTCCATTCTTATATTGAATCTCTTATGGATGACTGTTAGAATCTTACCATCTCTTTTCTGCATCTGCTTGCTCTATTTGCCCGTCATCTAGCTTTGATTCTGAATCGCATTCTTAGTGAATTCTTCATAAATTCACAAACTTTCTCTGTAACTGTTTAGAGTTTATTTCTTAAATTTTTATTTCAATGGTATTTTCACTTTATAATTTATAATTCATTCTTGTAAAATATCTTTATGTTGTTGCTTCACATATCTGTTTAATAGTTTTCTGCTCTTTTTTTAAGATTTATTTATTTGAAAGACAGAGTTATAGAGAGAGGTAGAGACAGAGAGAAAAGTCTTCCATCTGCTGGTTCACTTCTCAGATGGCCTAAACAGCTGGAGCTGCACCAATCTGAAGCCAGGAGCCAGGAGCTTCTTCTGGGTCTCCCATATGGGTGCAGGGGCCCAAGGACTTGGGCCATCTTCTACTGCTTTTCCAGGCCATAGTGGAGAGCTGGATTGGAAGAGGAGCAGTTGGGACTAGGACCAGTGCCCATATGGGATGCCAGCACCGCAGGCCAGGGCGTTAACCTGCTGAGCCACAGCGCCGGCCCTGAGTTTTCTGCTCTTTTTAAGTGGAAGTTAGTCATTCTTTCACCTTTTCATAAAACCTAGGCATACTTAATTTAAGGACTCTGTCAGACTGTTAACACCAGCTGGAGAGAATTTATATTTCGATAGTAGATTCTGCTGCCTATCTTCCTTCGTATGGGGCGTTTTCATGTGCCTTAGAATGCTGTTCTGTGACCTCATTTTGAGAGAGTCACTCTCTCCCTGTTTCCCTGGTCTCCTTCTTCTCCTGTCTCTCCCCCTCCCTCTTTCCTTCAGATCTTTCCTAGTGGCTTTGCATGTCTGGGCCCTTAGTCCAGAACCAGGTCTCATTTGTACTTACCCTATAGGGACAATCTGAGTATTATGGATCTGGTAACAAATCAGGAAGTAGCCTGGGTCACTTCCTAGTTGTGAGTCTACTTCTCTAGGCCTTGCCTCTTATCAGGCTGCAGACCCAGGTAGCAGGTGAGCAGCTGTTGCTTTCGGCTTCCTTGATCCGACAGCAGGGGACGTGTGGCTCCCCTGGTCTGGCCCTCGTCATGGCATGGCAGGGGCACTTCTAGTCTCCCTTACCTTGCAGGAACCCAGTTCCTGGCCTCCGTCACCTGGTTCTGGACCACAGCCCAGCTGGCCTGCAGCTTCACCACTGGTCACTAAGCATGGAAATGTTGCTTTTTATTTTCTATCAGTACAGCACGTCTAGGACAGAGAGAGCTGAAGTCACCACACCATCTTGACTGGGAGTCCTGCATGGCTGTTCAGGCCTTTTTGCTAGAGTGAGCTCCGTGAGAAGGAATGCTAAGGGCAGAGGCATGGAAGACCTGGGGTCTGGGGACGGCAATTTGTCAACTCAGAGCAAAGAAGCTCGCTAACATGTCCAGCCCGTGCCAAAGCAAGGTCACGCGTTTATTGAAATCTGATCGTTTTTGCTTCATGAGTGTGTCAGAGAGCAAAGGGCGATGCACTGTATGAATCAAACATCAAACAGTGTGATCCTGAGAACTCTTTTTTACTGATCCAGCAGAACATTGTGACAGCACAGTGGTGACCTTGCCACAATGATGCTGCTTTGAATCTTTTTGTCATTTATTTGAGAAGCAGAGTGACAGAGTGTGAGACAGGGAGGGAGGGAGAGGGACAGAGAGAGAAGAGTGACTCCCATCCATCACTGTTTCACTCCATAAATGCTTACAGTGGTCAGGACTGGGCAGGCAGAAGCTAGCAGCCTGGAACTCAGCCAGGATCTCCTGTGTGGGGGCAGGGAGCCCTTGACTCGAGCCATCACTTGATGCCTCCCGGGGTCTGCATTGGCAGGAAGCTGGAATCAGGAGTCAGAGCCAGGAATTGAATCCAGGCACCTCTTAACCAGGCCTCTTGACTGATAGAGCAAACATCCACCCCATTTTGAATCTTTAAATTGCCTGAAGTGTGTTACCCAAAGTTCTAATGTGACAAGTACACCATAATCTTTACATATTTCTTATCAGTAGTACACTCTCAAATTCTGGAAGACTCTCCTCCCTGTGCTATGGGACCCACTCACTGCCAGGCAGGTACTCTATTAAAGCTCATAAAAGTGGCTTTCAAAGATCATGAAATTTTTATTTGAGCTGTGCTATGCTTAGCAAATTGCCGTGGGAACCTGAGCAGCTGATAAAAGCTTTCAGATGACTGTACTGTTTTTCAATAAACAGCATCATAAGAGAGCGAAGTCCAGAATGTAAGAGCCAACACATTTTAAATTAAAAGGACTTAAATGATAATGGAGATGAAGACGCATCTGTGTTGGTGCTTTTTTGAAAGGAACTGTCTGCCCACTGAAATACCATTAAATGACCTATAACCCCTTCCCTACTGGAAGAGCTACGTTGCAGAGGAGGGCTCCACTTAGAGGAATAATAAATTCAGGATTTTGCCTCTTGGTATCTGTGGTTCTGGTCTCCAAGGCCCAGAAAGGGCCACATGGCCAGACCTCTGCCACTACCAATCTGCTGTGGGCGCAGCAAGCACTGTACTGGTTAGGTGGGGGTACCCACCAGCACCCTGGGCTCTGGTGCTGGACTGCCTGGGGCATTCAGATGAGTGGTTGACAACAGCCACAGCTATGCAGCCTGTGCTAATCACACTTGGAAGTGAACAGTGAATGGGCCTATCTGTGCTTTGAATATTGACTCATATTGTGATGCTGAGTAATAAGCAAGGGCCTGGTTTAAAGAGGAGCCCACCTCCCCGGATGCCTCTCTAGTAACCTAGAAAATGAACAAGGTCACTGCTCTGTGGGCTTTGAGTAGGGGCAGCTGTGTGATTGCACTTGAATGCATTGCTCCTGTATCACATGGGGTGTATAGTTCTACCACTCTCAATCTGACCACAAAGCTGGAAATACATTTTCAGTTTGAACTGCTCTCTACTTACTACCAGAAAGAGAAGGTGCTCACACAGCTAAGGCCAGACAGCAGAAGACCACCATGGATCTGACTTCACAGTTGAATTAAGAAGCAGAGAGGAGTGAATCATTCACCTCAAGTCTGTTCATTTTACCTGTCAAAAGAAGCCCAAGGGGTAGGCCAAGTCTCTACACAAGCTATTATGTCCTGGAAGCAGGACTATCAAGAAAGTCAAGTTCAAATGCATCTTCCCAACCACGATGGAACTCTGTGAGTGCAAGAATGGCAGGAATTCCTGGAAAACCAAGAAGTTCTTTAAGAGTTTTATACTGTAAAATTTATTTATAACTCCTCTGGGCCATACAAGTTTTTGAAAACCACAGAAACTGTCTTAGTCTCAAATTTTGATGATTTGACCTCTCTGGCTGAAGAGGTTCAGAATTCCCTTGCCTTTCTTTCACATCCAGTAGTCTAATAGTTTTGGCCTAAGAATCCAAAACAAACCACAAAAGTCACACTTTTAACTTCTGGGCATCCGGGGTATAAACAGCAGCTTGTGGACTGTTTTAGGGTCACGGCCTCTCCATTCTATGGTCAGTCCCATAATCCCAACTCAGAAAGCCATTAAGGTCCCATCATAAGTTTCATCAAGAGATGTTGAAATGGGGAATCTCACAGCCCAAGACCATGAGTGACTAAGAGCCATCTGTGCAATGGATCTTCACAAAATTATTCTCTTCTAGGAATAATTGAAGTTTTCCATCACATGTACTAAAAAGCAAGCAAAAAAAAAAAAAAACACAAAAACAGCTCAGGACAAATGTTGAACACAAACATTAATTGTGCCCACAGACACATGCCTCAGTGTTTTCTTGGTTTTTCCTGGATCCTATCTTTTTTTTTTTTTTTTTTTTGAAGCTCATTCATTCACTGGGTAGTGGTCTTTCTCTCATCACTTTAAAGCTTCTTGGACTATTCCCAGAGGGGAGGTCACCTGCCTAAGTCCTCAGGCTTTCACCCTTTAGAACTCTCCATCCTGAGTCTG
Organism: Lepus europaeus; assembly: GCF_033115175.1. Lineage (NCBI taxonomy): Eukaryota > Metazoa > Chordata > Mammalia > Lagomorpha > Leporidae > Lepus > Lepus europaeus. The sequence goes on along the minus strand of NC_084829.1, from coordinate 150,273,411 downwards.
TTTGGGGACCTCATGTCCAACCCCTACGTTGGTCCTGCTCTCTGGATTCTTTCTGCTTGAGAGAAATTGGACCACGTATGACGTAAGGACAAAAGAGTACAAAATCAAACCTGTTCCTCACACTGGTATTGGGACTTTGCTCACGGCTTCTCTATAGCATGTTCTCTCACATGTTCATTGCACATTGTTATGTATGAGGGTGCACACGTTTAGATGATGAATGTAAACCTGAATTCCTATCCTTCAAACGCTGTGTTAGAACAGTGTCTTTTTGGGCCGGCGCCATGGCTCACTAGGCTAATCCTCCGCCTAGTGGCGCCGGCACACCGGGTTCTAGTCCCGGTCGGGGCACCGGATTCTGTCCCGGTTGCCCCTCTTCCAGGCCAGCTCTCTGCTATGGCCCGGGAGTGCAGTGGAGGATGGCCCAAGTCCTTGGGCCCTGCACCCCATGGGAGACCAGGAGAAGCACCTGGCTCCTGCCTTGGGATCAGTGCGGTGCGCCGGCCACAGCGCGCTGGCCACAGCGGCCATTAGAGGGTGAACCAACGGCAAAAGGAAGACCTTTCTCTCTGTCTCTCTCTCTCACTGTCCACTCTGCCTGTCAAAAATTTAAAAAAAAAAAAAAAAAACAACAAACAGTGTCTTTTTTGTTGTTCATAGCCTTTACTTTCGCTATTGAAATTACCTCCCCCTTTAGACAAACTGCCCATGGGCTGCATGGATTGAAACAAGCCCCATAAATAAATAAAAAACCCAAGTCCCAGTAATCATGTCTACATATGTAAGTATGGTATTTTTTGAAGACAACGAAACATTAAAGCAGCACCTCAGGCCTTTTTTTTTGTCTCACAAATTAGGAACCAAAGCAAAGAAAAGCTAAACCTTTTCTGGGCTCAATTTAAAATGTTCCCCTGCTGATGAAGAGGTCAGCTCCACGGATGCAGTGTAGAGCTGTTCATCACTTCCACACACGCGTGGGAGACTCCGGAGGAAGAAGAGCAGTCTTCTTTATGGAAAACTGGCTGAAGCAGACTTGCTTTCCTGTTCCTCTGTCTCGTTATGAACAGCTTTCAAGCCCATGGCGGTGGTGGGGTAGGGGAGAACCAGTCATTTGTAAGGGCTGGAGGAACTCTTTCCAACACTCAAAGTGTACGCCTCACAGCTGTAACGAGATACAGAGCCATGTCTCCACCCTGCTCTGCCTGGGCTCCCAGCACTTGCTGGGTGCTGTGTCCTGCGTAGTCCATTCCCTGCCCTGCCCCCAGGAATGCATGACCAGAGCCAGGCTAGTAAACACCAAAGCCCACAAGTGCCTGTGAGGCTACGTGAAAACAGGCCGGGGGCCCCTGGCCTACACTAGTGTGCCGCAGAGAAGCCCGGGGCACCCTGGGAAAGCGCAGTCCCTTCTCAGCGGGGCGGACGCTGGCCAGCTCCAGCCAATCCCTGCCACGTGCCACCTGTGCCGGGCTTGCCTGCTTTTCTGAATTTTTTTTTCCAAGAGAAACTAGATTTTTTTTTTTCTGAGTGAAATCTAATTCCTCAATGTTCATAGTAACACCAAGCAAAACGTGAGTCAAACAAAACAAGTCTGCAGGTGAACCTGACCCCAACGGGCCAGTTTATGCCCCACTGGGCTGCCATAAGCATTTCAAATTTGGGCACACACTGGAAAGATTTTATCATTTTCTTGCCATGTTTCTGACAATAATAACACCAGGAAGTAAAAGGCAGAGTTTGTGATGAGACCAGAACGCATCAGAGCTGTCTGCAGACTGGCGAAGGAAGCATTGTCCTTGGACAATTGAGATTGGATGGAGCCTTGGGCTCTCACCCTTGCCAGTCCCCCTGGCTGAGGGTCAGTTCCTCATCTCTAAGATGTGGGCGGTGACACCTCTCTCACAAGGCAGCTGTGGGCACCAGGAGGGCGCATCCGGAAATACTTAATGACCTGCAGAGAGCGCCCTGCAGACGGAAGCAGGGAACAGGCGATCTGAGTTTTGAACCCATTGATCAGGGGCTTGGAGGGACCGGGCAATGTCGGACAAGGTGTTTGTGGAAGCGCCCGAACTGGATGATTCCATTCAGCCCCAGGAGAAAACCGCAGTGAGAGGGGTGAGGAAACACGATCCGAAGGAAGAGGCTGCTGGTGGGACAGGAAGGAGAGCTGTGGTTTCCTTCGCCAGCAAACTTAGGAGAATCGGAAAGACTAGAAAGACAAAGAGCGCTGTGAATGCCTGCCTGGCCCATTATTCGTGGTGAATTTAAAATCACAGGTTGGCTTCCTACACTTGGAATATTTTCAAACCACCAACTTGCTTCCCCATCCTGGAGGCATGGAATAAGAATTCCTTTCGATACTAGCTCAACAAAAACACAATCAGGAAAGATCATGACGCCAGAATACTTTGATTAATCCCAAGACTAAATACAGATGATTTGGGGATCATCAGCGGTTTTCTCCTGCAAAAGCGTAAATAAATAGTTTCCCAATAATTTACAAAGCTTTTGCTAGAGCAGTAGAAAATTTTACTATGGGGTTGTTATTGGCCTTTAGGAAGCCACACTACTCTGCAAACTCTTTGTTTCTTAGCTTGTAGCTCTGCGAGTTCATTTCTCCAAGTGTAAGAAGCTCAAGAAACAGAGAAAGGCAGGCAGGGGTGGGGGGAGGAGGGTTTTTTGGCACAGGGGTTATGATACGGCCTGGGATACTCAAATCATATATGGAAGTGCCTGGGTTCAAATCCCACTTCTGCTTCCGGCTAATGTGTACCCTGGGAGGCAACAGATAATGGGACCTGGGTCCCTGCTACCCACTGAGAGGCCTAGATTGAGTTCCAGGCTCCTGGCTTCAACCTGGCCCAGCACTGGCTGTTTGGGCATTTGGGGAGTGAACCAACCAGTGGATGGAAGAGCTCTCTATCTCCTTCTCTCTCTGCCTTTCAAAAATGAATGAATGAATGAATAAATAAATAAATATTTAAAAAATAAACAGGAAAAAAAGGGAATTACTGATGTAATTTTTTTTTTTTTTTTTTTTTTAGTGAAAAAGTAACCAAAATTTGAGTGGGTCACAGTAGAAAATTCTGGACAGTTCTAACCATCAGGCAACGGTGCTCACCATCTTCCTAACATCTTGCCCAGCCATCCTCCTTCCTTCCTTCCTTTCTTTCCCTCCCTCCCTCCCTTCCTCCCTCTGTCCCTCTCATCCTCTTTCCCTCCCTCCCTCTTTCCCTCCCTCCCTTCTTTCCTTCCTTCCTTCCTTTGAAAGTCAGAGTTACACAGAGAGAGAAGGAGAGGCAGAAAGAGACAGAGAGAGAGGTCTTCCATTCGCTGGTTCACTCTCTAGTTGGCTGCAATGGCCGGAGCTGCACCGATCCAAAGCCAGGAGCCAGGAGCTTCCTCCAGGTCTCCCATGTAGGTGCAGGGGCCTAACAACTTGGGCCATCTTCTACTGCTTTCCCAGGCCATAGCAGAGAGCGGGATCAGAAGTGGAGCAGCTGGGACTTGAACCAGTGCCCTTATGGGATGGCAGCACTGCAGGTGGTGGCTTTACCCATTATGCCACAGCACCGGCCCCAATCCTCCGTTCTGAGGATTCCGTATTTAGCAGGAGACATGGGCCACTCATTCTTACAGAAGATTTGCCTTGTCAGGTCTAGAAAACTATGCCCCTGACATTCAGAATTTGGGGATTTAAGATGTTAACTGATCTGGAAACACATTCATTAAAAACAAATGTCACCTCCATTGGCAATTCTATTTGCGAATAGGGATTGAGGGAAACAGGTGTTCATTAATCTGGGTTGCTGAGCTCCCCAAAGGTGGCTAGAACTGTACTTCCATATAATTTGTGCTGTAATCTGAAGTGTTTGATTACGCGCATCTAGTCTGTAGGTTTCACTAGACTGCTAAGGGCATTCACACATGATATAAAAGAAGTTAAGACTCCCTCAGTGTGGAATAATTTTTTTCTTGCACAGGAGCCAGAGGTCTGTACCATGTAGTATATTTCCTGACCTGTACTCCAGGGTTGAAACTCTTCTGAGCCACCAAAAAATGTCAACAGAGGATTGCTTTTGACTGAGACTTCAAAAATTCTCCCATACAAGCTCTGGTAAAACTTGCATTTCAAAGAGCTGGACAGCAAATATAGCAACCACCCACAAAATTTCTGTGCAAACAGAGCCCCCTGGATGGTTCCAGTGGCTAAAGGAATTTCTATATTTGCCACTTAAGCTAGCGCAGTGTCTCGACAGGCCCCTGGCAGGACCCTGAAAGCCTTTCAGACATCCACAAGATGAAAACTATCCTCATACTGCATCTCATAACAGGTGTCCCTTGTCTTCAGACTGTGTTGACATTTGTGCTGAAGGAGCAAAGTGAGAGGCGGGGAAATCAGAAACTCATTCATGGGAGTCAGGACGGGGAGCAAACTTCCTTGCCAGTCATGGTTGTCCTTACTGCCACACCACAGCAGCAAAACAGTTCCAGCTTATTCTAAGAATGCCCTTGATGCAGGAAGATAACTACTGATGGTACTAAACCTCAACCCTTGAGTACGCATGCCTCTTAAGTACGCCATCACGAGAAAGGGAACGTCTGCATGAAGCATTTCTGCTGTTGACTCCTCGGCTTTGATGTAGCCTCAGGGCTTCTGTCTCAGAGCAAGATTGCTTAAGTGTAAAATAAAATATGCAAGATTACAAAGGAAGCCAACCCTATTGAATTATCAAAATGCCCAAAAGTTGTTTTAAGTAACCCATCCGTTTATTTCATGTATTGAATAACATCCCTCAATGGTTCTAGAACCTACCATAATAATGACCAGGGAATATGCTAGTATGAATAACTATTTTGAGACATCTCCAATAATAGTAATTGATAAGACTGATAAAATTGGGGGCTGGGCTAGCCGGGGCTGTGGCACAGTGCTTTGGCCCCTGCACCCATGTAGGAGACCTGGAATAAGCTCCTGGCTTCAGATTGGCTCGGCTCTGCCTGTTGTGGCCATTTAAGGAGTGAACCAGTGGGTGGAAGACCTCTCTTCTCTATCTCTGTCTCTACCTTTCTCTGTAACTCTGTCTTTCAAAAAAAAAATTGATGAAGTCTATAGGTGACATGATAGATGCTGCTGCCACAGCTGTGGCTTGCTGAAAGTAGCTTCTTCGTTTAAAAATGAAGAAAATGCTAAGTTGGTCAAACAATGATGCCTTTTGTTTCCTCTTTTCCGAGTTCACAGGTCCCTGGAATTTACCCATGGGCCTCTGGGGGAGGGAGGGGATCTGTGGGCGCCATCTGAAGAATACCTAAGAACAACTCTGGATTCAGGAGCTAACGAAGACTCTCAGCTCCTTGCTGCCCTCTTACTTTGCTCTATTTTCCTTCTTAGCTCTCTGTCACCCCCGTATATTGCCTGTCGGTTTGCTCTCTGTGAACTCTCAAGCACATCAGCTCAGAGGAGGTGGTTTTGTCTCCCATGTTCACTGCTGTCCCAGGGCTTAGAGGAGTCCCCAGCCCACAGCAGACTCTTGGGTAGCACTTCTTGAGCTCAAAGAATAGAGATCAGCTTCCAAGTCCTGGAGAGTCTACAGGGAACCCTCTCTCCTCTTCTCACTAGTTCATGCTTCATAGAGCATTGAAGATATCTTCCAAAATTTATGGCTCTTATAAATACAGTAGCTTGCAGCTATCCCATTACTCAATCTGAGATGCTTTAGAAAGAAACTGGTGCTTTAAGAGGCTCCTCAGTCAATGACGATGCAGCCTCAGTGCTGTCTTGGAAGGTCTGGGGGTTGCAGTGCCTACTGCTGTTCCCTGCTGGCTACCATGGAGAAATGACAAATGACTGAAGCACAGGCTAGAATTTTCTACACAATCCTTAAAGTAAAGCTTTTGGGACTAAGATGGAAAATAGGAATCTGAAAGTCTAGATATCTGAAAGTCTGTAATTTTACCCAGGAATCATCCTGCCGTCTTGTGAGAGAGGTGGACCAGCTGCCTGAAAGCCACTGTTCATTTAACATATCATTGCATGCATGCCCTCCCTTCTCTGTCTGGACTGAAAAGTTAGAATGATGCCATTGGCTTCAAACTGCAGTCTTCTTTCTCTTCAAACCATTTTATTACAAAACCAGTTCATGTATGCTATAGAAAATATAATTAAACAAAAAAAGAAGAAAGTAAATAGCAACTCTAAATCTAATGCAGGATAAATATTTTTAAGAAAAAATATTAAAAATGGAGCAGCTATAAAAATATGTCAGTATAGAACCCCTTTCAGTGTCTTTTAGAGAAAGGCCTGCTTTTCTTACTGTGGGTTGCCTTGATCCTAATGCCAATTCCAAGTAAAATATTAAAAAGAACCAAAATAACAGAAATTCTGGGAACTTTCTTACCCTATACACTTGTTTGGGGTATTTAAATGTGAGATTTCATTGCAATGGGGTCAGTGTTTTCCCAACTGGACTTTGATTGAGATGCTCTGGCCTTCTACTTATAAACGGGGAGGGATGGAATTGGCAAAGCAAAGCTCATCTAGTTTCTAAGACTCTCAGGCAAGTCTGTTATTTGCCATACCAAAAGGCAACTTCTCATTAACCCTTTCATTACAGAAACTGGCTTGAAGAGCATGCATCTTTCGGATCCTCAAACCCCAAGGGCTATGGACCTGGATTGGCTTTGGTCTCCTGGTTTTACAGGGCCCCTTCTTGGAAGGCTGAATGAGGACGTCTGAATTTACCTGGGGCTCTGCTCACCTGGAGGGGCACCTGACAGCCCTGGGAACTCACTGGGCCTCTCTCATCTCTCTCCACTCAGCAGAATAGATTGCTTCTGCTAACTCAATCCAAGTTATTTTCAGTTTATCTGAACGTGGATAAAGGCCAGTCCCTTTTGTTTTCCCTTTATTTTGGTAACAGTCTCATGGGTTACTTTCATTCTTTAAGGTCTTAGCCTCCGTGGGTTCCTTTTTATTTAGTGTCTTAGCTTTCCGTCAAGCTGTGTTGGCTACACACTAACGCAGTCTGTGAACAGTAAATAGAGATTCAGAGCCTGGATGTCTGTGGACCTTAGCCGCCTCCTTTCCAACCTCTTAATAATCCTCTCTCAGTCCTTGCCTCCCTTTTGGACCCTTTAAACATTTTAACCAAAGTTTTTATCCAGGAGTGGTTGGGGTCAAAGAATTCCACCTTTATGAAGTTCCCACAAAGCCAGAAACAGCTTTGTTCAAGACCCATAGGCCTCAGATGCTAGTAACAAAAACACTATGAATTATACGCTTCTTGCCTTTTCAATGTCTTTGGACATCTATCGTTCCATTTGTGCTGGCTGACGGAGGACTGATGAGGTTCCCACATGTCCAGGCAGGGCCATTCCAAAGCAGCAGGTGCAGGGTGTCAAGCTCACTGCTGACTCACTGCTGAGACAACTCCGAACTGCTGCCTGGTGGGGCTGTGCATCACCAGGCACAGGGCAAGGCGGAGGAGCAGCGAAGGAAGGGTTTGGGAATGGAAAGCGACGAAGTGGGATGGCCTCGGGTACGGCTGCGAGGCGGTAGGGAGCACGGGCAGGGTTAGGCGTTCTAGGTGTCTCCAGCTTGGGATCAGACACCTGGGAAGGATCCCCCTCTGGCTTCCTGCTGTCTCCCAGAGGAACAGTGGATGTGGTTGTGGGTGTTGCAGCTGCTGCTTTTTAAACAAATGGAGCAAGCCAGGGGATCGACACATGATGTGGGCCCTGCCAAGCTGTCCAATCTCAAGCTTCAGTTCTAGCTACTTCTGCCTCACACGTTCTGCCCTAGCAACGCTCCCTGCCTTGGCGTCTTTGCATCAAGCTTTGTAAGTGATGCTTCCTCTGCCTGGTTGCCTTCCACTCACCCTGCCAGGAAACTCAGGGGCCACCTCCTCCAGGAAGTCTCATGGACACGACGCCCTCCCAACCTCCGCTGGTGCTTCTGCATAAGGCCCTGATGTTAGAAGCCTGGTTCCCCAGCTGCCTCACTGAGTTCCTGGAGGGCAGAGCTTACACAGAGCAGATGCCCAATGCCTGCTTGGCTGCATGGATGCACACTGGATGATCAAGAGGTGTAGGTGAGAGACGCAGCTCAAATGTAAGCTCCACTGCAGTGGCAATTTGTATTCTGGTCACTGATGGCTCCCCAATGCTGAGAAAAGCACCTGGTCCCTGGTAGGCCCCCAAAAGGAATTTTAAAAATAAACGAATAAGGAAGAAACAGTTTTGACAGTAGCAATTTGCACATTCCTTGGCCAAGCCAAAACACTTCAAAGGCCCGTTCTTGAGGGCAAGGGGTGCTTTTGTGGGAGGTTTGCTTTCTCATCTGGAAGTAGATGCCCTGGCACAAGTGAGTTATCTACAGCTTGCCTATGAGCAGTAGAAATAGTGTTAGAAGCTCACAGACTGCGGTTTGAAGTGACCCTAAGTTTCCTAATATCTCGTGGTCACTTGAGCACATCACTTTGGATGGTGGCCACAGTCCCCTGGGCAGCTTCTTTCTATCCTAGACCTTCCTGGGTTGTTCTCTGCACAGCTGGGCTCTTAGGCACTGGAGTCCATGATGCCACAAGAGAAGGGGCTGGATGCTGAAAGCTCTGGGGTGCCTCCCTGTTGACAGGTAGGATGCATACTTCATTTCTCAGGCTGGGAGCGCTCGGGAAGGCAGGTAATTAATGCATCTCCTGGTTCGTGGGTGGGAGCAGGCAGGAAACAAATTCACCACACTGCTGGGCTATAATGGGTATTACAGTTCTTTTAAAAGGCCATGGTAGGGGCCAGCGCTGTGGCATGGCAGGTAAAGCCACCACCTATGGTGCTGGCATCCCATATGGGCATCGGTTCAAGTCCCAGCTGCTCCACTTCCGATCCAGCTCTCTGCTATGGCCTGAGAAACCAATGGAAGATGGCCCAAGTCCTTGGGCCTCTGCACCCATGTGGGAGACCTGGAGGAAGCTCCTGGCTCCTGGCTTTGGATTGGTGCAGCTCTAGCCATTGTGACCAGTTAGGGGAGTGAACCAGCGGATGGAAGACCTCTCTCTCTCTGCCTCTCCTCTCTCTCTGTATAATTCTGACTTTCAAATAAATAAATAAATAAATCTTTTTAAAAAAGGTTATGGTGATATTGAACCATTTTCCAATAGCGTTTGCCTTTATAAATGTAAGATTCAGGAATAGATACATTGTATCAAGCATAACCTTCCATATTATTCTATTGAGGTGAGTTAGCCCTTATCACTAATTAGATGAGGATCTATACCAACATCACCTTTGACAATGAATATTTTTTGGAGCGGTGTGATGTGCAGGAGCCCAGGAACACAGGGAGAGAAGGACTATGGCTCTCCTCATCCTTAGTTTAGAAAATTTCCATCAGGATAGGGAGACAGACCTACAATGATGGGTGGAATGCAAAGAAGGGCAAAACACAGGGCATGACAACCTCTGCTACAGGGATTCTGAGGATGGGGGTGACTTCAGGAGTTCTGTGCATCAGAAAAACATCAGGGAACATAAAACTACTTGCAAGAAGCAGAGAGGTTGTGTGGCTCTGGGGTCAGATGACTTAGGTTTAAATCAGTGACGTGAGGTCAATACACACACACACACACACGCCTGATTTGCAGCATTTGCAGATCCTATGGTGTAAATGCTCCTATCATGGCCAAAATCAAGCTACCATCTGATGTCACACGGGTTGGATATGGTCTGTCCCTGCCAAAACTCAGGTTGAAATTTTACTATCAGGTCGGGCATTTAGCCTAAAGGTGAAGAAACCCATATCCCATACTGATTCCCAGCTCTGGCCCCTGACTCCAGCTCCCTACTAATGCAGACCCCAGGAGGCACTGGTGATGGTTCAAGTGGCTGGGTCCCTGCCACTCACAGAGGAGACTTGGACTGTGTTTCCAGCTCCTGGCTTTGGCCCTGGCCTTGTCCTGGCCATTGCAGGCATTTGAGGAGTGAACCAGTAGATAGGACATGTCTCTGTCTCTCTGCCTCTCAAAGAAATAAATAAAACTTAGAAAGATTTTGTTTTTCATTGCCAATGTGACAGCACAGAGAGGCATTGTGGACTTTGAGAGGTATTTGGGTTTTGAAGAGATTAATGCTGTTCTTGCCAGACTGGGTTAGTTCTTACAAGAAGGGGTTGATATAAAGCAGACAGGCCCCCTGTCCCCTCCTCTCTTCACATGCACCTGCTTGTAAATCTGACAGTCACATTTCTGTTCTTATTTCATGTGCCCCTCCTGGAAGCTTCTGTTAAGGACGAACAGTCTCCCCTTCTCAAACCTTCGTCCTCTGGCTCTGTGACACCACATCTCCACACTGTCTTCTTCTTGGGACTCCTGTACTTTCCACTGCTCATTGAGCAGTAAATAATGAGTGACCCCCAAGCCCTTTAAGCCTCATCCTTGATACACATCCCATGGTTTCAGCAACTTCACCCAATCATTACTGACCACCAACACTCTTCCAGACATGACCTCAACCCTCGGGGAATGGGAGAATACACACTCCAGTAGATTAATTTCTCTCTCTCGGGATTCTGACAATTTCCAGTCCCATATGTCCAGCCAGCCCTCTCATGGGCTGGCTGGCTGTCTCCACTTATATGTACTTCAGGCACCAGAAACTTAGCACATTCAAAGCAGAACTTACTTTTCCTGTCCCTTCATTCCCTACCCTCCACAGTGCCACCTGTGGACCTGCTCCACCCAGAAAGCTGGAACCATCCTTAGCTCTTCCTCCTTTAGTCACTCAGGAAGCACCTGTGGATTCAACGTGCCCAAGTGTCTGACCACCTCTGCCAGGTGCTTGTTTGGTGTCTGTTTCCCTGAGAGTTTATCTACTCCATGATGGCTGAACTGCATCTGTGTTCCCCATTTAGTGCATCCTCAGTGACTGCTAACGGGCTGGCTACAGAGCAGGTGCTGAGCACTTGTTTAAAGAAGGCGTGAATGAACTGACCATATCAGAATATAAGTCATCCAAACAGTTATGCACACGATGTACATAACCTGCTGTAGATGGGTAGGTTCATTCAGGATATTGATGACAAATCTCTAGATCTTCCAAGTTTATTCACATTTAAAGAAACTAGGAAGGAGAGTGTTACTTTTAAAAAAAAGCAGCTTAAATTTCTGCCACTGGCATCTATGTTAGTGTTGGTGTGTGTGTGTGTGAGTGTGGCGGGGTGGTGGGGACACAGGTCTGTCTATGCTGACTTGGGGTGTGTGTGTGTGTGAGTGTGGCGGGGTGGTGGGGACACAGGTCTGTCTATGCTGACTTGGGGTGTGTGTGTGTGTGGTGGGGTGGTGATAACACAGGTCTGTCTATGCTGACTTGGTGTATGTGTGTGTGTGTGTGTGTGTGGTGGGGTGGTGGTGACACAGGTCTGTCTATGCTGACTTGGGGTGTGTGTGTGTGTGTGTGTGAGTGTGGTGGGTGGTGATGACACAGTTCTGTCTATGCTGACTTGGTGTATGTGTGTGTGTGTATGTGTGAGTGTGGCGGGGTGGTGGTGACACAGGTCTGTCTATGCTGACTTGGGGTGTGTGTGTGTGTGTGTGGTGGGGTGGTGATGACACAGGTCTGTCTATGCTGACTTGGTGTATGTGTGTGTGTGTATGTGTGAGTGTGGCAGGGTGGTGGTGACACAGGTCTGTCTATGCTGACTTGGGGTGTGTGTGTGTGTGGTGGGGTGGTGGTGACACAGGTCTGTCTATGCTGACTTGGTGTATGTGTGTGTGTGTGTGTGGTGGGTGGTGATGACACAGGTCTGTCTATGCTGACTTGGTGTATGTGTGTGTGTGTGTGTGGTGGGTGGTGGTGACACAGGTCTGTCTATGCTGACTTGGTGTATGTGTGTGTGTGTATGTGTGTGTGTGGTGGGTGGTGGTGACACAGGTCTGTCTATGCTGACTTGGTGTATGTGTGTGTGTGTATGTGTGAGTGTGGCGGGGTGGTGGTGACACAGGTCTGTCTATGCTGACTTGGTGTATGTGTGTGTGTGTGTGTGTGAGTGTGGCGGGGTGGTGGTGACACAGGTCTGTCTATGCTGACTTGGGGTGTGTGTGTGCATGTGGTGGGGTGGTGGGGACACAGGCCGGTCTATGCTGACTTGGGGTGTGTGTGTGTGTGTGTGGTGGGGTGGTGGGGACACAGGCCAGTCTATGCTGACTTGGTGTGTGTGTGTGTGTGTGTGGCGGGGTGGTGATGACACAGGTCTGTCTATGCTGACTTGGGGTGCATGTGTGTGTGAGTGTGGTGGGGTGGTGTTGACACAGGCCGGTCTATGCTGACTTGGGGTGTGTGTGTGTGTGTGTGGTGGGGTGGTGGGGACACAGGCTGGTCTATGCTGACTTGGTCACCGGAAGTGAATGCGTCTTCCTTTTCTTGACAGGCATGAGACTGAACTTGAGGCTGAACTTGGCAGACTGAGTAAGTAGCAAGAGTCTGGGAACGTTCAGGAAACAGCCATCACTTCTGGGTTTCATTGCTTTTGTTTCAGATGTTAACATCCACCCTTTTTGGGCCTTCTTGAACTACAAAAATGTATTCCTGACATTTTATTTCCCAAATCCACTTTCTCTGTTCAGTGCCCAGTGGGCTATGTCAACGGCGTTGCGAGGGTTAATTATCTCCACGTGGAGTTTCCAACCTCAGACTCTGGGTCTAACCACTCACAGAAGCCCTACAGAGAAGAGAACCCCTGTGCTTCTTTTCTGTCTGTGAGTAGTATGACTAATCGAGACCTGTTTGGTTTGTGTTTCCACTATCAGCTTCCTGGGGCCATCTGTTCTTGTCACCCTGATGACTTTCTGGCTGCTTGCTTGCTGGTCATTCTCATGCCAGTCTTGCTGGTGGCCTCCTCTCCTAATTTCCCAATCACGACCTGTACTGCCCAGTATGTGTCCATTCCCGTAGACCCTGGCCAAAGACACTTTTATCACTCGGGCTGGCGGCAGTTCTGCCATTTGCAAAGTGAAACCACCAAGCCTCTCTAGCCGCACAGCACACTTTCAGAAGACTTAATGTGTTTCTTTGAATTGCTTAAAAGGAAAGCCCTTTAAAAACTTGGCATCTGACAATGTACAATCATTTATTTTGACTACATCTTAAAATGCCCAGTGCTAAATGTGGCTTTGCAAATAATGAAATCAAATTGTGCTCTATAGAAACCTGACTTCTGCTAAAAATATTCATAGAGAATTAGATGGGGTATATTTTCTCTAAAACATCAAAGTCAACATTATCCACAAAAGGGGGAATCAGAGTAGTTTTAGGTACAAGGAATGGAACCACAAATGCCTTGCTCCAGTTTAGAAGAGGCTTCCCATAAAATGGAAGCATTTTTGAAAATGAAACTTTGAAGGTTTCTTGGATTGAGACCGTTTTCTATACTTATAATGCTCCATAGTCCTGAGAAGCAAGGGCTCCTAGCCCTCAAGTTCACAGGTACTCTTTGTCAGGGCTTCTCAGTGTTAACAGAACTGTCTCTTGACAACTAACATTGCTGGGGAGAGTTAGGCACCCTGCTACGGTTTCAATGAGTCCCCTCCAAAACGCAGGTGTGGCCAATGTGACTGCATTCAGAGATGAGTCCTGTAAAAGGTGACCAGGCCATGAAGGCTCCTCCCTTATGAATGGCATTAGGTGCCCTTATAAAGGGGATTGGCTGGGGCCAGCGCTGTGGCATAGCTGGTAAAGCTGCTGCCTGCAGTGCTGGCATCCCCTATGGGCACCAGTGTGTGTCCCTGCTGCTCCACTTCCCATCCAGCTCTCTGCTATGGCCTGGGAAACCAGTGGAAGATGGCCCAAGTCCTTGGACCTCTGCAAGCACGTGGGAATTGGGGAATGAACCAGTGGATAGAAGACCTTTTTCTCTTTCTGCCTCTCCTTCTCTCCCTGTGTAACTCTGCCTTTCAAATAAATCTTAAAAAGAAAAAAATAAAAGGATTGGCAGAAAATGTTTGCACACTCGTCCTTCTGCCTTCCACTATGTGGGCCGTGGGGTCCCTCCCCTCCAGCAGGGCCATCTTGGAAGCAGACAGCTGAATCTGATGGCACCTTATAAACCACACAGTCTCAGGCATTTTGGCATAGCAGCACAAGCAGCACAAGACGCTGACTTTTTCATCTAGAAAAAGGTCCAGCTTAATCACGTGCAGTGGGCTGGGGACAACTGAGAAATCTACACTTAAGATACAACACAGAACTCTATACGAATGGGGAACCTTGAGAAGGATGTGCCAACGTAACTATTTTTCAAACCATGAATCAGTCAAATATTCATCCAGTCATTTATTTAACAAATGATCTTTGAACACTTACTCTGTGTCAGACCCTGTTTTGTTTTGTCTTAGGTGCTGTGTTAGTGAGACAGATAGAGTTCCCGGCCACAGGTGAATTCTAGTACTTTCCTATGTGAGCTCCATGGAGGCAACACTGCACAGACAAAGCAATGAGGATGGTACCTGCCCTTGAGGGCAGTGAGGCTGGGAAGGACCAAGGAAACAATCAGAGTCGCACGGGACAGAATGAAGCCATTTAACAAAGTAGTTGAGAACACGGCCTATGAAGTGGCCACCTGGGTTTGCGTCCCAGTTCTGTTACGTAATGCATGCAGCTCAACACTGAGAGTTAGTCAGCCTCCCTGAGCACCGGCTCATCTGCACAATGAGATCATAATGCTACCTTCCACATAAGGTTGCGGGGAGCATCACAGGAAGGACTCAGGTGCTGAACAGCAGCTCAGAGGCAGGGCAAACTCGAGAGGACGGGACAGGGCAGAGCACAGGAGCCAGTGGGATTCCAGCGCCCCGAAGTGGGGTTATCAAGAGAGAATGGAAGAGGGACAGGATGTGGACAGAGAGAGAGAGAGAGAGAGAGAGAGCGAGAGCGAGCAGCTTGGGACGGTAGCATAAGGAGACAGCTGGCAACAGGAAGGAGCTTTTCTGGGAAGAGGGTGGGAGAAGCTGGTTCGATTAGCAGTTACCTGGGAAAGCAGTACGTCACAGCCAGCAGGTTATTAAGCGCCTTGAAAGCCTCAGAAAGGATTAGGATGCATCCCATGGAGCAGGAGACATCCAGCTCCTGGAACAAGGAAGCAAGTGGCAGGATGCAAAGTGATGCTTTGGAAAAGCAACGTGGCAGCGTTGTGCAAGGTGACAAGGAAGGACAGGGACTGGGACACGGGCAGAGGAGTTGGGAGGCGGCTGCAGAGTTGAAGAAAGCTCAAGATTGGGCTATCAGTGGCACTGGTAGAGGGAGGGCAAGGGAATCCAAGGGAGTTTCTGGGAAACAAACAAACAGGGTTTCAGCAGACTGGACAAAGTGGGTGAAGGAGGAGAACTTTCAAGACAAATCAAGATAATGGTAAACAGGTGAGGCCTGTGTATATCTCAAAATTTTAAGTAATCGTATCAGACAGAATTAGTTGAGTCAGGATGTTTGGGGTCGGCGCTGTGGCATAGCGGGTAAAGCTGCCTGCAGTGCCGGCATCCCATATGTGTGCCAGTTTGAGACCTGGCTGCTCCACTTCTGATCCAGCTCTCTGCCATAGCCTGGGAAAGCAGTAGAAGATGGCCCAAGTCCTGGGAGACCCAGAAACAGCTCCTGGATCCTGGCTTGGGATTGGCACAGCTCTGACCATTGCGGCCAATTGGGGAGTGAACCATAGGATAGAAGACCTCTCTCTCTCTCTCTGCCTCTCCTTCTCTCTCTGTGTAACTCTGACTTTCAAATAAATAAATAAATCTTTAAAAAAAAAAAGATGTTTGAAATGGACTGCACAAAACTCTTTCAGGCAACTCAAGAAAGACTGACCACGAGTATTGGATGAGACATGAGGCCAAAGTATTCATGGAAGGAAAGAAACACTGGGAGGAGGAGGGCGGAGCCAGTCAGGGAGGAGCCAGGCACAGAACTCGGCATTTGAGACTAAGTGCACAGGCTGTAACCCCGGAGCTTGCACATGACGGGAAGAGGTATATACTAACATACGACAGTAATAATCTAAACGGAATGAGGGGAGCAGCAGGAAGCGGCGAAGCTGAAGTCTCAGGTAGACATTGTCAAAACAATTCAAGGGTTTATTCTCACACCTCAACTTAGTTTCCAAAGGAACAGGAAAAAGCAGCGGTGGCTTGCTAACCACACAAGGCTGAGCGTGTACGTGGCAGGAAGTGGGGTGTCACTTTGGAGTTCTCCCCTGTGACTCTCAGGTTCCAAACTTCAAATGTCCACACGCCTCTGGAGGATCCTGGCTCATCTGCTTCCATACTTGTAGCTAAACGGATGGACTGACAAGTGCTCTAAGGTCAGGCCCAAGTGAAAGACTCCTCACCTTTCTAACGTCAGGTGCGCTCAGGGTCACCCCGAAGATCTTTCCAGCCCTGAGGCAGCAGCCTCCAGGAAGTTGGAGGACAGGGGCCGGCACTGTGCTGCAGCATGTTAAGCCATCGCCTGCGACCCTGGCATCCCATAACAGGAGTGTCAATTCAAGTCCCAGTTGTTCCACTTCTGATCAAGATCCCTGCTAATGCACCCAGGAAAGCAGCAGGAGATGACCCAAGTGCTCGGGTGCACCCACATGGCAGACCTGGATGGAATTCTGAGCTCCTGGCTTTGGTCTGGCCTAATCCCGGCCACTGTGACCATTTGAGGAGTGAATCAGAGGTGGGAGCTTGTGCTCTCTTGCTCTCTCTCTTTCTCTCTCTCTCTCTCTCTCTCCCTGTCATTGTGCCTTTCAGATAAATAAATAATTTTTTTAAAGAAGGAGGAGACACGAGGACTGGTGTCTGAGGTGAGCCCAAGTGCACCTGGACTGGGAGCAATGCATTTTAATCTGTTCTCTAAGCAAAGTAAAAAGTAAGCCAACCCCAACCTGCCCTTCAGCCTCCAGGTGTTTCTTACCTTCCCTTTGTATCACAAAAATCGTGAATGATGAATCTATTCTGCACCTGTTAAAATCCACTAAACACCATCACCAAGGAGCTGACCTCCAGGAAAACCACACCCACAGGAAAGGAAACAAGATAACACCCAGCCCAGACACCTCGCAAAGGGACCCTGGCACTGAATTTGCTCTGGCCCGTAGCTACTCTGGAGTGGCAGGACAGCAGAAGTGACAGCTAAGGTCCAGGCGGGTGTGGGCAGAGGGGTTTCATGAGATTGTCTCTTTCTCCAGGTTCTTCTGTCATTAGATCTTCATATTCATGCTGTTTACATTTTCCATGAAATGAAATTCCCAGGGGTCTGGATCCTAGCCGCTACTTGTACAAAATCAGCTAAAATGAACAAAAGTTTACAACTAGCAGCTTAATTCTACTTCCATCCTTTGACTTCTGTAAGAAGTTAGGTTAGTGTTAGGGTTAGGGTTAGGGGTCCTTCATCATTGCATCCAACTCTATTCCAGAGCTATTAACCAAAGACAGTGGCTGAGCGTTCTCAACATTGAAGACGGTGACTAAGGACGTGGGGGAGCTCCCAGCTCGCTCGGTGGCTGATGGGACACGCCTGTGCCCGGACTCTCATCGGCCTGGCCACTCCTCCCTCTGGCACTGCCACAGCTGGCGGCTTCACACAGAAGCAACTTGACAGCCCCGTGCCTCAGGGGTCTGGCGCCCCTTGCTCCCTTCTCTCCTCAGTGTGATAGGCACAGAACCCATGTGGCACCTGTGTGAGTGACACCAAGGCTTCCTGGGAGAAGTGGACCAACAGCAGATGGGGAAAGTGGATCCCTGCCTCCCCCTCTGCTCGCCGGGGCACACACACCCTGGGCCATATTCTTGCGTTCTGCCCTCACAGCGCCCACCTGGGACAGCTGCCAGCCTTGTCTCGGCCTCTAGTCAATCCCTGCTTTTCCCTCTCTGGTCTCCCTTTCCTGCTTCCCTCCATTACTGGCCCCGGCTCCAGCACCTTCCCACCAGCCCGGCCTCAGGCTCTGCTCTCAGGAGGATCCCAGGCTGAGATGGTGGTGAATACGGTATTGCCCCTTGGAATCCTGGGAGAAACTGCCTGCCCGCGGGGCACTGTCGAGAGGTGGGCCTAGGGGAAGGAGTTCGGGTTGTGTGGGTGGAGCCCTCACGAGCACATTCATGCTTCTTTTTTTTTTTTTAATTTTTTTTTTTTTTGACAGGCAGAGTGGACAGTGAGAGAGAGAGAGAGAGAGAGAGAGAGAGAGAGAGACAGAGAGAAAGGTCTTCCTTTGCCATTGGTTCACCCTCCAATGGCTGCTGCGGCTGGCGCGCTGCGGCCGGCGCACTGTGCTGATCCGAAGGCAGGAGCCAGGTGCTTATCCTGGTCTCCCATGCGGGTGCAGGGCCCAAGCACTTGGGCCATCCTCCACTGCAGTCCCGGGGCACAGCAGAGAGCTGGCCTGGAAGAGGAGCAACCGGGACAGAATCTGGCGCCCCGACTGGGACTAGAACCCGGTGTGCCAGCGCCGCAAGGCGGAGGATTAGCCTAGTGAGCCGTGGCGCCGGCCAACATTCATGCTTCTCTTGCAGGCTGTCATGGGGGAGTGGCTGCTTTTTCTCCTTCCAGATGTTTCTCCCCGCTCTTCTGCTCTGCACTGTGGACCGAAGCCGCGGGGACCCTTGGCAGATGCTGAGCAGAGAGCAGCACACACTCCTGCACCGCCCAGTCTCCTGATGGCTGAGCCAGGGAAACCTTTGCTCTTTGTAAGTTACCCTGTGTCGGCACTAGGTTGGAGCAATAGAAGATGGATTATGAGAGCTGCCAATTGCATACGGGTTAGGGGGTGGGGGAGAGAAGGCAGGCAGGGAAGGCTCCAGAGTATCTCATTTGTATGCTGAGCTGATGGGGGCACCACTCATGGATAATGGAATACAGGAGGAATACATGCGAGTGGTAGAGGCAAGAAACAGGAATGTGCCCATCAAACCACAGGTTTCCCTGTGACAGTGCCAGCACACAGCGTGTGTTCACCATCTATTGAGATTGCACAAGCCAGTGCAGCGAGCAGTGTCACTGTTGTGCCACCCACACTTGTATCTGGTATTGGGTGTTTAACAGGGATTGGTGATGGGGGCTGAGGTTTAAAAAGATCACTTTCTATCATCAAGTTATGTATTAGCTAAAAACCCAAGACACAAACACAAAATAATCCAAAGGATTTCAGAAGTGACATACACAGAGCAGGTGCTTGGTGCATGGGTAAGCAATCGCTTAGAGCACTGCCATCCCATGTTGGAAAGCCTGGGTTTGAGTCTTGCCTCCACTCTCCCTTCCAGCTTCCTGCTAAAGAGTACTCTGGGAGGCAGCAGGTGATGGCCCAAGTGCTCAGGTCCCTGCCACCGACATGGGAGACTTTGGTTGAGTTGCCAGTTTTTGGCTTGGCCTGGGCCAGGTCTAGGAGCTGCAGTGGAGTAGTAGATGGGAGATTTCTGTCTGTCTGTCTCTCTGCCTTTCAAATAAATTAAATACATTTTAAAAAGAAGAAGGATACATGAGCAAGTAAAAAGAGAAATATAATCCATGCTAAGTAATGATTACCTAGAGAAACGAAGATTGGCAGTAATTAAAGTTGGTTGAAGCTAATCTTATTGTCTTGGTTTAGGTCCATCTTCTTAACCTCACAGCTTTTCATTAATAGTGGCCAGATGTGGAATGCCATCAGCTATATCTGACATCATTTGTCATCAGAGTTCCCTCCTTTTCTTGTTGAACTTGATAATATTCCTTTTTATATAGCAAAGATTTATTTATTTATTTGAAAGAGTTACAGAGAGACAGGGACAGATAGAGACCGTCCATCCTCTGGGTCACTCCCCAGATGACCACAATGGCCAGGGCTGGGCCAGGCTGAAGCCAGGAGCAAGGAGTTTCATCTGGGTCTCTCACTGGGTGCAGGGTCCCAAACACTTGGGCCATCTTCCACTGCTTTCCCAGGCTATTATCAGGGAGCCGGACTGGAAGTGGAGCAGACAGGACTTGAACTGGTGCCCGTATGGGATACTGGTATTGCGGGAAGTGGCTTTATCTGCTACACCACAGCGTCGCCCCATGATAATATTCTTTTACATATGTGCTGACTCTATAAGATTCACCCAAGAGGTTAGTTACTTTATAAAATTGACTGTCTAAAACTCTATGGGGTGACGAAGGGGCAGTCATCATACTATAAAGTCACACCAGGGAGACTCTCTTCTTTAATGCAAAAGGAGATGAACCCAGGAACCTGCAGCTGAATGCCTATACAGTTCCATTTAGTTTTACCTGCAAAATGAAATGCAGAGCCATGTGGGGAGGCCAGCGCATACCTGGTTTTTAAAAGTTTTGCTTATTATTAAATTATGCAGGCTTTGGTTCAATTTTTTTTTTTTTTGGACAGGCAGAGTGGACAGTGAGAGAGAGAGACAGAGAGGAAGGTCTTCCTTTTGCCGTTGGTTCACCCCTCAATGGCCGCTGCAGCCGGCGCACAGCGCTAATCCGAAGCCAGGAGCCAGGTGCTTCTCCTGGTCTCCCATGTGGGTGCAGGGCCCAAGCACTTGGGCCATCCTCCACTGCACTCCCGGGCCACAGCAGAGAACTGGACTGGAAGAGGAGCAACCGGGACAGAATCTGGCGCCCTGACCAGGACTAGAACCTGGTATGTCGGTGCCACAGGAAGAGGATTAGCCTATTGAACCACGGTGCCGGCCCTTTGGTTCAAATTCTGTCGTTCAGCCATGACTGTCTGCATGGACTTAAGGTCTGAGAAAATACGGTCTGTTCCTATCAGCTGCATGAATTTGTAGCCAGTGAAGCTCGCACCTGTTCCATTCATTCCTGGCCGCTTTCCAATAAGAGGAATGAAAACCTCTCTAGGGATAAAAATCAAACTTCCCGTGAAAATCCCCACCAAATCATACTTTGTGGTATCATTTCTACTCAGTCCATGACACTCGTCAATCCAAAAAGGGACTCAAAATAGTCTGTTCAATGTGCTTCGCAGATCTCATTTGTGGGGACCAGGGCCTTGGCAGTCTCCAGGCTGAACTATCAAAGCAAGGAAGGCACGTTTGACTTTTCAGTTGCATTGCAAGAGATCAGGCACCCATTGTAGGCATTTCTATAGGAGACTGCCCCGGAGCTCCCGTGTACTTGGCATGCCGTTAGCCCCCTACCCTAATTTAAGCCACCACCTACCACCTCCTTTGGAATACAGGGATAACAACATCTACATCGTGCACCACACTTTTGGGGGAGGCCCTTGTGGTGGCAACGAATGATCAGCCATTCCCTCTTCTTTGCCTCTGTCCTTGTAGTCAAAAGTGTTTGGCCTTGTCCTTCAATTTCCAGCCATTAGAGGGCAAGGCTGCTATAGCAAACGGATGCTGAGACTGGTTTTTGAGTGAGTGGAGCACATATTTTTCCAATTACACACTATCTAATTCAATTTACATTTATTAGAAAGACTGCCAGATATTTCATGTTAATATTGACATTTTCATAAGCACTTGCAATTAGAATTCAAGCTGAGATTCCAATAAATCTCTTAGATGTTTGACACTTATTTTTCCTGCCTTCAAGACTTCACAAAATATTTTTTAAGAACACTTCTGGAGGTCATTCAGCCTTTGGGGAATTTCTACTGTGCACGTAAAACAGTTGGGCAGAGAAAAAAAATGTCACAAGTGGCAAAGCAAATTGAGGACAACTCTAGAGGTGTGCCAATTTGTGCTGAAGAGTGTAGGGTACAAAATTCAAAGTCTTGACACAAGAAGTGGAGCCATTAGTTTTTCACTTTATATAGAACATCATCCCACAGCTCCCTGGCTATCTTAAAGAACATTCCTTGACTGCATTTCAAGTAGCGAAATATAGTTACAGTAACTTTTTTAAAAAAAAACTTAGCATGAGTATGTCTCTGTATGAATTGGCCTGAATTGAAAGAGTGTCACGTGTCTCTTTGAAGAGACAGCAATGAATTCCAAGCACATTGTCAACCTAAATAAAAAAAGTCTGCATGCTAAAATATTTTATTCATCAAAGGGTTCACTCTCTCTGTTTTTTTTGTTTGTTTTTTGTTTTTGCCTACAGCACAGCTCCCTAAAGTAAGCCCCTCAATGTAAGCATAACAGGCTTTCTGGATAATAGGTATTATCCACTTGAATGTTTGAAGAATGCCTGATGGAGGACACAAAGATATTCATAAATACCACAAACTCTACACAGCATTGTCCAATGTCTTTAATGGCATTTACTTGCTTGTGCCAATTAACAGCCTAATGAACATTTTTAAAGGGAAGGCAAATATGGCTTTTCCAAGTGGACAAAGGGATAAAGGGAAGCTTCCATGAGATACTCAGGGAGTGTTTCAGTGGAAACAGCTCCTGCTCTTTCCCTCAAGAAGGGGTGTGGGATTCATTTCGGTTCTCGGTCTTAGGTACACGTTGGCATCACTTCTGGAGCTGAAGAAAAAAAAAAAATCCCAAAGCGCAGGTTGCAGTTAAACTCGACTCCCTGGGCGTGGGACCCAGGCATGGGAGGTTTTTTAAAACAGGTGACTCTCCAGTGTCGCAAAGGTTGAGAAGCGCTGCCTCGCTGACCCAGAGCCACCTGCCCCAGCGGAGAGCAGCCTGGAGCGCAACGAGGGTGCTGATCCAGCTGGCTCACAGGGGCCGCCCGGAGAACAGGAGCCCAGCTGACAGGTGGCCTGCGGCTGCACCTGGCTGTGCTCAGACAGCCCCAGTCCTTGCAGCTGATGTAGGGTCCTGACGGGACCTTGCAAAGAGAGCTGCTCAGTAGAGCTGCCTCGGCTGCTATCCAATGCACACTGGATCCCCAGGGGCCATCTGGATAAAGACTTTCCAGCCCCCAAGCTCCTCACCTCCCTTATTGCTCCCTCGTGCCAGATGGGTGCTTCACCATGGAGTAAGCTTTGTGCCCAGCCTTCTCATCACATGAAACAGCCCCCCGTGACGGCCCCTCAGCCTTACCCCATCATATCCGTTTGCACCCTGAAGACCCGGCGCCCACCCTAGCAACACAACTCCTACTGCTTTCTTTCTCCACCTCATTTCTCAGGCTGCTAAGGGCTTTCACGTTTCCTTGGCTAAGTTGACAACGCCTGTGTCGCTGTGCTGAACTACGATTGCTGGTAGCTGGTGTTAAGCTTTTCAAGTTTGGTTCTTCTGTTGCTCACTGGACAGCAGTAACTGGATGGTCAGTGCTGTGTGTTATACTTCTGTGACTGCTCCCCCATCGCCACCCCGCATGTGGTACATGGGCCACAAACACCTGCTCCTGGGTTTGTCCCACTCTTGGATCATTGCAGTAGCCTCTGCAACTGGTCTACCCACATCTACTTGGAGCCCTTCTCCATTCCGTTATGTTGTAGCCAAAGTGATATGTTTTTCTCCCAAAATGTAAAAGTTTCAGGATTCCATGTAAACATGTCTCCCTTTAAATCGTTAGTGCTCCCCACCCCCAGGGGCTCTTTACCAGGGTCTTGGAGGCTCTCTGGGGAACTCAGCTCTCTGCTTCCTCCCTCAGCTTACCCAGCTCCAGGTAGCCCAGTTCTTCCACTTTGTTCCTGGTGCTCCCTCTTGCTAGAGGACCTTTGCACATGCTGCTCCCATCATCTCCTCTTTCTCTGTGGACCTCAGTTCAACTGCCACTTCTTTGACTTTCAGACTTGCCAATGGCCTCATTCTTGCATTGGACAGCGCCATGTCTGTCTGCAGTGTAGGGGTGACGCAGTTGCTATCTCACATTCATCTGTGTGGGCGTGGGATTAACGCCTGTCTTCCCTGTAGGACTGTGAGCTCCACACGGGCAGACCCAGTGTCTGTCTTTGCTCAACGTTTTATCTCCATTTCCTACTGTAGTGCCTATCCCATAAAGGGTACCAAGTCAGTGTGTATGGAACGAAGGAATGCAAATGAGTGAGTGAACGGATGGATGGACGGATGAGTCACTAACATGAGAAAGACAAACTGTGACTGGTCACTTGGTTTGCAGACCAGGGACAGGAAAGCCATGTTTGGTGCTACTGGATGGCTGCACGGCACAGTGTAGAGCAGACAGGTCAAGTTCAAGGATGCCTGTCCCACCACATCCTCCTCCCCAGTCCTCTGCCCCAATATGGCCTTGGATCTCAGGCAAGGTAATGAACCCTGAAAACAGCCACACCCTAATTCTTAGCACCTCTGAATATGCTCTCTACAGGGCAAATGGACCACTGCAGATGGAATTGGGGTTATAGACTTTGAGATGAGGAGAGATGATCCTGGATTACCAGGGTGGGCCAACCTAACGACACAGCAGTCTAAAAGTGGAGAACCCGGGGTCAGCGCTGTGGGGGAAGCTGCTGCATGTTACACCGACATCCCATATCGGAGTGCTGGTTCAATCCTGGCTGCTCCCCTTCCAAACCAGCTCCCAGCTAATGTGCCTGGGAAAGCAGCAGATGATGGCCCAAGTACCTGGGTCCCTGTCAACTGTGTGCGAGACCCAGCTGCTGTTCCGGGTTCCTGGCTTCGGTGAACCACTGGATGAAAGACCCCTTCTCTCTGTTGTCTCTCCCTCTTTCCCTGTCACTCTGCCTTGCAAATAAATAAATAAAATGGGTTAGGGAAATGAGAAAAAAAGGAGAGATCTGAAGCATATGAGGGTTGACCCACCACTGGAGGTTTTAAAGATCAAGAAAGGGGGCCACCGTCCAAGGTATGCAGGTAGCCTCCAGAAAAATGGGAATGGCCTTTAGCCAATGGCCAGCGAGGACACAGGAGCTCAGGCCTGCACCCCTAAGTGAATGAGGAATGCATCTCCCTCCTTCTGAGCCTGAGCAAAGGATCACAGCCCTGCCAACCCTGATGCTGGCCTGCGGAGACCTAGGTGAGCTGCCAACCTGCAGGTTTGGCTGCGCCATGGCTTACTCTTGCCGCGTGGCCTTGTGGCTCCTCGCCCTGCTGGAGGGTCGGGGTCTGTTTGTCCTCACTGCCGTACACCTCGTTCTGCTCACTCACATTTCAGCCTCCCCTGGCGCTGTGATCGGAGGCACTCTGAGGGAAGCATAGAACCTTGGGGCTCAGGGAGCCTTATATGCCTCCCCTTTGTCCTGGTTTGTCTCAATCAGCTGTCTTAGGCCCTGGGAGTCTGTGCTGCTCCTCTGGGAGCAGGGGTGGATGTGGGGTGCTGAGGCCTCCACCAGCAGACGCTGGGCTGGGCCGACGCCTGCATGTAGCACGCGGGCCTGCCGCCATGGCTGCTGCACGCTGGTGGCGTTCCAATCTTTGCTCATGCAAGGGCTGCAAGCTGGCTGCTCCTGTGCCCTCTCCTGTTCTCTAAAACCCCTTTGTGGATTTCTCTTCTCCTCCTTCCCTCTTCACTCGCTCAAACCCTGTAGGGATAAGCACAGGCCTTGCTACCTTGCCTGTGACCTGGCCCAATGCAAACACATCTCCGAGATTGTCCCTGAAATCGGGGCTCCTCCATCCCCTGTGCTTCTGGACCCCCACCCCCCATCTGCAGCGCAGGGTTCCTCACCCTCCCACCCCCCAACCTCCAGGGAGGGGAGGTGCTGCTTATAGGACTCTGAAACCCCAGGGCAGACATGAGCTTAGGTTCCCAAGTAAATAAACACGGGGCCAATGTCTGCCAGCAGGCTGGGATCCAAACACATCTCCAGCTGTGGGGAACACAAAGAGAAGCAGTTTCCTTAGAAACGTGCTCTGGGGGCGGGGGAAGGGTTGCATGAGGCCATCTGAGACCTCAGCAGAGGCAGCCCTGACTTTCCAGGCCTGGCCCAGCGTGTCCCGGAGCCCCAGGAAAACAGCAGCCCCTGCTGACTGCCCGAGTTTGTAGGAAAACAGTCCCTTCAGGTCACAGGAAGCCGCTCACTGAGCCCGCGATGCAACCTGGAGATGTGCAGCAGGCGAAGCACTTCTGTGTAGGATGTCGTTGTCTCGGGCCATCTCCCATGGCTGCAGCAAAAGACCTGAGGTGGGGGCACTTCCTGGGAAAAGGCGGCTCGCTGAGCTCACGGTTCCAGAGGTTCAAAGCCACAGTAGCAGTGCCTGCTCGGCTTTGGCAGGACGCTACTCGGCTGCATTACAACTCGGCCAGGGCATCACCATCAGGGCGTAGGAGTGCGTATGAAAGACAGAGTTCCTGGCAAGGTGGGAAGCCACAGGCATTCAGGGCCAGGCCTGCTCTTTTTGACAGCTTTCACTGGAACTAACCGGGCTTCCGTGAGAATTACATTAATCCCTTCCCAGGGCAGTGCCCCGCCCCCCATGACTAGCCACTTCCCACAAGGCTCCGCCTCTTACAGGTTCCAGTGACCTTTGGGGACACACTCAAGCCACACGCAAACCCTGACAACAACGGCGTGAAGCAGGCAAGTTCAGGAACGTGGTCCTATGATATACACGAGTCAGGGACAGCTCCCAAGGCTACATCACCAGCTGGGGCTCCCAGGTCAGGCAACAGAGAAGGGAGCGTAAGTACACCGTGTCCTGTGTCCCCACCAGGGCCTGCACTTGGAAGCCAAATTGGAACTAGAGAGAGAAAAAGAGCATCGCTCTCTAACATTCAAAGAGTCGGAAAACATAAATACTTGCTAAAACACTTAAAAACAATCCAAATCCCATATTCATGTTATTTCCGTAAGAATCAGGATGCTTTAGGGATGGAGGCTGAGTCTGAGTTTTCAGTTAGAGGAGAGTTTCAGCCGGTGGGGATGGAGTGGAAATTTCCACACGCCAGGATTGCACATGTATACTTGCCGAGCGAAAGGACTTGAGCATCCGAAACTCTCCCGCAGACTCAAATGCACAGCTTTCTGAAACTCCCTGCTCGCCGCGGCCAATATTCAGCCTCCTCCAGCATTCAACCGGGTCGAATGATTCACTGAATTCTTCATGAATTAAGAAGCTGTACATTACGCGTCTTTTCTTTGAAACATGCATTACTTTCCAGCGCCACAGCCAAGGCGAAGCAATGGGATGGCAGAGGCAGTTTTCTCCCTGGGAACACGTTCTCCCCTCTCCTGCTCCTCCGAGGGAGGCTGCAGGGAGGCTGGGGAAGGAGCCCACCTGGGCGTTTTCTAGAGCACGGATGTGCAGAGTGCTAGGGATGTGTGAACGTGTCAAAGCCCAGGTTTTAGGCAAACAGCTCGGGTCACACATGGAACCACACAGCAAAAAGGACACACAGTATGCGAGATCCGCTTTCAGGGACACGTGGAGACTGGGAAAGGAAATGGCTTCGGCAGGCGTAGGGCGCTTGCCCTCATTGCTTTTCATCAGAAGTCATTCATGCGCATGTGTGTGCCTGGTACTTCCCTGCTCTGGAATTCATGGAGGGAGGCACCCGCACTCCAGCAGGGGCAGAGCCTCGAGTGCGGGGGCGGCTCCCCGTGCGCCTGGGCTCAGCTGACTCAAGGAAGCAGCCACCTCTGCCCCGCGGGGCTGAGTGCCTGGCTCTGGACCAAGAGGCATTTCAAGCTCAAGGCCCGGGATGGCCGCTGATGGCGGAATGTGTATCTATACTGGCAGTAATTTATTTAAAAAGGATCTTCTGGGAAATGCAAATAGAAGAGTGGTAAGGATGGAAACAGAGAGGTGGAGACGACCTAATTGTTCCTGGAAAACACAGGGACCAGCTTAAAGATGCATGCCTATTAGACAATGATACATTGTGATAGCTCTGTAGAGACCCAGATGATGGGACAAAATGATTCTGCTCAAACAGCATGGAAGTGGGGTCAGTGTTGTGGCACAGCAGGTAAAGCTGCTGCGCCTGTGACGCCAGCATCCCATATGGGCACCGGTTTGAGTCCCGGCTGTTCCACTTTCAATCCCGCTCCCTGCCAGCGTGCCTGGGAAAGTGCAGAAGACGGCCCAGTGCTTGGGCCCCTGCCACCCACGTGGGAGAAGGAGATGTTGTTCTAGGTTCATGGCTTCAGTCTGGCGCGGCCTTTGGCTGTTGTGGCCATTTGGGGGGTGAACCAGTGGATGGAAAATCTCTCCCTTACTCTATCTGGCACTCTACCTTTCAAATAAATTAAATAAATCTTACCTCCCCCCCCCCAAAAAAAAAAAAAAAAACAAAAACAAAAAAACTAGCACAGAACTTGGATAAGCCCTCTTTTCCCTTCGTCATGTGGGAAGTAAATTGGAAGGTCTGAGGGGGCAGATGGCACCACTGGGGGGCCAGGAAGCCTGGCACCCTGAAGCCGAGTCTTTCCCCACACCTGTAAAACCCGTGTGCCTTGTCGCCTGCAGTGCCCTTAGCTCCTTCTACCCTTCCCGATCTCTGGAGAGGCTCCTGACGTCCCAGCACTGAATCCCTTCACCTGCAGAGTGAGCTCGGAGGCCGGCCGGGCTCGCTCAGCTGTGTGCTAAGCAGCTGTGCCAGGCGCAGGGCCAAGAGCAGAACTGCATGGGGATAAAGCAGGGGTTTCTGGCCGCTGGGATGAGGCCCGCAGCCATGCCCTCGTGCGCCTGGGTGGCGCGGGGGGCGGGGGCTGGCACGTTGCACCCTTGGGCCTGCCCCCTGCAGGGCCTTGCTGCAGGCACAATGTCTCCTCACAGCTGCCCAGGCCCCACGGAGACACAGACAACAGCCTCTTTGGAGCCACACAACCGGCCAGCCAGGCTTGCCAAATTGGGGACAGGCTCTGACAGGGGACAATTTTATTTCAAGGGTCTAATGGGACCAAGGAGATAGAATGAAAAGTTTCAGCGTTAAAAAAAAAAAAAAAATCCACAGAACATCTTCTTCCAGATAAACAAACCTCCCTTTGAACAGGAAAGCAGCCTCTTAACTGTGTCAGGCCAGGGCAGGCTTGTGCAGGAGTCACGCCCCCTCCAGGGCATTCCCTCCTTCATCCCAGACCCAGGAGCCCTGAGGGCCCCCACTCAGCCTTACCAAGAGATGCCCAAGAGCTCATGGGACATGGACCCTTCTGGAACACGGCGCTTACATTTGGAAAGGGTAGAAAATAGAATCCTCAACTGACCTCATTACCAGCTTTAAGCATTTGATGAGCTTCTTTAAACAATCTGAACCATAATGGTTTTTTTCCTCTCTTGCGGTCACAATTCGTCTGTCTAATAGGCACAGGTTACCCTGTATGAATGTGAGAAGATTATGCTACAGGAATTATCTACAGGATGGCCAGGCCAACAAAATCCAGATGAGTAGAAAATCCAGGGATTCCCCATCCTCTTTGAGGAGCTGTATTTATACAACAGGTTTTTGTATTTTTAGGTTTTTTGTTTTTTTGTTTTTTTTTTTCAGCTTTCCCTGATACCATTTGATTCTGATTTCCTTAGCATCATGATCGGGTCAGAATTTGAAACTATGATTTAGATTAAATGGAATGTACTCTAAAAAATAAAATATGTCTTAATTGGGATGCAATACAAATAAAGATAATCTGAGAAAGAATTATTCCTCTTCTAAGTACTTCTATCCTCAAAATATACTTGTCACACAGTAAAAAACATATAGCCATATTCATATCATACAAAGACAAAAGTTAGAGTTTTTGACATCAAAACTTAAAAAAAAGGTCAAAGTCACTTTTAAAACACATCATTGAAATACTTCACAGAAATGAACAGTGAGTAGAAAGCCTTGGGTCTGGACTGGGCCTATCTACTAACTAGCTGCACGCCTACTAACTAGTTGTATACCTACTAACTAACTGCATACCTACTAACTAGTTGTGTATCTACTAACTAGCTCCATACCTAACTGTACCTACTAACTAGCTGCATACATACTAACTAGTTGTGTACCTATTAGTTGCATACCTACTAACTAGCTGCATACCTACTAACTAGTTGTGTACCTATTAATTAGCTGCATACCTACTAACTAGCTGCATACCTACTAACTAGCTGTGTACCTACTAACTAGTTGTATACGCTAGATGACACACTTTCTGTATCAGCTTTCTCAACTCAAATCATGAATTTGAAGACATGAAAGGGACACGGAGGTGACATCATCCAAAAATGTCCCATACCTACTTTTTTTTTTTTTTGACAGGCAGAGTTAGATAGTGAGAGACAGAGGGAAAGGTCTTCCTTCCATTGGTTCATCCCTCAAATGGCCGCTACAGCCGGTGTGCTGCGCCGATCTGAAGCCAGGAGCCAGGTGCTTCCTGCTGGTCTCCCATGCAGGTGCAGGGCCCAAGGACTTGGGCCATCCTCCACTGCCTTCCTGGGCCACAGCAGAGAGCTCGACTGGAGCAACTGGGACTAGAACCTGGCACCCCAACCGGGACTAGAACCGGGGGTACCAGTGCCGCAGGCGGAGGATTAGCCAAGTGAGCCATGGCACCAGCCGCCCCATACCTACTTTCATGACGGTGTTAGAAGACTGCCCGAGACGACAGTAGTGTGGGCTGAGGCTGGGCACCCAGCAGCAGCGGGCATGGGGGCTGTGCTACTTCCCAGCCACTGGGGTCCATTGGCAGGGGCCCCTTCAGAACTTTCTCCTCTTCCTGCCCATGCCTGATGGCCCAGCATGGGTTTGGGAGGACCCAGCGGGCCTTGGCAGACCTAGAAACTTTGATTTCCTCCTGTTGAACATAGGGCTCTCAGCTCTTTGTAGGCTTTTGTTACTGTAAGTCATACGGGGTGGCACACGTACCTTTTATTCTGAGGTTAAAAAAGCACAACTCTGCCCTGCATTTCTGCTGACAACTTTGGTGCTTCTGTTCATAATTACTGGGGTCAAGATGAACAGCCCTTATGGAGCTGAGGTCCCACAACAAGGTCTAGAAAAAGTCAGCAATCAGGGCTGGCACTGTGGCATAGTAGGCTAAGCTTCCGCCTGCGGCACCAGCATTCCATATGGACGCCGGTTCAAATCCCGGGTACTCCTCTTCTGATCCAGCTCTCTGCTAAAGGCCTGGGATAGCAGTGGAAGATGATCCAAGTGCTTGGACCCCTGCACTCACGTGGGAGACCTGGAAGGAACTCCTGGCTCCTGACTTCAGATCCACCCAGCTGGTTGTTGCGGCCATTTAGGGAGCAAACCAGCATTTGGAAGACCTCTCTCACTCTCTGTTTCTCCCTCTGTCTGTAACTCTACCTCTCAAATATATAATAGATAAATCTTTACCAAAGTGAGCAATTATTGCCATGTGGCATGGTCCTGAGGTGCTGTGGTGCTGACAATCCTGGGCCATCTCCCGCCCCTTGCTGGAGGTGGGACTCAGGCATGTCCCACATCCCCGTGGCATCTCAGGGTCCTCAGCTGAAACTCCCGCCTTCATGTGTTGCCATGGGAACTGAGTGGCATGAGTGATGAGACAGGGACCCCGCCACCCTCTCAGAGAAGTTCCCAAGCACCTGTGCTCCTCATCACCACAGCGCTGCCCAGGACCCTGAGAACCAAGACTTAAATCTGACACTGAGAACCCTGAGCAAGGTACACTCAGGAAATCGCTTGAGAAACCACTAGGATGTGGGGTCTTGTGGAACCAGCTGTTCCCACACAAGCTTCCGTGAAGGTGGCATGGACCCAGCCGCGAGGTGGGGGTGAGACCCCAGGCTGCAGTGGCTCATGACTCACCAGGTAGCGCTCCTCCTGCCTCATGCTGGGGGTTCGGATCATGTGATTCTGTTCTCCTCTCCAGTCTCCAAAGCGACGGAAAAAATAGTTGGATAAAAACCGGCTGACGGGGTCTCGGATGATGTTGATGTAGACGGGCTGGTCTCCTCCAAACCTAAGAACACGCACACAGACAGGGAGCTCGTTACAAGCGCGCTTGCTGAGAGGTCTTCTGTTATAACCCAGCAGGTGGGGATGAACACCTGCTCCAGGCACCTGCTGAAGGGCTGGAGGACTGTCCCATAGGGAGTGCTGAAGGACAGATGCCGCCCGGTTGTCTCACTGGACAGTGGATACTGTGAGCAGGGGACCATGCTGTATTGGACTTTGTCTCTCCCACTGGCTGGTGCAGAACCCAATGGTGCGGAGTTGGCCCTCAGTGAATTGGCCGGCCAATTCTAGCTGCCCCGGGGGTGAGCTGGTACTTATTATCTTGTCATTCAGACAATCCCAGGAGGGTATGGATTAACAAGGGCACTTGTTATCTACCTTGTTCCAAATACTTCTGTGTGGCCAGCTCACTGAAGCTCCACCACAAACCGTCATTACCCCCAGGTGTGCCAGGGGAAACTGAGGCAGGAGGGGAGTGAGAACTTGTGCCAGGGTATGAACCCGCGAGCTCTGGCTCCAGAATCTGTGCTTTTAATCATGGAAAGAAAGCCCCAGACAAAAGTAATAAAGTCAGGGTTCTCAAGTAAAACAAAAATCAATGCAATTATCCTCAAGTCACGGCAAGTGGTTCAGTTAAAAGTCAAACAAATGGTTGCATGTTCCATCTTCATTCCTTCCACAAAAGGATTTAGACAACTGCACTGAATGCTGGCCCAAGAGCCAGGCCTCTCCAAGACAAAATGATTGGCTTGGCTGACCTTTTCTTAAGGAGCCTTCCCTCTTCTCTTTGAACTCTGAAAGCAGTGGCCCTGAAGGGTCGGGGGAGAGAGACCCAGGCTCTCAGCAGAAATCAAACCTGGTGAGCTCCTGAAGGGCCCTGTGACCCGGTGACCTTCTGATGAGCAACCCTAGCATTCTGTCTGGGGTCAGAAAGAGGTCACAGGAGACAGACAGGAAGCACCCTGCTTATGGACAATGTCCCTGGGCACAGTGCAGAGCACACAGCAGGTGCTCAACAAGTGCTGACTGAGTGAAGAAATGGACGCTCCGAGCTGCTATGTTTCTGCCAGTCACTGGGCTCTGCTGTCAGAGGAGAGTAGACATCACAAGCCACAAACCAGTTTTTATGGATGAGTTCCATAATGTCCCCAGGTCATTTAGATTTGTTCAAAAAGATCTTTAGAGAGAAGAAGCCAATGGAACCAGAAGGATTGACTCCCCAGCTGCGGAATTTCAGGCACCGGGAAGCATGAATTATGTTCTGGACTTCTCAGGTATGGCTGCCTTGGAAAACCTGTGGGTCATGAGAAAATTAGCCCTGTGGGAATCTGGTGGGCTCCTAGATGTGCATAGGTGACATTCATACAACTGAGTGTACCACTAAGTGTAGACGCACGAGTTTAACTGTGCCAGCTGCCATCTAACACACACACACACACACATTCTGGATTTAACATCCTCTTTTAATTAAACTGGATTTCATATTTATCAGCAATGTCTTACATTCTTACAACGAAAGCCATCATGCTAGGGACTGGGAGAACGAAGCACGCCTACCACAGATGGATCCAGTTTGACCCTCAGAAGTCGCATCTGCTTTTCTAAGCCTCAGCTGTACTCCCCATGTGAAAACAACTGTGAATGCTCTGGAGTGGGGCTGCCCAGCCATCAGGACACAGTTCTCAGCCTGACCACTGCCAGCTTCCAGCAGTGGCCACAGATGGGCAGACTGGCAAGCCCTGCTCAGCATGGGTGCCGTGCTCTTCATGGTACCAGGATAATTCCCCCAAACAGATGTTTTAGATGGCATTAAGCATCAGATCATATCACAGCCTCTCTAACTATGAGAGGTGCCTGGTATCTATCCTCCCTTTTCCAAAAGCCAAGAGAAATAATAGTTTCAGGCTGCCAACCCAGATCCCTCCCAATGTGGCAAAGTCTGGGTAGCACTGTCCGTTCTACAAGAAGCCAGAACACCCCTGTGATGGCACCATATGTCCTGGTGCGGGAGAAGGGGAACACATTTCCCCACCCTCATTCCATCCTCCTCCATGATCAGTTTCTCTGAGTATTTTTAATCTCAGGCCATACTTATAAGGGTACTGGGTCACTGGAAACTGTCACCTACACATGACTCCACTCCAGGGCTGACAACAGCTTGTCCCCCACCTAAACCCATGCAGCACAACACCAGGCCTTGTTACTGAAGCCCTTGAGATTCCACAACCTCTCTATGGATCCATCCTACCGATCATCCTGACCATCAAGGTGGCTTTGTTAGGCCCAGGCAATAGGCCTCGTCTTCCTTCCTTACGCATTTCCTTCTAGTTCACTCCTTAGAAACTAACGATGCCGTTCTCATAGGCTCTGAAAACTGTGAGCCTTTTCAGCTTCATTTTAATTTTTTAAACTTTTTTCGTGTTCTTAAAAAATTCCTTTGGCTTTTGTCATAATTTATAGCTCTAATTTTGTCTTTACCAAGCTTCAAAAAAGCTGTGATGAGGATAGCTGCCCTAGGTTCATTCTGTGCATACCCAAGCAAGTGGGAGAGTCAGGCCGCATTTTGTTGCTTGCTTACTGCACCCTTCTGTGGCTTGGTCACCACAATGACTACTGCATATGTGGAGCTAAGTCACCCTAAACTACTAGGCACTGCCAACTTCTTTGTGACATAGGCCTAGTGTGTTCATAGGTTCTACTGTCAACTCTGTGAAAGTTCCCTGATTCTCCTTCTAGTTCATCATATTCTTTTCATTTTTATTTATTGTGTTAAGAAAATGATGATGCAAAACAGGACGTAATTTGCTGAGAATATTCACTGAGCGGTTCTCATTTGGGGAGGCATTTCTAAATATCTCATTCTAAGCACCTTCTTCACATCTGCCTCACACTGCTACCTGAATCAACTTATCAACCCAGCAACAGGATCAGTCACTTCTTCAATGGCAACAGAGAGCAATAGGCTAAGACATTCAGGGATACACTCATCAAAATGCTAAAGGTAGTCTTCCTGTAGCAAAAGAATATTGCATATGAGGCCACACAGCAAACTCATTAGAATGACAAGTGCCCTAAACAGCACTCTGGCCTCAGAATCAGCCCTTAAGGCATTTGGGTCTGGATAAAAAGCCCATGAGAGCATTTCAGGCATGGAAAGCCAAGACACTGTGGCAAAAAATGACGTACATGAAAAATCTCTGTGAGTGAGGCCCCGGTGGAGAGAAGGGACCATCATAGAAGAAGGTACCTTACTCTGAAGGGAGGAGAGAACTTCCACTTTAATTATGGCCTGGTCTAAATAAGGTCGGAGTTTGTGGATTCAAAAGGCTTCCATAGCCTTGGCAGCTCATGACAAGAACCTCGGGTGACCACTGGTGTCATAAATAAGAGTGTCAATTGTTAAATCAACAACAGGAGTCACTGTGCACCTGCTCCCCATGTAGGATCTTTGTCCTTAATGAGTTGTACTATGAGAATTAACGGTAACACTTGTCTTCAAACAGTACTTTTATACTTTGTATGTCTGTGTGGGTGCAAACTGTTGAAATCTTTACTTAGCATAGAGTTGATCTTCTGTATATAAAGAAAATTAAAAATTAAAAATGACCGAAACTCTGTCCTCAGTTAAACAAAATTCTCCTCCTTCTAAAGTCCTGGTTTGGAGGTGGGGGCTATGCTTGTGCTGCTGCCTACAGGAGAAGACAGTGCAGACTGTAGACCCCCAGGCTCGGATCTTTGCCAGGGAGGGAAGGGGTAACTTTAAGGGCAGGAAGTACCCTGGTGGCAAAGGATGTGGCAGGGTGAGGGCTGCAGAGGCAGAAGGGGAGAGGCAGCCGGTCATTGCTTCTTGGCTGGAAGCCGACGGCAGGTACCAGATTCCTTGGCAGTTACTGAACCTCAGCTGGGGGCTGGGTGTGCGCTCCCTCTGCAGATCCCATGCAGCGGGCACTGCAGTGCCTGCGCCCAGGACAGGACCCCATTAGAAAGCAAAGGCA
Organism: Lepus europaeus; assembly: GCF_033115175.1. Lineage (NCBI taxonomy): Eukaryota > Metazoa > Chordata > Mammalia > Lagomorpha > Leporidae > Lepus > Lepus europaeus. The sequence goes on along the minus strand of NC_084829.1, from coordinate 150,237,706 downwards.
AGGAGAAACAGTCCAAGAGAAGAGAAGGGGAAGCTTCCCTGTGAGCAGCTGAGACAAAGCGGCCACGGTGACAGCTGGGGCACTGGAGCTGGGGCTCCTGCTTAGAGAAGAAGACACACAGGTGGTGATGAACAGCAGGGAACCATAGGAAGTGAGGTGAGTGGGGGCAAGCCCAGATGATGCTTGTCCTCTGCAGGCCCCGGAGTCACTCTGGAGAGAAGTCAGAGATGGGAGGAAGAGAGCTCCAGGGCTGGAGGACCGGTCTTGTCACAGTCAAGCCAGATAAACGGGGGAGGACTCAGGTTAAAGTGGAACATGTGGGCTGTCTAAACAAGTGGAGGCAGAACTAGCTGCTCATACCAATCTCTGTGTTGGGGTTCTCTTCCAGGTTGGAGGCTTTTGTTATCCGAAGACTTGAAAGATGTGAAAGGCACATAATTAAAGTGGACCTCACTGCTAATGGGTATAAAAAGCAAAGGCAACATCTAGAAATGAGATGTGGAAACCAAACTGGATTATGCAAATAGCTGGATCTGCTTTGTTTTGTTAGATGGTGCCATCAGAGGGCAGGCTCTGTTCACGAAATCTGATGTGGAAAACATGGTTCATGTCAGTTGAAGGGAAGAGAGAAGATGTCCAAAATGTCCCTCTATCCCTACACATCACACCCCACCTGCTTCTCTGGTGGCTGATTGATTTTTAATTTTTTTGTTTTTGCCATTAGTCGGTGTTGGTATTGGAGCCACCCTCTGAGATAAGGACACAGAAATGAAAGTAAAGGAAGCTGAGGGTAAGAAAGGAAGAAGGACATGAAGGCAAGGCCGGGAGAAGAGGGCGTCTGAAAGGATCTGGCAAACTGACAGCTCTTCTAATCCCTTTGCACTGTTTTGATAGCAATGGGCTTTGCTGCAAGACTCCCTGAGGTCTTCCCTGCAACTGTCCAATTGGGGCTCGGGATTTTAGATTGAATAAAAGGATCCTCCTGCCCAAAGCTTAGACAACAGTAAGTGGGGGCTGGCACTGTAGCATAGTAGGTTAAACAGCCACCTGTGGCACCAGCATCCCCTATGGTTGCAGGTTCAGGTCCCAGCTGCTTCTCTTCCGATCTAGCTCCCTGCTGATAGCCTGGGAGAACAGTAGAAGATGGCCCAAGTGCCTGGGGCCCTGCACCTGTGTGGGAGTCCCAGAGGAAGCTCCTGACTCCTGGCTTCGGATTGGCCCAGTTCCAGCCATTGTGGCCATTTGGGGAGTGAACCAGCAAATGGAAGACCTCCCTATCTCTCCCTCTTTCTGCAACTCTGCCTCTCGAGTAAATAAATAAATATATTTTTTAAATGAACACAGTAAGTGGAGGCCAGGGAAAGACAAATTCAATTGTATCTTTCACAGTGTGTGGATCTAAGACACATGTGGAGCATACTGTGAAGGTGGGGAAGTGGAAATTTTTTTTTATATTTTTTGACAGGCAGAGTGGACAGTGAGAGAGAGAGACAGAGAGAAAGGTCTTCCTTTTGCCGTTGGTTCACCTTCTAATGGCCGCCGCGGCCAGCGTGCTGCAGCTGGCGCATCACGCTGATCCGAAGGCAGGAGCCAGGTGCTTCCTCCTGGTCTCCCATGGGGTGCAGGGCCCAAGCACTTGGGCCATCCTCCACTGCACTCCCGGGCCACAGCAGAGAACTGGCCTGGAAGGGGGCAACCGGGACAGAATCCAGCGCCCCGACCGGGACTAGAACCCGGTGTGCCAGCGCCGCAGGTGGAGGATTAGCCTATTGAGCCGGGGCGCCGGCCAGGAAGTGGAAATTTTGAAAATTCTAACTTAAAGGTACTCCAGCAAATGTGAAAAGACACACAAAAGCACAATGCACAAACACTAAACATCCTAATGGAACATCATCATCTGGAGATCGTGTAGGCTCCCATGGTTCTGACTCAATGCTCCAGGTGGTCCCAAGGGAAACACTTGTCTGGCCTGGATTTCCAGGCAAGAGCCCAATGCGAATGCCACAAATGCAAACTGAAGCCTGAAATCTCCGCTGAGCTGGTTGGGGCCTGGTGCTCTGGGAGGAGACCTCCCCAGGGAGCCACAACACCTGCTTGGCATCACCTTACTGCTTCCCAGAGCTGGATCAACAAAACTGGAAACGGCCAAATGATTCCTTCTGGATAGTGTTATACATCAGCTGTGGAATCACTAAAAACTCATGGAGAATAGTTTTCACCACTCAGAGTGTCTACATTGCATGGTAAAAATACTAGATCTAATGGGAAAAAAGAAATTAAGGGCGATTTGTTTGGATATCATCCCATATCCTTTGAAAGTTCAGTTTGTTCTATGTGCATAAAGGGATTGTGGAGAAACAGGCTGGTCTGTTTCTTTGGTTGTTGTTGTTAAGATTTATTTATTTGAAAAGGCAAAGTGTGTGTGTGGTTGGTGTGTGTGGTGGGGGGAGACAGAGAGAGAAAGAGATCTTCTGTCTGCTGGTTCACTCCTCAAAAGGCTGCAATGGCCTTAGGCTGGGTCAGACCAAAGTCAGGAGCCAGGAACTCCATCCTGGTCTTCCACATGGCTGGTGTGGGCCCAAGTGCTGGGGCCATCATCATCCGCTGCTTTCCCAGGTGCATTAGCAGGGAGCTGGATAGGAAGCAGAGCAGCTGAGACTCAAACCAGACTCAATCCAATATGGGTGCCAGCATTGTAAGAGGCAGCTTAGCCCGCCATACCACTGGCCTTTCATTCTTACAGTCTACTCAGCAGCAGGTGTCTTGCTGCTTGTTGGCCACACCTGGAAGATCAGGAAGCTCAACAAAGAAGAGGAGGCTACAGCACCCACCTCGTGGTAACCCCCCGGCTGTGGGACAAGCACCCTCCTCGTCAGGAATTACAGGGAAGTAATTTCAGGGTTGCTCCTCACCTGGGAACACGTGGGGCTAACCACACTCAGGAGCCCAACAGCGGGCTCAGAGCAAGGCATCCCCACAAACACCTGCTCACGCGTCACTCTGAGTTTCTACAACACCACCCTTCTCTCACAGAGCCTCCCTAACAAGGTAGCAGTGGGCAAGATTTGCCTTTTGCTTTACAGATGGGAAAATGGAATCCACCCCAGCTCCCGCCTCCGGAGAAGCTGAGAGACTCGCCCAGAACCGCGGTCCTGACAGCCAGGACAACACTGTTTTTCACAGCCTTGGTGTCTTCCAAAAGGCATTCATCAACTTATTTGTTTGAAAGTGAAAGCAATCAAGATTAAACTCTTGCACATGAACTTGATGGCAGAGGCCACCACGCTGTGTCCCAATGATCCAATTAAGATATCGCCTTGGGCTTCTCATTAGAGTTTTGCGCTGTCCTGAGATAATTATTAAAATTTGTTGCATTGCAGCTTGTTTGATTGTGAAGAGTTGACCTTGGAAGCAAGACGAGTTAATGAGTGAGGGCTAAGGATGTCGGGGTGAAGCAGAAGGAAGCACCCTAGAACACGAGGCTCAGAAGCTCTGTCATAAAACACAATCCTGAAGTCGCTAAGTCCCCCTTGTCTGAGTACATCACACATCCTGGCCCATCCAGTAAGCAGCCACTATAAGCCTGGCTGGAAACACACTTGAAGCTGCACAGCACCTGGGCTTGGCCCTGTGGATAACTTGCAGGTGTCCTTGTCACCTCCTGGGGCACCCTGGTTATCAAGCAGGAAGGGAGAACTTCAGGGGCAGCTCACTTTGAAAGACACGGCAGTAGCTCCTCTTCTCTGCTTACTCACCTGCTTTGCTAAATCTCATTCTCTGAGCAGTTCATTGCACAGGGCCTGTTCCACAGTGGGGAAGTCCTCAGAAGGCTAAAATCTGTTCCCAGGCAGGTGGGCTGTCAGGACAGAGTCCCGACTTCCCCCCGAGCCAGCCTCCCTGGGGCCTGGCTCTCAGCAGCCACTAAGTCAGCACCAACTGGGAGGAGCCTGCTGGCTCCGGGCTGGGTGCTCTGGTGCTCCCATGTGGACCTGTAAACCCCTTGTTAAAATGAGGGACAGAGCCCTAGCCTGACCGGGGAGGCCGGGGGTTTCCCGGAGGGTCAGCAGATCTGTCCCCAGGACCGGCGATCTGTCAGCCAATAGACACCAACTGTGAGAGCAGTGAGGGCCAGATGTGGGGCTTCCAACTTTACAAATATGTGCAATAAAACATTTATGTTAAAGTGCCCTCTCTTACCTTCTTATTTGTGTCCATTCAAAACCTGATTTTTTTTAAAAAAAAGAACTGTCAAGTCAAATGGCTTCTCAGTAAAAATAATTCCAAGTTTTGCTAAGATCGAAGATTCAAGGAAGTTTTCTCACCGAGTATTTCTAAGTTTGAGCCCTCTTCAGCAAAAATGAATGGATTAAAATGGTCTTTTCAAGGGCAAGTGTGCTACCTTGCAAATAAAGGTGGCTTGCAGAAGTTGATTGGTCACGAGGAGGAATCCAAGGACTAGACAGAAACAGAAGAGCCATTAAACTGGGAAATGTCTTACCTTGAGAAGTTGAGGAAATGAACGTGTCGAGTGAATAAATAGGGTTGTTCGGCAGTACTTATATTTTTAATCAGTTCCATCTATTAAAAAAAGTACAAAATTAGCATATATAGGATCTAATTTCCCAGACCATATTAAGCTAAAGGTTACCCATCCAACTCCTTTCCCTTCCGCACCCCTCTCGTTACTCCTGGACCAGGACCAAACAGCTGTGTTTCATGCAACATTTATGGCCTTCACATAAGGGTCCTTAGTGAATAAAATAGCACTATCCAAACTTAGAGTGCCGTATCTAATTTAGTTGATTGGAACCATGAAAACAATGTGACAGATTAAGTAATTTCAACAGGGGAAGTCAGTGTGTTGCCATACCAAAACGCAAGTAAGACAATGTCTTCCTACCCTCTTGAAAGTTTAAATCACAAAAAGAAGTCTTTATTTTGTATTTCCATAATGATAGCATTGGGATATACAGAAATATTTGAAACCAGTGTGGCAGAATTTAAAAGTGGGAATAAAATGAGGCATAACCTCATTATTTTTCTCTTTTGATTATAAAAATTTGTCAGGACAATATTTCATGAGAAAGCCAACTTCTGAATTCTTGAAGTTTTGGTGGGTTGTCATCTGGATTATTTATTTGCAGTTATCAGCAAGGCATAAAGCAGTTTATGTTCATATAAACTAACTTTTATGTCTTCTAGAACATGACATGATACAGAAAATGTTTAGTAAAATCCATTAGAAATTCCAAGCATTCTTAGGACTCCCTGCCTTCCTGAATTTCACTTTCCTCAGGTTTTCTAATTGGCCCATCAACATGGACGCACTGCAGAATTTCAACACACACACACACACACACACTCACACACACACTGAATGTTGCTTCTTTCGATGAACGTCCGAAGGGAAGCATTTCACATTTTCTGAAATAGCTCTAGTTGAAAACTAGAAACAACACCAGTCATTCACATGTTAACCACAGTAACAACAACCACAATAAATAGGAGTCTGGATTTCCAGGTTTGTCCCACACACAACAGACATTCTGGGCCTGCCTTGCTCCCTGGTGTCTCGCCTGGGGGCTGAACAGGCTCAGTACATATTTGTTCAATGAATTAACTGTGACTAGTACATACTTCAGAGAGTACAGATTTATAGCCCAGGAGCTTGGTGTCTAAACCTTTTAATTAGATATTTCACAATGGTTGTTTGAAGAAATGAAATTGAATTTTAAAAGTAGATGGCTTGCAGTTCATAAACCAGGGGTTTCTGGTAGGCCGTGGCAGGCGTGGGTGAACAATGGCGTGGCTGTACCCAGGCTTGAGCATAAAAGGAAATTGGATCCTGCGTCTTTCCTGTTTATCCTTTACGCACCCCTTGTAGGTGCTGGTTTGAAGTAGCAAAGCTTTGTGCTTGGCCACATTGTTAATTGTGATTTTTGATGGATGTACCAACAGAATTATTGATTGGGAAGTGTAACCATTCATTACATCTCTGGGAACAAATGCTTAGAAAAACCACACTTGACTGTGATACGTCTATACAATATATAAAATAGATCACACCGCCTTGGCCTGTAAACTATTTTAATGCAGATGTTTCTCTGCACACAGAAGAAGTCAGGCAAGGAAGCCCCCGGAGAATTGCCCAAGAAAACTAGAAGAAGAGGTCAGAGGAAAAAAATGCTCTCCCCTCTGCAAAGTCAGTATTACATTACATTCTCTAAACACACGTCAACGTGTTAAACTTAATGGAAGAACAGTAGTGGTTAGATTTTGAGAACATTGTCATAATAGTCATAAAGCTGTCTCTTTCCCAGGGAAAAATAGAACAGCGGTGACAATGCGTAACTCTTCTAGACGTATCTTTAAACAGAATAAAGGTGCTAATGCTCATGTTTATTGCATTAGTGCAGTGAAGGCAGAGAGTACGTGTCGGCTGTTACACAATTTGTCACTGCCCACACGGTAATGTCACTTGGGATGTACCCTAGGCATAGGCATCATGTTGCAGGTGTTGTTCGATCTCCACGATCATGCGGACCTCCCCCACTGGTAGTGATAAGTAAGGGGCTCCTGGACTGCTGCTCCCCACCACCTGGGTCCCCCACCTGGTCTCCCCACTGTCCCCAGCAGCTAACTCTTCCCTCACTTTCCCATATTTCCATGGGGAGTTTCATGACAGCAATGGCACCACCTACCATCACCACCACGCCTTCTTCTCCGTTCCCTGGCACCTACAGGACACTCCTGGCCTTTATTCTGCTACTGGTGCAGAGATCCCCACACCAACCACTCAGGAGGCACAGCAGCGAAAACCTGCACCAGGTGAGTAGAGAGACACACGCAGAGGACAACGCCAAGCATCCCACTGGCGCCTCCAAACCTCCATGGGGAGAACTGGATCCTCACCCATCTGCACTCAGGCTGCCCAGGATATACAGCACTCCCCACAGCCCCGCCTCAGGACCAGGTTTTTCCTGCACTCCTATTTCCAATCACTGGCTGAGTCTCTCAGCCGGCTCTCAGGCTGCCGTGGCCAGAAAACTACGGCTCTCCTTGCTCCTTCCTCAAACCAAAGTTCAAGCTCCGGCTCCCGTTACTGGAACGTCCTTCCACTATTCTCTGCAAGTGCAAATCCTAACCTCTGTTTCCATCTGGCTAAGCTGCCTGACTACTCCAAGTAGCCTTCCTGGATCTCCTCTTTCATTCGGCATCCACTGATCTCCAACCCTGGTTCAGGCAGTGTACTGCTCAGGGCTGCGGCAACAGAGAGAAACAGATTTGGTTCTTGCTCTCAGAAAGCTCAGGGTCTTGAGGCTAGCAGGCAGCTACAATCATGTGATAACCACGGGAGACAGAAGACAGATGGGTGAGGCGCCCTTGCATGGAGAGGGGCATCCCCCCAAGGAGATAGTCCTGAGTGTTCTGGAAGGGCCCACAGGTGTTAGCCAGCGAAGAAAGGGGTTCATGGCATTGCAGAGAGGGAATGGCAGATGCACTGGACAAACCATACAATGACACAGGTATTAAGAAATGGCAAGGGCTGGCATGGTGGTGCTGTGAAACTGGCATCCTATGTGGGCACCGGTTCCTGTCCTGGCTGCTCCACTTCTGATCCAGCTCCCTGCTAATGGCCTTGGAGAAGCAGCCGAAGATGGCCCACGTGGCTGAGCCCCTGCCCTCCACGTAGGAGACCCAGATGAAGCTCCTGTCTTGGTCCTGGCCCAGCCCTGGCTTTGTGAACCAGCAGATGGAACATCTCTCTGTTCCTTCCTCTCACTCTGTGTGACTCTGCCTTTCAAATCAATCAACCTTTAAAAAAAATAAATCTTTAAAAAAATAAAGAAATGCAAATTCTCAGGCCCTTCCTCAGACCTACGGGAGCAGAAGGAACTCTGCAGTGCGGCCCAGCAGTCTGTGCTGCGAGATGAATGGCAGGAGCTGCTGCAGCACAAAGGACTGAGAAGCACCCAACAAAGCCAATGGAAGGGAAAAGCTTCATGGAGGGTGCGGAGGGGGAACCAGCCGAGCCCCATGACGCCCAGCAGAAGAAGGCCAGGAGAGACCGGGTTCATGAGAGCTTCCTGCTCTGGTTCCCGGATAGGATCCCACACACGTGGTCACGTCCATTTGTGGCTAGATGACCTTGATTTTGAGCATCATTGCACACAGGTGTCACGGCCTTCTCTGAGCTTTGCAGCCCGTGCTATGAGGACTTTTCAGGTGATGCCTTTTCCACCTCAGCTATGGCCAAGTTCGTGTGCTGGCTCTGAACAGGTGTGGCTACCTTTGAACCCTGAGGGTTGGGGCCAGGCTTTACTTACCAGGTACAACGTGCAGTCTAGCAACCTAACAGATGCCCAGTAAATGTTATGCAATGAAGACACCCCCTTTAGAAAGACTTCCTGGGGGGCACAATGTGTACAGTTAGCCAGAGTTTCCAATCAGGCCTCACTGGGACAGTGCATTCTCCTGGAGTCACACAGAGCTAGCAGGCACCACATGACAATGCCCAGGACGCAGCCACACCAACAACACCTGATCATCTCCCGAGTGCGTCCTGGGGGCGCCATGCTGTCCCCAGGAGCTCTCTGCACACATGCTGATCCTCTGCCCTGACAAGGACCCCACGAGGAGAATGTCACCATTCATACTTCCCAGGTTAGAAAACCAAGACTCAGGAAAGCCCCATGGATTGCTGGCCTTCTCCCTGGAGCCAGGATTCAAATCCAAGTCTATTAAATCCCTGAACCCTGTTCTTCATGCTAGAGCAGCTCACCGTGCCCACCGTTACTTGGTCTTGGCACGACAGGAAGGCATAGGTTTGCGTAGTAACCTATGCAGAGTAAGGAAAGTTTATGGGATATAAATTTTCTCCCTTTTGTGTGATGTACTGCAAAACTGAACATGTACAAAAGCATGAACAAATAGTAAAAAACAAACAAAAAAAAACATTAAAACACCTGAGGAAACTTTGTTAAAGTCCTCAGTAGGAAAACAGACTATTTCCTAAAATAACTGGAATTAATTTGAAATACTTAAAAAATGTAGTAGGTACTGAAAGACTAACAGAGAATGGAAGGTAGCCCTGTGAGGTGATGTGTCTGTAGGAGGAAGTTATATGGTGCATCTGAGAGCGCGACAGAATTGAGGTTACAAAAGAAAAAAGGCAAGAATCACACCGAAGTGCTCATGCGGGGGTAAGGCAGGAAGTGGCTCTCTGCACTCTCAAGCCCACCGGCTGGGATGGCGGGGCAGAGGCGGCTCTCCACAGGCGGTAAAGACGTTGCTGTGGCTGTGGGAAACGGTTGGCAGTGCCGCCCAACCCTGCTTCCATCTGAATTCTTGTGATCCTTGAACAGCTAGATGGCCCTCATTTTGCAAAAAACATTCTAGATCAAAGAAAGGACATGTCTTTAACTCATCAAAGCAAAATAAGGCGCAGCACAGAGAATTCATTGACTCTAATCTCTGAGGCTAGGAAGATGGCTCCGGGGCTCGGGTTGCCTTTCCCTTTTTCCTGGGGTGTGGAAAAGCCCTCCATTCTCCCATCTTTAGCTCGAGGGAGTGTATGCCTGCAATGCAAAAGAAGTCCACCAGGGGGAGCAATGGCATGCCCCAGGCCAGGAGGTTGGGTCCCAATTGCTGAGAAAATCATACAGCCACAATTGCAAAGAGAAAAGAAAGATAATTTTTTCAAGCTTTGTTGCTTCCTTCTCTTTATTTCCTTTTCTTTCTTCCAAGTTTCCATTAGTGGCCTCAGTTTTTGTCTCCAGGACTCCATGACAAGGCCTTATTTGCAGAGCTGGGAGAACTAACCCCTGTGGCTTGAGCATGGATGGGGCTGAAGTTTCTGGTTTGCTGCCCAGGTCTGGTGGAGCGCCTCAGGCCTGGGCACTGTCCCTCCTGTAAAGTCACGGGCCTCTGAGGGTCATTCTACAGGACATATCCAAGCAAGGGTGAGGTTCCTGGCATAAATGCCCTCTTCAGGAGCCCGGGTGGCTGCCCACTGGGAGGTTCTCCAGTGATATGAGACTTGACCTTGTATAGTGGAGGAGCCCTTTTAATAAAAGAGGAACTTTCTAATTGTTAGAGCTTTTCAGTCGGGTTGTGCAGGAGTCATTTCCCTCAGAGAGACAGGTGCCCTGGGCCCCACCCTCTTAGGGTGAACTCTTTGTTTTTGGAAAGCTTTTATTTAATAAATATAAATGTCATAGGTACAGCTTTAGGAATATAGCTGTTCTTTACCCCATGCCCACCCTCCCACCCCCACTCACATCCCACCTCCTCATCCCTCCCCCATCCCATTCTCCATAAAATTCATTTTTAATTATCTTTATATACATAAGATCAATTCTATACTAAGTGAAGATTGAAACAGTTTGCACCCACACAGGCACACAAAATATAAAGTACTGTTTGAAGGCAAGTGTTACTGTTAATTCTCATAGTACAACTCATTAAGGACAGAGATGCTACATGGGAAGCAAGTGCACAGTGACTCCTATTGCTGATTTAGCAATTGATCACCCAAGGCTCTTGTAATGAGCTGCCAAGGCTATGGAAGCCTTTTGAATCCACAAACTTTGACATTATTTAGACCAGGCCATAAGCAAAGTGGAAGTTCTCTCCTCCCCTCACAGTAAGGTACCTCCTTCTTTGATGGCCCCTTCTTTCCACCAGGATCTCACTCATAGAGATTTTTCATGTAGGTCATTTTTTGCCACAGTGTCTTGGCTTTCCATGCCTGAAATGCTCTCATGGGCTTTTTATCCAGACCCAAAAGCCTTAAGGGCTGATTCTGAGGCCAGAGTGCTATTGAGGGCATTTGTCATTCTATGAGTCTGCTGTGTGGTTTCCTTCCCATGTTGGATCATTCTCTCTCTTTTAATTCTATTGTTATTAGCAGACACTTGGTCTTATTTATGTGATCCCTTTGACACTTATTCCTATATATATGATCAGTTATACACTTAAAATTATCACTTTAACTAGTACGATGGCATTAGTACCTGCCAATTTAAGGGGATTTGGAGTCTCATGGCAAGTTTTTAGCTTTACCCTTAGGTGTAAGTCCATGGGAATGTGTGCTGAACTGTACATTTCCTCCCTCTCTTATACCCACTCTTATTTTTCACAGGGATCAATTTTCAATTGGATTTGAACACCTAAGATTAATTCTGTGTTAAGTAAAGAGTTCAACCAATGGTATTAAGTAGAAAAAGAAAATACTAAAAAGAATAAAATAGTAAGGTGTTCCTCAACAGTCAGGACAAGGGCTGATCAAGTCATTGCTTCTCATAGTGTCCATTTCACTTCTACAGGTTTCCTTTTAGGTGTTCGGTTAGTTGTCACTGATTAGGGAGAACATATGTTATTTATCCCTTTGGGACTGGCTTATTTCACCCAGTATGATGTTTTCCATATTCCTCCATTTTGTTGCACATGATTAGATTTCATTTTTTTTACTGCTGTGTAGTATTCCATAGAGTACATATCCTATAATTCCTTGATCGAGTCTTCTGTTGATGGACATTTAGGTTGATTCCATATCTTAGCTATTGTGAATTGAGCTGCAATAAACATGGAGATGCAGACAGCTCTTTTATTTTCCAGTTTAATTTCCCTTGGGTAAGTTATGAGGAATGGGATGGCTTGGTCGAATGGTAGGGCTATAATCAGATTTCTGAGGTATGTCCAAACTGTCTTCCATAGTGGCTTTACCAGTTTACACTCCCAACAACAATGGATTAATGTGCCTTTTCCCCACATCCTCGCCAGCATTTGGTGTTTGTTCATTTCTGTATAAAAGCCATTCTAGCCGGGGTGAGGTAAAACCTTATTGTGGTTTTGATTTGCATTTCCCTTAAGGCTAGTGATCATGAACATTTTTTCATGTGTCTATTAGCCATTTGGATTTCCTCTTTAGAAAAATGTCTGTTTAAGTCCTTGGCCCATCTCTTAAGTGGGTTTTTGTTTTGTTGTTGTGGAGTTTCTTGATCTCTTTATAGATTCTGGTTATTAATCCTTTATCAGTTGCATAGTTTGCAAATAATTTCTCCCATTCTGTCAGCTACCTCTTCACTTTCCTGTTTGTTTTGCCATTGAGAAACTTCTCAATTTGATGTAATCCCAGTTGTTAATTTTTGATTTGGCTGCCTGCGCCTCTGGGGTCTTTTCCAAGAAGTCTTTGCCTGTGCTAATATCTTGCAGGGTTTCTCCTATGTTCTCTAATAATTTGATAGTGTTGGGTCGTAGATTTAGATCTTTAATCCATGTTGAGTAGATTTTTGTGTAAGGTAGGTGTCTTGCTTCATATTTCTGCATGTGAAAATCCAGTTTTCTCAGAACCATTTGTTGAATAGACTGTCCTTGCTCCAGGAATTAGTTTTAGCTCCTTGATCAAATATAAGTTGGTTGTAGATATTTGGATTCATTTTTGGTGTTTCTATTCTGTTCCATTGGTCTATCCATCTGTTTTTGTACCAGTACCAGGCTATTTTGATTATAACTGCCCAGTAGTGTGTCTTGAAATTTGGTATTGTGATGCCTCCAGCTTTGTTTATGTTGTATAATATTGCTTCAGCTATTCAAGGTCTTCTGTGCCTCCATATGAATTTCAGCATCATTTTTTCCAGATCTGAGAAGAATGTTTTTGGAATTTTGATTGGTAACACATTGAATCTATAAATTACTTTTGGAAGAATGGACATTTTGATGATATTGATTCTTCCAATCCATGAACATGGAAGATTTTTCCATTTTTTGTATCTTCTTCTATTTCTTTCTTTAATGTTTTGTAATTCTCATCTTAGAGATCTTTGACATCCAAGGTATTTGATTTTTTTTGTAGCTAATGTGAATGGGATTGATCTTAGATGTTCTTTTTCATCCATTGCATTGTCTGTGTATACAAAGGGTGTTGATTTTTGTGTATTGATTTTATATCCTGCTACTTTACCTAGCTCTTCTATGAGTTCCAATAGCCTTGTAGTAGAGTTCTTTGGATCCCTATATATAGGAATCATGTCATCTGCAAATAGGGATAGTTTGACTTCTTCCTTCCCAATTTTTATCCCTCTCACTTCTTTTTCTTGTCTAATGGCTCTGGCTAAAACTTCCAGTATTATATTGAATAGAAATGGTGAGAATGGGCATCACTGTCTCATACCAGATCTCAGTGGGAATGCTTCCAACTTTTTCACATTCAATATGATGCTGGCTGTGGGTTTGTCATAAATTGCCTTGATTGTGTTGAGGAATGTTCCTTCTATACTCAATTTGCTTAGAGTTTTCATCATGAAAGGGTATTGTATTTTATCAAATGCTTTCTCTGCATCTGTTGAGATAATCGTATGGATTTTCTTCTGCAGTTTGTTAATGTGGTATATCACATTGTTTGATTTGCGAATGTTGAACCATATCTGCATACCAGGGATAGATCCCATTTGGTCTGGGTAGATGATCTTTCTGATGTGCTGTTGGATTTGATTGGTTAGAATTTTGTTGAAGATTTTTATGTCTATGTTCATTAGGGAAATTGGTCTTTAATTCTCTGTCTCTGTTTTATCTTTTTCAGGTTTAGGAATTAAGTTGATGCTGCCTTCATAGAAAGAATTTTGGAGGATTCCCTCTCTTTCAACTGTTTTGAATAACTTGAGAATAATTTGAGTTAGTTCTTTAAATGGTAGAATTCAACAGTGAATCCAACCAGTCCTGGGCTTTTCTTTGTTGGGAGGAGCTTTATTACTGATTCAATTTCTGTCTTGGTTATGGGTCTGTTTAGGTTTTCTATGTCTTCATGGCTTAAGTTAGATAGGTTGTATGTGTCCAGGAATCTATCCATTTCTGACAGACTTCCCTGTTTGCTGGCATACAACTCTTAGTAGTAATTTTTGAAGATTCTTTTTATTTATGTGGTGTCTGTTGTTACATTTCCTTTTTCTGAGTTTGTGGCATCTTCCACTGAGACTGCTCAAAGTCCCAGCCACACTGTGAGTCCTCCCACACACCCTCAGTTTTTTTCACATTCCCAGTTCAGAAGCTTCACACAGTCACAAGCTCCTAGCTTCCTGTTAGTTCTCCCTACCAGAGTCAGGAGTCTGTTCAGCTGGTTGCTGGGTGCAGACACAAGCTGGCACAGCTGCTATGTATGTCCAAAATGGCGCCTGCTTTATCGGTTTGTTATAGTATGCCTTTGTAAAGTGATCAGAGAGAGAGAGAAATGTGTCTGTCCCATCTTTTTTTCTCCTCTAGTTTGGCTGGTACACTTTCCCCCATGGGGCTCCAAGCCTGGTTCCCTCTAGACTCTTCCTGCTGTTTTTCACCAGTGGCTCGGGCTGCTGCCGTCTGACCTCACCTATGTAGGTTCTCAGCTGTTGGAGTCCCAAGCCAAGGGTGCCCATGTCCTCCACGTAGATCCACTGTGTACTTCTTTTTTTTTTTTTTTAATTTTTGACAGGCAGAGTGGACAGTGAGAGAGAGAGACAGAGAGAAAGGTCTTCCTTTGCCATTGGTTCACCCTCCAATGGCCGCCGCAGTAGCGCACTGCGGCCGGCGCACCACGCTGATCCGATGGCAGGAGCCAGGTGCTTATCCTGGTCTCCCATGGGGTGCAGGGCCCAAGGACTTGGGCCATCCTCCACTGCACTCCCTGGCCACAGCAGAGAGCTGGCCTGGAAGAGAGGCAACCGGGACAGGATCGGTGCCCCGACCGGGACTAGAACCCGGTGTGCCGGCGCCGCAAGGCGGAGGATTAACCTAGTGAGCCGCGGCGCCGGCCCACTGTGTACTTCTAATTTAGGTAGAGTTTCCTCTGCTGTTTCTTCCCTAACTCTTCCCTGAGACTACACTATCTCCACTTTTTTTAAACCATCTTCTCCTGGGCTAGAGCAGTAAGCTCCCTCCCTACTCCGCCATCTTGGAATGCCCCTGATTTCTGTCTTCTGTAGTGGGACCCTGAGTGATGCACTGTGACGATGCAAGCATGGCTAAGGGCTGGCTTTCAATAAATGTTATGCTTATTTATTTGAAAGGGAGAGAGAGAGAGAGAGAGAGAGAGAGAGAGAGAGAGAGAGAGAGAGAAATATGATGTTCCATCTGCTGCTGGTTCATTTCCCAAATACCTGCAACAGCCCAGGCTGGGCCAGGCTGAGGATAGATGCTAGAAGCACAATCCAGGTCTCCGACATGGGTGACAGTGACCTAAGTACTTGGGCCATCATCTGATAACTTCCCAGATTTCATTAGGAAGAAGCTGGGTTGGGACTGGAGCTGAGACCGCATCAGAGGGACCCTGATAGAAGATTTGTGTGCCCCAAGCACTGACTTAAGAGCCCAATGCCCACCCAAGGGATATTTTGTAAATGGCTCCTCCAGTGTCTAGAAATAAAGTTCTAGCTCTGAAGCCTGGCACTCACACCTCTCCAGGATTTGACCCCAATTCACTTTTAAGGCTCATTCTTTCACATTCCTCTTGATTTACCTTATATTTGATTCAGTTTCCCGAAAAACTAATTTCTCCCTACAAAATGGGCTGACAATACTTGGGAGAAATGGGTTTCAAAGATGAATGAGTGAAACTGCTGCTGAAACAGAGACCAGGTGACCAGGCCACTGGGAAGCCTTGGAAGAATCCTTGCGGCTTCGAGACATATTCCAGAAGGGACATGGTTTCTATAGGTGAGGTTGTTTTTGTTTTTGAATCTCATTCCTTTGTGTCACAGTTCAGAGCTTGCAGCGGGCCAGAGCAATGGGAAGTCAAAATTAATAGTTATAGACTACTGCACTGGCTTGCTTTTGACTAAGGCAACCTAGGGCTCTTGGGCCCTCTGAATGCTTCCCAAGGCTCAGGTGATTTGAATGGTTGCTGCCCACAGAGCAGATGTGAAGTATATAGTGAAACAGCAGCCTTTGTGGGTAGGACTGATGGAAGGCAGTCAGGCGAGGCCAGATTTTCCCAAACTGTGACCTGGAATTCTGCAGGACACCAAGGAAGAGGCACAGACGCTCAAAAGGGGTCTCCTGGCCAAGGCAGCCTGCAGAAACCCAGTTAAACAGATTCTTTAATTTTGCTTTCAATTTGCAGAGTCGTTAAAATGCCAATAATTACATGGAGGGAGCGGTGGGCAAAGCAAGCAGCATTTCCCCAATTTATTGAGCCATGGTATCTTCTTGCTGTTATTGTTCTGGGGACTAGGATTTGCAGGAGCGCCATCAGGGAAATGCTGACCTGATGGGTTTGACAGGGCTTCTTAACACTGGCCATGAGGCAGAATCTCCTGTGTGCTTCATTTAAGAAAAACAAACAAGAAAGTGACTTCCTGGACCTCATGCCAGGACAAGCACTGCATTGAGAGGACGTCTTCTGGATTCCGCAGGGCCTAGGATCAAGTTGAAGTGTCACAGATGGTGTGTAATTTTTTTTTATTTATTTAATCTTGCTGTCTTAACTGTGTCATCCATAAAATAGAGAATTGGACATACATGCTGCTATATGTTTGGGTCTCAAAGGGTTAAATAAAATAACGAAGTAAAACAATCACAAGCAGAAGGTGTGATTTCTAATTTATAATCTGTGGCAGCTTCAATATAAATGCAAATAGTACAATTATTTGCTTCCTCAATCTTTTAAGCTCATATGCCAATAACTTTTGCTCTCTTCTGACAAGAAAGAAATAGTTGTACATTCTATGTTTCTGATATGTTTGTGAAAGGCACTTTGACCTCTGCTGCACTTTGAACAGAGTTTTGAAAGATACAGCCGCACCATCAGCCAAGATGTTACGTCTTTCTGGCAGTCACAGTCCGTGTATTCTGGAAAAAAGTTCTTTATCTTGCAAGCTGTATACAATCTCCATTTTCCAAGAGATGGCTGAGCCAGCCAAGGAAGTGCAATCTGGCTTCAGAGCATAAACGAAGTGATGTCATCAAGGGTTTGCACGATTCGTTGTGCAATGGGCCAACATTTGGCCAGCAGCAGTTCCACACTCTTCTGTGGAGCAGGAGGTCTTGCAAATAAAAACATCAAAGGTGTTTCCATTTCCATAAGAGCAGATGTAATGGGATTTTTATAGGCACGCTAACATTTGGTGTCTTCATGCTCCTTTTCCTTTTTTAATAATCCTTTCAGTGTCTTGTTCCATTAAATAGATTTTTAAAATTCACCGCTGAGTGCGTGTGAGACTGTGTGTGTGTGTGTGTGTGTGTGTGTGATGACAGCTACCCTCCATGGAGAAGGGTGTGTGGGAATTTGACTCTGGACCAGGGAAGCACCTTTGTGTATGAATGAAATGCTATAGAAAGTTCCGGTCGTATAAATGGATAGCATTCCAAAGTTCATTTGTGAGTCAGTAGTTTGGAACTTGGAACAAATTTTTTCATAAGAGAAATGCTCTACACAGTGGATAGACTCTGAGGCCAGCCCTCGAGAGCCTGTTTAACTCATCCTGCATCTGAAACAGAATTGTTATGTGGTCTAGAAAACAACATCTCCATGGGAACAAATGTTCATCAGTCTACTGTTTAAGGTGGAAGCCACTGACTACACAATTTTAACCAGTCTCCTAAATCACTTCGCTCTTACTCCTCTAATGAATTACCAAGAAGACGAGCCATTCAAACCACGAATTGTTTCTTAAATGTATTAAGATCATTTTTTCCTCTGCTGGTTTCAGGCACTTTGAAATTTTAGTAAAAGGAATACAGAGAATGAGGGAAAGAATTTCTCTAAACACTGCTGAGCCACTTCAAGCTGGGTGTCTTGCCCTGTCCTTTCCCCCTGGACTATCTGCATCCCAGGGCTACGAGCTGCCTGCAGAGACGACACAGTCAGAGTCACGAGGCTGATTTTCCCATCAAAATCGGGTATTTCTTTTTTCTACCTTATCCTTACTTTTTATTCGGTAGGATTTTACAATTTGCCTTATAATTTACTAGGGGTCTGCTGTAACTAAGTAACGAAGATTTTCGAGGTCACACTGACCACAGGAATCAGAGCTACATAGTACAGATCCTGCTAGAAGCTGTGCACATGGATCACAGAAGCACAAGGCCGGGAAGAACCTCGAAGCATCATCTCGTCTGCTCGCTGGCTTCCCGGCAGGCCGACCATTCTGAGAGACAAGCGCTAACCTGTATCTCAGTGGAGGAGGATGACTCTCCCTTTAACCCTTTCTGGATCTGACAGTGTACAGATACCATTAGTGAATTATTGCAAAGTTTTAATCTAAATGAGTCCATTCACGAGGAGAATTGCATGTCACTTTCTCGTATTTGCTCCTACAGAAAACAAAGTATGTTGATGGGGTCAGATTCCTCGGCACATATAAATGTTGTATTTTCTGTTCCCTTTCTTCTAGGATATGCTTGAACATGCCAATGTCTAACCCTTTGGGCATTCGTCTTGTGCAGTGTGGACTGCTTGCACCCTCATCACCAGTGAAAACTCAAATCTAGTAAATTTTTTTTTGACAGGCAGAGTTAGACAGTGAGAGAGAGAGAGAGAGAGAGAGACAGAAAGGTCTTCCCTCCAATGGTTCACTCCCCAAATGGCTGCCACGGCCGGTGCAGCACCGATCTGAAGCCAGGAGCTAGGTGCTTCCTCCTGGTCTCCCACGCGGGTGCAGCGGCCCAAGCACGTGGGCCATCCTCCACTGCCTTCCCGGGCCAGAGAGCTGGACTGGAAGAGGAGCAACTGGGACTAGAGCCCGTCGCCTATATGGGATGCCAGCGCTGCAGGCGGAGGATCAACCAAGTGAGCCATGGTGCCGGCCCCCTTAGCAAATGTGTTTTACAAGGCATCTCAGAAACTGAGCCTGGTAGCCTACTTAGGCATTACATAGGCATACTGAAGTGTAATCTAAGAACTAGCCCCTAAAATGCAGACTTAAAGGAAAGCCAAATTTAAGAACCATAGTAAAATAGACTTTCTTTATACTTACTTTCTTTCAGGTAGTTAGAAGGGCATAAGCAGCCTAATAATACTAGCTGTTCAACCAAGGAAGGAAATCAAACAGAATCAGCCTCTAAGAATTATGAATAAAATGGAATATCTTTAAATCTTACCAGATATATTTTTTTTCCCCCTATGGGAACCTCACTACAGACCTTTCAACAGGTAACTTCAAGATGTTTTTTCGTGGGGCTGGCGCGTGGCCTGGAAGTTAAGATGCCAGCATTCTACTTCAGGGTGCTGGGTTTGCTACGCGGCTCCTCCCCCAGCTCCAGCATCTTGCAAATGCACACCTTGGAAGAAAAGGCCGCAGGTGATGGCTCAAGTAATTGGGTTCCTGACACCCACGTAGGAGACCTGAATTTAGTTCCTGGCTCCTGGCTTCAGTTCAGTCTGGCTCTGCAGGCATCAGGGGAGTGGATTAACAGATGGGGGCAGGTGACAGCCCACTCTTTCTCAAACAAACAGATAAACTTTTCAGAGGAATTTCCAAGGGAATGACCATTTGGATCTTTATAGTGTATATTTATAACATACTAACTATTTACAACAAACACTGTTGGCTGTGTTATTGTCCTTTTTTTTTTTTTAACTTTTATTTAATGAATATAAATTTCCAGTATACAGCTTATGGATTATTGTCCTTTTTTAAAAAGCATTTATTTCTTTGAAAGGCAGAGTGATGGTGGCTAGGGAGAGAAAAAGAAACCTGCCATCCATTGATTTACTTCTCAAATGACCACTGTGGCTGGGCTAGGCTAAAGCCAGGAGCCCGGAACTCCAGGTGGGTGGCAGGAACTCAAAGACTTGGGCCATCCTCCCCTGCCTTCCCAGGCATGTTAGCAGGGAGCTGGATCAGAGGCAAAGCAGCTGGGACTCGAATTGTGGCTCCCTGGATCTAACTTCAGGGATCCTGGCATTGCAAATGGCAGCTTAACCAACTGCACCACAATGCCAGCTGCTGTGTTGTTCTCCCAAGATAAAAAGAGAAATATGGGATATGAGAAAAAGAGAAATATTAGGTCCCTCTGTGTGTGAGGTTCTGAATACCTCCAAGGTGAGGATTTTATCTGAAAGAAATGGTTGTGGCTGGAAACTCTCGTAATTATGATCTCAATCCGAGAAGAAACCATGAGCCTTCTTTGCCACACAGATGTCTCATTCATTGGGTGGCAGTCATTGGGTGCTGCTCACCCTAAGTGTCCAAGGGGACAGAAGACCAGCCTGATGAACTTGACCCTGAGGACACTAAACCCAGCTCTTCGACATCAGCAACGCCCCTCCATGGAGACTGCTGCCCCATCTCTACATAGGTTACACAGTAGACGCAGCCACTGTGGCTCCTGGAGGGACTGAGCTCCTACCCTGCCACCAGCACATCCACTTGCACGACTCAGCTGTTTACTAGGGCCCAACTGTCCCCGGGAAACAGACTAATTCTTTGGGAACCATGAATACTCTACATGCTGCTTCCGAACTCCAAGTGCCTCTGAGTTATCATAGCAGGAAGCAGGTCCCCCATCAACCAGTTTCCTCATCCAAAGAGGATTTCCTTTTACTATAACTGAAGATTTAAGGCACAGGTGCAACAATACAAAGAAATATTAGAAGAAACGTTTCTTTGAACATCAGTGTTCCAGCTCAGTGGCATAACTGAGATTGATGTGCTGTTAATTTTAGCTGATGAGATGACGACAAAGTGCACAACTGACTTTGTTGTTCCTAATAAAAGTATCATTTCTAGGAAACTTCCTGGTTTATAGAGCTCCCACAATCCTTAACTCAAACTCCCTTCCACCCTTTGGCAAAAATACAGCATAAATGTCGCTCTGACATTCATTCACAGGAGTTTGCAGGATGTCCTGGAAGACACCCACAGATTACACAGATGCACTGAAATGCAATTAAAGATGGGAAAAGTGAACTTACCTGTTCATTTTTAGTGAGCCTGGTTTTGTTGTGGATGTCTGACGTGACCAGGTTGAACCCATGCTTCTCTGACAAGATTCGCAGAAGCAGGACCACAGTGCGGCTCCCGCACTTGCCTACTCTGTTGTACACCACCTGGCTCGGGAATGGCAGCACCTGGGAGAAGCAGAACAAGCGTGAAACACATGCGTTCAAGTTCTCAGGATTCCTCCCTCAATCCACAACAACAAATGGTCAATACATCCGGATGAAAAGGGCCCGCATCAAGTTAAAGAGACAGCGGAAGCAATGAGCTAGTGTTTCTCTTCACAGCTTCCCTTGAGGGAGAATCCCCATCTGCTGACACTTACGATTGGGAAATGTCAGGCTGTCTAATTACAAAGCTTCTTTTGATTCTTGCAAATCACAAAATAGATAAGTATGTGCTTTAAAGAAAACTTTTTCATAAGTTATGTCTTATAAAACTTAATTTGTAGGGTGATCCAGGAAGCTGGAGTTAGGAGCTGGAGCAAGATGTCAAACCCAGCTTGGTTTCACACTCTGATATGAGATGCACGTATTTAACCGCTAGGGTAACCACCAGCTACTATCACCCTTTCTACAAGTACAATTCAGGGGGTTTTAGTATGTTCGCAAAGTTCTGCAATCATCACCACTAACTCCAGAACATTCTAATCACCACCAAATGGAACCCTAAAACCGTTAGCAATCACTTTCCATCTTCTCCTTCACTCCCAACCTCTAGTCCCTGAAGACCACTGATCTGCTGTCTGCCTCATGTTTCAGCCTATCCAATTCCGGATAATCATATAAACCGAATCACAAAACATGTGACATTCTGTGTCTAGCTTCTTTTAGTATGTTTCCTAGGTTCATCCATGTTGTAAATATGAATCAATACTGCATTACTTTATATGGCTGATAAATATTACATTGCATGGATGCATTCTGTTTTATTTATACATTCATCAATGAACATATATGTAGATTATTTCCACTTTTTGGCTATTATGGATAATGTTGCCATGAATGTTTGTGTACAAATTTTTGCAGAGACATGTGTTTTTAATTATCTTATGTATATATTCAGGAGTAGAATTGCTGGACCGAGTGGTAATCCAATGTTTAATTTTTTGAAGAGCTGCCAAATTGTTTTCAATACAGCTGCACCATTCTACATTCCTACCAGCAATGTATCAGAGCTCCAATTTCTCCACATCCTTGCCAACACTTGCTATTGCCTCTTTTTTGTTTTTTATTGTAGCCATCCTGATATTATGAAATGGTATCTCATCATGGCTTTGATTTGCATTTCCCTAATGACTAATGTTGTTGAGTAACTTTTCATGTGTGTTTTGACTATTTGGGTATTTACTTTAAATATATGTCTATATAAGTCCTTTGCTCATTTTTAAATTGGGTCTTTTCATTATTGAATTTTATGAGTTGTATACATATGTATTCTGGATTTTCAAGTAAGTGGTATTCAAATGTTTTTCTCCAATTCTCTGGGTTGTCTTTTTTGCTTTCTTTTATCCTTAGAAGCACAGAAGTTTTCCATTTTGATATAGTTCTATTTACCTAATTTTTCTCTGGTTGCTTGTGCTTTTGTTGTCATATTTAAGAAACCATTGCCTAATTATAAAATAATAAATAATAAAATCTATGTTTTATATTAAGAGTTTTACAGCTTTAGTTCTCACACGTAGGTCTTTGAACTATTTTGAGTCAATTTCATGTGGGGTGTGAGATAATGGTCTAACTTCATTCTTTTGCATAAGGATACCCAACTGTCCCAGCGCCATTTGTTAGAGTGACTATTCTTTCCACATTTAACAGTTTGGCACCCTCACTGGAAGTCTTAACTTACTTCTGTACTCTCAATTCTATTCCACTGATGTCTCTGGTTATCCTTATACTAATACTACAGAATCTTTGGTTATTACAGTTTTGTTGTAAGTTTTGAAATCAGAAAGGTGAATCCTTCCAACTTTGATCTCCCTGATTGTTCAAGAGTATTTTAGTTATTCTGATTCCCTTGCATTTTCATAGGAATTCTTGTATCAGTTTGTCAATTTCTGAAAAAAGATAGTTGATATTTTGATAGGGATTGCATTCAATGCATAGATCAATTTGGGGACTATTATCATTTTAACAATATTAAGGTCTCTAATCCATGAACATGAGATATCTTTGTACTTATTTAATTTTCCTTTGTTTTATTGATGTTTTGTACTTTTCAATGCATAAGTCTTTGTACACTTTGCACTCTTTTTGTTTAATGTATTCTTTTTAAAAATTATTTATTTATTTGAAAGGCAGAGAGAGAGACAGAGAGAGGGAGAGATAGAGAGAAAGGTCTTCTATTCACTGGTTCACTCCCCAAATGGCTGTTATGGCCAGAGCTGGACTGATCTGAAGCCAGGAGCCAGGAGCTTTCTCTGGGCCTCCCACATGGGTTCAGGGACCCAAGGACTTGGGCCATCTTCCACTGCTTTCCCAGGCCATAGCAGAGAGCCGGATCAGAACAGGAGCAGCCAGGACATGAACCGGCGCCCAAATGGGATGCTGGTGCCGCAGGCGGAGGCTTAGCCTAGTATGCCACAGCACTGGCCTTGACTGTATTGTTTTTGATGTTATCATAGATGGAACTGCATTCTTAATTTTATTTTTGATTAATTATTTATAGAAATGCAATTGATTTTTGTATATTGATCATATGTTCTGCAATCTTGTTGAACCATAACA
Organism: Lepus europaeus; assembly: GCF_033115175.1. Taxonomy (NCBI): domain Eukaryota; kingdom Metazoa; phylum Chordata; class Mammalia; order Lagomorpha; family Leporidae; genus Lepus; species Lepus europaeus. The sequence continues at coordinate 150,214,074 of NC_084829.1, read as the reverse complement.
GATTTTTTAAAAAAATTATTTATGTATTTGAAAGGCCTGGTTACAGAGAAATAGAGAGAGAGAGAGAGAGAGAAAGAGAAAGAGAGAGAGAGGGAGATCTTCCATCCATTGGTTCACTTCCCAAATGGCTGCAATGGTGGGGACTCTTCTAGGCCAAAGCCAGGAGCATGGGTGGAATTCCATCCCTGTCTCTTATGTGGGTGACAGGGACCCAAGCACCTGGGCCATCTTCTGTTGCTTTCCCAGGGCATTAGCGGCAGTTGCATCAGAAGTGGAGCAGCTGGGACTTGAACAAGTGCTCATATGGGATGCCAGTGTTGAAGGTGGTGGCTTAACCCACTGAGCCACTATGCTGCCCCAGCTCTAATAGATTTTTTTGTGTGTATTCTTTAGGACTTTTTATATATAAGGTCATGTCATCTGGAAATAAAGATAGTTTTATTTCTTCCTTTCCAATATAGATCCCTTTTATTTCTTCCCTAATTGCTCAGTGATAATTATTTTGATAGACTAAGAAGCCATTATGAAAAGCATCTATGATTAAACATTTATATTCCAATCAAGATATAATTTCCATTTTGAATGCTCAGCATTGAGCAACAACTGACAAATGATAACTAAAGGATTCTTTCATTTAGCACATACAAGTAACAGAAGATTACAAAAAGGCCCAAAGCTAAAGAGTATAGTACAGTATAAAAACATATATCTAAAACTTACCTATGGTATGCCTTTTGGATTTTTGCTTTTGCAATTATAGGTTAACTTATTTTCCTGCAATCTCTTATATACAGATTAGCATTTCACAAATTTGGATCTTGAACGTTAATCACCATTGGAGTAAAACACAATATCTATATCATTTATTGTACAACCAGCCATGTGCCATTGTGTTATATAATTCTTCTATGGTGTGTGTATGTGTGTGTGTGCGCGTGTGCTTTATCTTTAATTATGTATCTTTGTCATGCCTAGAATGTGCCTTGGACATAAAAAGCCTCAACAGATACTGACTGGTTCTTGGCTGTTCTCAAAGATCTAATACACTGTTTACCACCAATTAATACAATGATTCTGCCAACATGTGAAGCCAAGAGGATTTTTAAACTCAATTAATCTTTCTGACCAAATGCTAATAAAAGACACCAGAGTAAAAAAGTAGCATTATAAGAGATCACTTTTATTGTGGTTTACTCAGCAAGTACCGCCCAAAAAGTATGTTCTCTGGCAACCTCGGCAAGTCAGACAGACGTCAATTCTGTTTTCAGTGGAGTTACCAGGAAGGTTGAACTAGCTTCGTGTTTAACGGAATGACATTAACAGTGTTGGCAAGCTGGACTTTCTATTGCTACCAGGCTAGGTATACAGACTACAGTTATAACAGAACTGCCAACATAAACACAGTTTAATTCCTTCGTAGAAGTAAACTGCTCAATAACTGGGGTGAACACATTTTTTGTTGTCTTGTAGTCTAGCACTGAACATCAAGGGAGAATTTATTTCAATTGAACTGACCTAGAAATATTGAGTTACCACCTAGGTAAATACTTTATTCTGTAAAGTGGAGTGTATCTTAGATTTAAGTGAAGGACTAAGGCAGTAAGGAAACTTAGGTGAAAACACTTGATTTCTCTTGAATTGCTTGGATAAGTGATGCATTTGCAGGCTTGGAATTTTCTATATCCTTCTGTTAAAAACCAAGGGTGTTATTTACCTTTAAACTATTGTCTAATTAGATTGTTAAAATCTTAATTCCAACTCTTTCATTAGTCTTATGGGAAGCTCCCAAATAATAGTTATAAACATTTGCGATTTTAAAAGAACACTTATATGAGAACAAAAGTCCTCGCAGTGGCACCTAGAACAATGATTGGAAAGAAAGGAGAACGTGACTCCATTTGTACAGTTTCTGTAAACACCAATATACAGCTCCATGGTAGGAACTCAGAGTTAGGGGTGTGCTGTCAAACGCTGCTGCTGGAACCAGACTGACTTCAGACACAGCACTCTGGAACTGAGTGTGCAACTTTTAAATGATTCTCTAACTTACATAATAGCACTGCAAAGTGGCAATTTAGGCTAAATCAATGGTGTCGATGAAATAGCAGCAAGTGGATTCAGCCCTGCTTTTGGTAAAACTGTAGATTTGCTTCTGATAGTCTACTTTAAAAATCATTGCCATCTTTTATTTGAGGTATATTTTCTGGGAAGAAAGCAAAAAATAGGGCTACATTCAACGGAGGGCTGACTCTGTCCTAGGCTCTCTGCTGTGGAAACCCTTTTAACTTTGGTTAATAATAATGAATCAAACAGTATAATTGTCTTTTGTTTCAGCAGTACATTTCTCTAAGGTTTAAAGGATCTGATGAGTTCAGCATCATTAATGGAACCAAGAGACTCTCCTGTCTGCCCCTCCCTTTCCCATAGATTCACAGGACAATGGGGTTTCAAGTCCAGCAGCAACTGAGACTCCTCCAGGCTCTCCAGCGCTCACCCCAGAGAACCATCCTCTATCACCTCCCTCCGTGTTTCCCAGGAGCAGAACTTGACATCATGTCACGTCATCCTCTCTGAAGTCAACACCGTGATTACTTTTACATGAGTACACTGATCTGCTGGTCTTCGCAAGGTCACAGATCTAAAGAGTGACACGTGACAACGACAGCCCAGCTCTTCACTCTCCCGACACTGTCTCCAGTGCACAGGAAGTCTGACTTCGGTGACAGAGCTACCCTTCCATTTTTCGTGTCTTGCATGTATGCAACCTCATCAAGTATGCTATTTTTTTTTTAAAAAAGATGTATTTATTTGAAAATCAGAGTTCACAGAGAGAGGAGCGGCAGAGAGAGAGAGGTCGTCCATCCGATGGCTCACTCCCCAGTTGGCCATAACAGCGGGAGCTGCGTCGATCTGAAGCCAGGAGCCAGGAGCTTCTTCTGGGTCTCCCACGTGGGTACAGGGGTCCAAGGACCTGGGCCATCCTCTACTGCTTTCCCAGGCCATAGCAGAGAGCTGGATCGGAAGGGGTGCAGCAGGGAGAAGAACCGGTTCGCATATGGGATGCCAGCACTGCAGGCCAGGGCATTAACCCGCTGCGCCACAGCGCCAGCCCCAAGTATGCTATTTTTCAACAGTCAACTACTACAACCAGTATCACCAGCCATTGCTCAGGCATTACCCCTGTGCCTAAAATGCTTAAGTGGAACCAACAGGAGCTGACGAGCCTCTCTCCCTTCCTGAGGGTGCATGCAAGGCCAGAGTGTAACTCAGCTACTGGGAGAAGAAGGTAGCAAGGCGGACTTTTTCCTCTGCCCCCTCCCCTAATACACCAGAGGTCATCACGGTAGACCGGGCAGGGGAGCCACTTCCAGGAAGAAAGAGAAAAAAGCAGCAGTGGTTATCTTCTAGGAAATGGACATGGAATCCTATATCCACCTGGAATGTCTATCGAGTTAAGACAAATGCCCACAGATGCTAAACTTAACAACAGAGAAGAAACTTCTACAGCCCTCATCTCCCAAGTCTCCCTTTTCTTTGCTAGATATTTGCCAGTGGTAGGCAGAGAGCTCCATCCCCCACTATCACCATTTCTGCAAGAAGTCTGAACACTTTTTTCTTTGGGGGCCCTACAGACACAAACACGCCAGCAGCTCTCCTCCCCCACACTCCGAATGATTCTCCATTCTTGGCAACTATGGCTCTATCAATGTTATGTCTGTGGTTTCTATTTTATGGCCAATTTGTAAAAGTGAAAGGGCCTCCAAAACATTTCACTCTATGAATTATATATTTTTATGTTGCCTGCCTTGTAAGTTCTGCAAATGCCGCAAATCCCCCGAGCCGGACAGGCCTGTGCGGAGCACGCCAAATAAACAGAAGTCTTTCCAAAATCCTGAGTACAACAGTAACCACCACCAGATGACACACACAAGTTCAATAGCACAGCCCTTGTTTGCTGTGGGGAGGGGAGAAGGGCGACTTTCTAGGTAAAAAGTAAACTTGGTCTGGATCAAGGCTCTCACAGTCTACGATTTTAGGGCTCTGTTGGGACTGGGACTGATGGAAGAATGCACGCTGCTTTTGAGTTCCTGCAAAATAATATTTAAGACAGCGCGCTACAGGCTATGGTGCCCACACGAGTGTCAGTTCCAACCGCCGTGGGACTAGAATGCTGAGTTCTAGGCTCCACTCTGTGAGAACTGAATCAGAAGGTCCAGGCTCAGAGTCGGGGTTGATCGCTCCAAAGCTCCCCGTGGGTCTCTGCTTCCCAGGACCTCTTCTGAGGCAGTGCGGCAGTGTGGAACTGTCAGCTTCGGGAGTTAAGCAGCTAAGTGGCACCTTGCAGCCTTCGGAGGGGTTAAGGTGGGGAGAGAGCTGCCTGAATGATTCTGGAGGCGAGTCCGGAGGGAGAAGGGTCCTGCTGTGCCTTCCTTGGTGTGCTGATGGCTTCCCGAACAGTTAATAGCTAAGGATAAGCTGTGCCCACACTGTGTGAAGGTCCACTCATCCAGATTGCTTAGAGAACAGTGTGCTGGCTAACAGATTGTGCAGGCCAGCTGAAATTGATACCAAATATCGTCGAAGCATCAGGCCCTTAGCAGTAACATCATGCTGAATATGAACTGACCTTCCTTGAAGCATAAAATTGTATTTTGTGACTTTACATCACCTCCATGTCCTGGTTAATTATCCAAAGACAGAGGCACTGTTGGGGGCTCTGTGAGACCTGAATTCAGAGATGCTCCTGCTACACTGTCCATACGACCTGGAGCAGGCCAAACCCACTGAGCTGGTCCTCATTCTAAAGCTTCCAAGGGCACTGCAGTGCTAGGGGTCAGTCCCTGCACACCCCTGAGCCTCAGTTTCCTTCCCTGTAAAAGGGGAGGCTTGGTGGGGCTGGCGCTGTGGAGCAGCGGGTTAAGGCACTATCTGCAGTGCCGGTACCCCATATGGGTGCCAGTTAAGTGCTGGTTGCTCTGCTTCTGATCCAGATCCCTGCTAATGTGCCTGGGAAAGCAGTAGAGGATGGACCCCTACACCTACATGGGAGACCTGCAGGAAGCTCCTGGCTCCTGGCTCCTGGCTTCAGACCTGCCTAGATGTCTGTTGTAGCCATCTGGGGATTAAACCAGTGGATGGAGGATTCTCTCTCTCTCTCTCTCTCTCTCTCTCTCTCTCTCTCTCTCTCTCTTCTATCTCTCTGTGACTCTGACTTTCAAATAAATAAATATCTTTTTTTTAAAAAAAGCTCATTAGGTGATCAATTTTATTTTAAAAAGGGGAGAGGGATGGGATATAACAAATAAATGATATTCTTTTCTGAAACTATTGTTACCAAGATGTAGCAAATATCTTAAAAATTAAAATCCTATTTTACTATGTTTCCCTGTGAAATATGTTCATAAAAAGAAACAGAAAAAAAGTAAAGTCCCAGTGATCTGTGCTAACAACATGGGGTTCCAGCACCAGAGGCAAGCACAGTTCTATGCTGGAATTTAGCCATTCCACAGTTTTAATCACTTTGAACTTCTGGAAGTCTTTTTTTTTTTTTTTTTTTTTTTTAAAGAAAGAAACCATCACCAAAGCCTGTGGAACCAGGCGTTGATCCTCACTGGCCTTAGCCCACGGCCTCCGCCACCTGTTTTCTCATCACGGCCTCCACCTCTCCTTTGCCTGGATGCCTTTCTTCCATTATAGAGCAGACCCGTTCAGGAATTCTCTTGTCTGTTACTACAGTATCCCTGAGTTAAAAGCTCTTCCTGTCTACAGTTCACGAGTGATCTCCTTGCGTTCCTCCAGCTATTCCCAGCCCATCCTCTCCCAGCTCCTGTGCCAGACCTCATCTTGTGCTTTCTCCTCCCCCTACTTCTACCTGAAGCAGCTCCTTACCTAATACTATCTACAGACACAAATATGGCCATAAATCATTTTCAAGGCCACGTGGGGGTATTTATATTATGCATTGTATAAAATTAATAGAGTATCTATTAGTAGACAGACCATTGAGGTAAAAATATGTTGTTTTAGAACTGATACGGTCTTATTCACCATTCTATAGGATGCTCTTTGGATTGTCCCCTAAAACTATAAAGGAATTTTAACAATTTTTTTTCTTACTATTCATTCTTATTTGAAACCCTTTATTTGCTATGTTACATGAGAAAGTCAGTAGAAGGTTATCTGGAATGCAAGTCACGAAATATTAGCATTCCTCTTGGCTTTATCACTCTAAGTAGTTGAGTGACTTGAACAAATGACCCTGAACAACTTCTCTGGGTCAAAGCTTCCTCGAGTGTGAAATGAAGGTATAGAATCGGATGATCCAAAAGGCTCCTTCCTGTTCCCCTCCCATGGTTTCCAGGGACGGCTACCCAATACTCGCAGATACTCAGGGGGTTATCTGAATGGCACCTGGCACTTCTCAGTATTCATTCCATCCTGATAACTCTAATCCCTTATCTCTATTCTGTACAACATCATTATGCTATTCCCAGGAACATAATACCCTGCCCACTGTGCTGGCATCCTCTTATAAAGAAGCAGTTTTTTGGATGTGATGATTAAGCTATCATTGTTGGAACTTTTTAAAGTATTCTTTAGGAAGAAAAAGACTTCTGTTTTGATTAAAAACTCTAATTTCAGGTGACCATGGACAAAAGTTGTCAACACTAAGGAAATAAGGTGGACATTTTCAAATGTCAAATTAACTGATGTGAAAAAATATACATATTAAGAAAAATCAGATTCATCTTAATTCTGTAACACACTTTATGCTTCTTTCTCTGGTCAGTGTCACAGACAAAAGAAGTCAATGAACTGGTTACTGGTTATCTCATTACCACAGACTGTTACATTTTCTTTCTTTCTTTCTTTCTTTCTTTCTTTTTTTTTTTTTTTTTACAGGCAGAGTTAGAAAGTGAGACAGAAAGAGACAGAGAGAAAGGTCTTCCTTCCGTTGGTTCACCCTCTTAATGGCTGCCACAGCCAGCACGCTGCGCCAATCCAAAGCCAGGAGCCAGGAACCTCCTGGTCTTCCATGCGGGTGCAGGGCCCAAGCACTTGGGCCATCATCCACTGCCTTCCCAGGCCACAGCAGAGAGCTGGACTGGAAGAGAAGCAACTGGGACAGAATCCGGTGCCCCAACTGGGACTAGAACCCGAGGTGCCAGTGCTGCAGGCGGAGGATTAGCCAAGTGAGCCACAGCGCCGGCCACAGACTGTTACATTTTCTCAAATTTAAACTTCAATTCAATCTACAGGAAACTGAGTCCATAAAGTACTTTGATATTTAGCATAAAAAAGAAATGAAGTTCACATACCACATATTTGAAACAGGAACAAGAAGAGGAGAATATATGGGGCTGGCACTGTGGCATAGCAGGTAAAGCCGCCACCTGCAGTGCCAGCATCCCATATGGGCACCGGTTCAAGGCTCGGCTGCTCCACTTCCAATCCAGCTCTCTGCTATAAACTGGGAAAGCAGTGAAAGATGGCCCAAGTCCTTGGGCCCCTGCACTCATGTGGGAGACCTGGAAGAAGCTCCTGGCTCCTGGCATCAGATCGGATCGTGTTCCCTGTCTCTCTGCCTCTGCTTCTCTGTAATTCTGTCTTTCCAATAAATAAATATTTAAAAATAAAAAAGAAGAGAGTATAGAAGTTTGAGAGGCTTAGTCCATTTTGTTTTGCTAAAACAAAATAACTGAGGTCAGGTACTTTATAAAGAAAAGAGATTTCTACAGTACACAGTCTGAATATCAAAAAGCATGTCACCAGCATCTGGTAGGCTCTGGTGAGGGCCTCATAGTCAATAGCATCATTGCATCACAATAGTGGGAATGCAGGCAAAGAAATCAGTTGGTGAGATAGAAAGCAAGAATAGGGAGCTAAGGCAGCTGATCTCACCTAATAACAATACATTCTCAATGGGATAATTCAATCATCCTCCAAGAGGCACTACCTCTTAAAGATTCACCAACTCTTGAAACCACTACACTGGGGAATATAAAGCTTTGGAAGACAAACTACATGCAAATCATAGCACAAACTAAGTCAGCCACAGGGAGTATTTCCAATGCTTCCCTGGGGCTTAGTCTTGCTTCTGCATAGTATGGTAGCCCTGCTGCACTTGTGCTTGGCAGTCTCTGTCCACTTTTCTGAACCTTTTATCTTTCATGCAGCTCTTACAATCAAAATTAAGTTCTTAAACACATATGAGTTTGGCAGTTCTGTTTAATCTCATCCTCCTGTGTGTGTATCCATGTGTCTGTCCTATGTTCTGATGAGCTCAAAGACATTGTAAGTAATGTTGCAGGAGAGCTGGATTGTAGCCATTTCTGTCACTTTCTTAGGTGCCACACATTTGGTGGCCCTCATTAAACAAAACTCTGGGGATGAATGTTGTAGATTGCCTAGTAAAAGTAAGAAGGGCTCAGGGTTGTCAATTAGTTCTAGACTCGGGGTTATTCCATTTTTTACTATTAACTCAATAGGCTTTTTACATGGACTTTTGGAACAGAATACACAATTATGAAAATGCTTTTGGATAGATAATATTCTCACCAGACCCACACACTCAGTTTCACTCTCCAGCTCTGTAACACATCTTCTCTTAATCACACACATCTCCAAATAAGACATGCAAGGACACTTAGTTTATATAAACTTCTAAAATTTAAGAGTGTGCTCTAAAGTTAAGCTTTATTTCTTCCTATTTGTCCAATTTTGCTTTAGCTAAGAATTTATATTCTGAGCCTAATCTAAGAATTCATTTACTATCATGCCAATGGAAATGTGTTGATTACGGATTGGAGGTTTTATAATCCATAGGGGGTATTATTGGCATGGGCCATTCAATATTAGAATGGTCTCCTTTGAATGACCACTGGCAGCCACATTTCTCTGCCAATACTGCCCTTTTTCATCAAAACAATGCATAAAGATATTAAGACCAAAAGTTTAGATCCATTATTCATTATCAACATCATTATTTTCCGTTGGAAGTACTGGAATCAAAGCTTAGTTTCTAAAGTGTGAACTTGTAGCAAGAAACTCATTCTAGGACTCAAAGTGACAGATCATTGTTTCAATCTCTTAGCTGCGCTTAAGATTTTTATACCATAACCCACAATTTAATACAGCATGGCAGATCACTACAGCAATGGCTCCAAACCTACCACACTTGCTGTAACGATACATGGCATAACCTCCAGCCTGGCCAGGGGACTTGTTTAGTCAACAGGACATTAGTAAATGCAACGCAAGCAGAGGCTATAAAACAGCTGCACACTGAGACTTCTCTTGCCTCTAAGAGCCTTTCTACCACCAGCTGAATTTAGGTAGCCTCTGGGAGGATAGGAGAGCATGTGGAATACTGAAAACGAAGTGGCTAAATTCAACAAATAGTTTTCAAGTTCCTATTGAATAGCGGCCATCTAGTTAGTGACAAGAAAGTAATTGATTATTGTGATTATTTGATTATCTATCTCCAATTAGACTCAATCCCATGACTATAGTGCACATCTGCTTTTCCTTACTGATACATCTTCAGTGCCAGCTCCATGCCTGGCACATAGTAGACACTCAACACGTAGCTATTGATAAAGTGAATACAGCTAAGGTTATAAGTCCCTCTCCCACCTTTATGAGTTCACAGTCTAACAAGGAAACCAAACACTGATACCAACACCACTTGCTCTGATACCCTGTGCTCAGTGCCCAACTAGAGACCTGATGAGAACAGGAGGGATGAACTCGGCCTCAGGAACTCAGAGACATTTCCACAAAGAACATGGCGTTTGAACTGGGCCTTGGGATCACTAAGACTTATACAGCCTCAAAAGGATAGCTATCCTCCCTTGGCTAAAGTACGCCTACCCTGAGCTGGGCATTTGGCAGAGTGGTTAAGTTGTTGTTTTATACTTGCATCCCATATTTGAGGGCCTGGTTCAAGTCCCAGCTCTTCCACTTCCAATCTAGCTTCTCACTAATGCACACCCTTCGAACAGCAGATAATGTCTCACATGCTTGGGTCCCTGCCACCCACTTGAGAGATAAAGATTGAGTTCCAGGCTATTCCCAGCCCTGACTATTGTGGGCATCTGGGGAAGTGAACCAGAAGATGGGAGATCGATCTCTCTCTCTTTCTCAAATAAAATGAAAAGATAAATAAAATTTTTAAAAAGATATTAAAAATAAAGTATACCTACCCTGTTCTAGTTGATTTGCATTAGTAAGGCATGTTTTGGTCCTCCATGTTTGATTTGGCCATGTGGAACTGGCTTCTTGGCATCTTTCATGTTCATGCATGTGTTGCATGGGTTATGCAAGGAAAATGCACCATGTGAAATTCATCAACTCTCTGGGCATAGATAGAAAGGTAGGAAGACCAGAGGCTGAAGCTTCTGAGAACTGCTGGCATAAACGTGGCTAAGCACTTCCCTGCTTGTTTTATGCCATATCTCCACACAGCAGGAAGAAGATGCTTCTCAACTCAAACCACAGAAACAACAACAAGAAATAAAAGGAAAATAAAGTCTGGTGCAAAACAGAGGCCCTTAGGTATGGCAGTTTTAGGATTCATTCCATATTTGTGTTCCATCTTACTCTGCCATCATAGCATGTCCACCTTGTCCTCGGAATAGCTTTCCTCGTATTCCACAATGCATTTCTGGTCATCACACGGAGAGAGTCCAAGATCTACCACCTCTCTTTCCTGGGTTTTTCCTTTTACATATGAAAACCTTACCTAGAAACAATGAGACAAATCTCCCCTCACGTTCCCTTGGCCTAATCTAACCTATCAGCACACATTTCAACCAACCATTAGCAAAGGAAATGAGACAACCATGAAAGGCATAAATTAATCAGGATTGGCCCCTGAGCTGGGGCTGGGATTGCTTGCTCCTGAGGGTAAACCTTGAGCAAAGTCAGATTTCTGCTAAAGAGGTGGAGGCTGTGGGAGAATGGCTATGGCGCAAGTAATCAATAGAATTTTCTCCACCATCTCACTCAGGGCTGCTGCTCCTGAGTCTTTAAATGCCTATTTGTGAAAACCCAGTCCTTATCTACAGGAAAAGGAATAAGAGCGGCAGACAACGAGCGCGCTCCAACCATGTGACAAGGATCTATTTGCTGGTGGGGTCCTCTATGTATCCCCATGGCCTCCCTGTGCCCTAGGCATAGATTTGTCGATAGCGGGAGAAGCAGAGAGTCCGAAACCTTCTCCTCCTCCACAAAATGACATTACCTCCCACACGCTGAAATGAGATGGAGAATTAGCAACAAGGTGAACTTGAGCTGGAAGATTAACTCCACACAAGAATCCAGATTCATAAGATATTTTTAGCTACACATGGTAATAAGGTATTTAAATTGCTTTCAGATGAAAAAATGTCACAGTGCCTACACGGGGGGAGGGGCTTTTTGGAAGCACATATTTTTTATAAACGAATTAATTTCCAACAAATGTGGCATGAAATCTAGTCCTCCAGCATGGATCTGAACTTGAGAAGTCCTTTTCCATAGTATCTGAAGGCTGGCTTTTTGTTTTCATTTGTTACTTGGTGCAGCCTTGGCAGAAATCGCCACAAGAGAGAGAAAGGCTTCCGCTTCCTACAGGGGACTCTCGGCGTGTCCAGGCTACCAAAAGGCACTAAATAAAGGGATCGGTGTTGGAAAAATATTTTTATGGAACTGACACAAAACATGTGCCCTCCCTCAACATTTTACAGCCTCAGAGAAAGAAGAAAAGAGTGTGACAGCTGGCAGGGCAACCTCGGCTAAAGCTAAAGAGCCCCGTGGACGGAAGTACAACTTCTCTTTCTCCCTTTATTGTCAAGGAGATGGACCTGATGAAGCAAGAGAAAACCCTCATGAGGAAAGTTTACATTAATACTGGGAAACGTGGCAAAACAAAGGAAACTGAAGCTGAAAAAGAGGGGAAGAGCCACAGGTTTTAAGAGGCTGCTCCTGATCTTAGAAGGCTTGGGGTATCCGTGATTTCAATTTTTTAAAAGGCTTTTTTTGTATTTTAAAATGATCATGGATGTTATCTTACTGAGAATCCCCAGCAATCATGGTGGAGAGAACTCCAGGTCTAAATCTTTCCTTGTGACCCTGGGGTCTACTCACATCCTAGTAGCAACACCACTTGCTTAAAATGTCTACATCTGGGCAGTGCCGCGGCTCACTTGGCTAATCCTCCGCCTGAGGCGCCGGCAGCCCGGGGTTCTAGTCCCGGTTGGGGCGCCAGATTCTGTCCCCATTGCTCCTCTTCCAGTCCAGCTCTCTGCTATGGCCTGGAAAGGCAGTGGAGGAGGGCCCAAGTGCTTGGGCCCTGCACCCGCATGGGAGACCAGGAGGAAGTACCTGGCTCCTGGCTTTGGATTGGCGCAGCACGCCAGCCGTGGCTACTTAAAAATACAGACACAACACTGATTTGTTCAGAAGTAAAACTAAAGAGTCCTTCAGTTCTTGTGTACCTCCCTAATCTGGTGTAAGTCTATTAAATATAAACTCTACATACCTTGCACCTGGAAAGTATGTGCTCAATAAACACCTTTTGACCTAATGCAGTTGAGCTGAGCGGTTGTTGAGGCCAGACTACGTGCTTCTCTTCATCTGTCATGGGGAGTTATTTCAGTGAGAGGCTCACTTGCTTCCGGGGGTAGAAATGCAACTTTATTTTTCAAGAATTTATAAACAGTTCCTTTGAAGCTTCGGGGGAGTGAGACTTAGTAAGCTTTGGCATCAACTGTTAGAAGTGGGACTTGGAAATACTCCTCCATTCTGTCTGTTGGCCAGTATGTTTGCCAATAACCCACACATTAGAGACCTTTAGAGAAAGAACAATATAACTATAGTGATTTTTTTTAGAAAATTAAAAAATCATGGATTATAAATCCTTCATTTATATTGTCACTTTGTTTTAATTTTTTCCTTACCTGTTGAAAAGTCTATGTCTATATTTGCCCAAAGACTATAAATTGTCAGCTCAGCTTGTGAGAGCTCTCATTCTTGGTCCTGCTTTCCCCCACAGGCCCTTCTGGGCTTTCTACAGGACTAAGTAGGCAAATACCAGGCTCTCTTTCTCTCACATACAAAGAGTTCAATCTCATGGGAACAAATTTTAAAATCCTGTTTGGTATATAAAGAACCAAAATATAAGGGCATATCATGTCAACACAGATTGTACAGCTAATTCCACCCAAAGCCAGAGAAAGCTCCAGGGTAAAAGCAAAGCACTCGTTTCTGCAGGAGGATTCAACATAAACACGAATGTTAGAAAAATAAGTGGAGACTTAAGAAATTCTTTGAAAATGCCCCAAAGTAACAGCACGAAGCAGGTACAGTCATGCCTGCTTCTCTTACTTAAGACTCTCAAAAACACTCATTATTCCTTCTTTCAGACCATCCCTGTACAGGAGAATGCAACTCCTCCATTCACACAGCCTGGTGCAGGGACAGCCATGGTCACCTCTCTCTGGCTGGATCTGGGCCTGTTACCTCCAGCCCACGCTCTGGCCGTGGAGAGGAGCTGGCTGTCCCTGAGAGATGTGTTCCGAGAATGGTGACTTGGAAGAATTTCAGAGTGTCCCTCTGTACTAACGCATCTGGGATACAACTGGGGCAAGGGCCCTGCTCAGCTAAAGTGGACTGCACGGGCAGATAGCCACATGTCAGTGTCATGTCTACTCATAGGAGGAACTGGGCAAAATGGGGACCTTGGCAAGACGGGTCTTGAGTGCTCGCTCTCTTTTGCTTGACTTGAACTAGCATCTGCCAGTTTCCCATGATGCACTGCAGGAGTCAGTGGAGACAGGGGCTGACGCATTTGCAGGAGTTTCTAAGACAGAGGCAGGTACAAGGTGACAAGGGGGCAAGGAGTCGGCTCATGTGGCCCTGAGGTGGGAGGAGGCAGTCAGCAGAAAAAGCTCCGTCTGTACCAGCCTTGGGTAAACTCATGCCACGAAAGGCCAGGAAGTAAATATTTTAGGCCCAAGAGGCCACATGCTTTCTATGTCACATGTTCATCTGTTTTTTTTTTTTCCCCGCAATACATGTAAAAAGCATCTTTAGCTCATGATTGGTACATGACCAGGCTGACCTGGCCTACAGGAAGCTGCCTAAGTCAAGTCCCTACTGTTTAATAAGCACTTTGATCTGTTGGGGTCTGGACTAGTTGCTTTTTTTTTATTTTTAAGATGTATTTACTTATTGGAAAAGCAGAGTTACAGAGAGGCAGAGGCAGAGAGAGAGGTCTTCCATCTGCTGATGCACACCCCAAATGGCTGCAACGGCCAGAGCTACACCAATCCAAAGACAGGAGCCAGGAGCTTTTTCTGGGTCTTCCATGTGGGTGCAGGGGCCTAAAGACTTGGGCCATTTTCAACTGCTTTTCTAGGCCATTGTAGTCAGGACTTGAACTGGCACCCATATGGGACATTAGCACTGCAAACCGGGGCTTTAACCCGCTGTGCCACAACACCAGCCCCTAGACTAGTTGCTATATAAAGTTCATTTAACCATCAGCTGACCATAAGAAGGAGAGGCATTAACAGAGGAAGTGTTATTGTTGGTATCATTTACTGAGAAAGAAACATCCCAGGTACATTAAACCCCCTGTCTCAAGTCAGAGCCCTGAGACCAAAACTCAGGCCTACCTGGTTTCAAAGTGTAGTTCATGTGCAGTTGTGTGGATCGTGCCCTGATCAAAGGCACCCAAAGTTGCTCAAATGCAGACTACACCCCACTGGCTGAGTGCTCATCGTGGTGAGGAGCTGCATCCAGCCCGATAATGCAGAAGGGGGCCCGTTCCTTGGCAGAGAAGTGCCCCATGCCGATCCAGCCGCACACACATGAGATCATGTCAGCTGTGACCTCTTTGTACCTCCTCCCAAGACTATTATTCTTAGAACTGTAACCAAGAACAATTGGGAAAGGACTCCAGGGTCTAATACTTCACTTATTTTAACAAATTGCGTATTCACAGTTGGGATTTCACTTTATGCCCACTGGAAGGACTAAAATAAGAGATGGACAGTAGCAAGTGTTGGCAAGGATGCAGACACTGGAATCTCCCTACATTGTAGGCGGAAGATAAAACGGTGCAGCTGCTTCAGAATGCAGCTTGGCAGTCCCTCAAAGGGCTAAACACACAGTTAGTATGTGACCCCAAAATGCCACTCTGAGATATAAAGATCTGTCCTACAAATTCCTGTACACAAATGTTCATAGCAGCTTTATATGTAATGGTCAAAAAGTGGAAGCAATCCAAATGTCCGTCGTGAGAAGAGTAGATAAATAAAGCATGGTATATTCATACAGCAGGATAGGATTCTACCAAATAAAGGAATTATATCTAAACATGCCACAAAAGGGATGAACCTTGACATCATGACACTGAGTAAAAAAGTCAAACGCAGGGGCTGGCACTGTGGTGCAGCGGGTTAAAGCCCTGGCCTGAAGTGCCGGCATCCCATATGGGTGCCAGTTCTAGTCCCAGCTGCTCCACTTCCGATCCAGCTCTCGTAATGGCCTGGGAAAGTGGTAGAAAATGGACCAAGTCCTTGGGCCCCTGAACCCACATAGGAGACCTGGAAGAAACTCCTGGCTTCTGGCTTTGGATTGGCTTAGCTCTGGCTGTTGCGGCCATCTGGGGAGTGAACCATCAGATGGAAGACCTCTCTCTCTGTCTCTACCTCTCTCTGTAACTCTGTATTTCAAATAAATAATAAAGTAAATCTTTAAAAAAAAAGTCAAATGCAAAAGGCCACATATTGTATGATTCCACTCCAATTAAATTTCCAGAATCCTACAGGCAAAACCATAGGCAGGTGGTAAATTGTGGCTGCCAAAGGAAATAGGTAGGAGGGAAATGGGGGAGTGACTACCAGTGGGCACAGAGCTTCCTTCAGGAGTAATGACAATGTTCTCAAATTAGTGGTATTCATCGCACAGCTTTGTGAATATATAAAAAGCCACTGGATTGTACACCTTAAAGGCTTATTTATTTACTTTTGAAAGGCACAATTATGGAGACAGAGAGAGAAAGACCGATCTCCCATCTGCTGGTTCACTCCCTAAATGGCTGCAACAGCCAGGGCTGGGCCAGGCTGAAGTCCGGAGCCCAGAACGCCATCTGGGTCTCCCATGTGGGTGCAGGGGCCCAAGGACTTGGGCCAGCTCTTACTGCTTTCCCAGGTACATTAACAGGGAGCTGCATGGAAAGTGGAGAAGCCAGGACTCAAACTAGAGCCCATAAACGATGTTGGCATTGCAGATGGTGGCTTAGTCTGCTGTGCCACAGTGCCGACCCCTGGATTGTGCACTTTAAAAGGGAGAATTTTCAGATATGTGGAAAAAATCTCACAGAGAACATGATGTCATTTTCTCCCTCCTCCCTGCTCCCTATCGTGCCTTGACTGACTTTTGCTGTGCTTTCTGTGGCCAGGATCCACATTGAAAGCCCTGGGTCGAATGATGCTGAGCGTGGGAGGAGGGGGAAGGTGCTGGTGCCCTGCTCTGGGTGGAGGTGGCAGCCACAGGGCTGCAGCACAGGGGCATGGGGACGCTGAGGTGGAGGGAGATGTATAGAAGATCAGGCAGCAGACCGTGAGGAGTGAGTGGCCCTGCAGGACACAGACTGGTGCTGCAGGTCTTCCTCTGCCCCTGAGCTTCCAAACCCACTGCGCTGCTGCCCCTCCTGCTCAGAGGAAGCTCCGACAGCCACCCATTGGAGTGCTGAGGCTCAGCAGGTCCCTGCCCCAGAGAGATGTGTTCCAAAGGGCCATCCAAGGGGTGCAATGACAACTGTGACAGGACCCCTAGCTCTTGGGAAGAGGAGGCACCGACAACTCCCAGAGAGCAAGCACTTCAGCGGGTGGAGTCTCAGTCTAGATGCCTCATGGAGTTCATTGTCTTTTCACAACAAGCTCCAAAACATCACGCAACGGGGCCTGTGTTGTGGTGCAGTGGGTTAAGCTGCTGTCTGGGGCCGGAGGTCTGCTTGTGATCCAGCTCCCTGCTAATGTGCCTGGGAAAGCAACAGAAGATGGCCCAAGTGCTTGGGCCCCTGCCAACCTGGTGAGAAACTCAGATGGAAGTGCAGGCTCCTGGCTTTAGTTGGGCCCAACCCTGGCTGTTACGGCCATTTGGGGAGTGAACCAGTGGATAGAAGGTCTCTCTCTCTCTCTCCAACTCTCCCTCTCTGTGTTACTCTACCTTTCAGATAAAATAAAATAAACCTTATAAAAGTCAGTGTGTGAGCCATGTAACACACAAAATCATTAAAGAAAAGCAAGTTCTGATGAGGACTAGGCCCAAATGCTCACATCCTCTCCAGCTCTTGGGGGTTTTCCTGTTCACCTGCTGGATTTACAATCATTAGGACAGAGCTGCATATTAAATTATTCTCGGCTCCTTAATCCACATGCATTTCATCTCCCCAAATAGTCTGCAGGCTCCCTGAGGGCTGTAGCTCTGTCTTCACACCTCTCCTCCACACCCTACATTGGTCAAAGGAGGATACTCAGCCCCAGGGGGGCTCCTTCTGCCTGCCTGGTTGCCACCAGCAATTGGCCATTAACTGACATTATTTAAACTTTCCTTGTTAGAAATAATTAATAGAGTCGTCTTGTGTACTATCAAGAAAATGCCTCTGAGGCTTCTGCAGTCACTGCATCTGATTAACTCTCCAGCCATCTACTTGAGGTGTCAGACAAGCCTAACGAGGACAGCTCAGAGAGTGCACAGAGCACCTGCCAGCGTGGGCCCCAGCACCTGTGTGTCCATCCCACACACCTGATGGGAGCGCAGCCAAGGTGCTCAAGGAGATCCATTGCCAATCACCATCCTTGTCTCACTTTTGAAAAGTACAGGCAAGAAATCCTCATGATTTTTTAAAAAGCTAAAGCAAACAGAAAAAGCTCTGGGGCTGGTGTTGTGGCACAGTAGGCTAAGCTGCCTATGACACAGGCATCCATATGGGTGCCAATTTGAGTTCTGGCTGTTCCACTTCCGATCCAGCTCCCTGCTAAAGCACCTGGAAAAGCAGTGGAGGGTGGTCCATGTGCTTGAGCCCCTGCACCCATGTGGGAGACCCGGATGGAGTTCCAGGCTCTTGGCATTGGCCTGATTCAGATCAGGTTTGTTGTTGCCATTTGGGAAGTATACCAATGATGGAAGATACCGCTTTGAGTCTGTCCCTCTTTCTCTGTAACTCTGACTTTCAAATAAATAAATAAATATTGAAAAAACAAAACCTTCCCACGGTGGGGTAGAGGTTGGAAGGGGTGTGGGGGGAGATGGCTCTGCAGCTCCTCCCCTGTCATCCTGAGAGACCTCGGGGGAAGCTGAAGTTGGAGGTGCCTGGAGAACACCTGTGCCCAGGGAGCCCACACTGGTGACCATGTAGAGAATGGGCTGGAGTAGGCAAGGCTAGAACCAAGGAGATCAGCAAGACTGCTCTCAAAAATTCACAGCAACCAGGGCCAAGGGGCTCACAACACTAACGCATCCTCCAAAGAGATCATTTAGCACCAGAACACTGAAAGCTAAACAGTCCACCGAATCATTCAACACTGGGCAGTCCTCTCCACAAACGTTTCCCAAGGGGTCCCACGGTGGTGTGTGAGCAAGGCTGGGGCGGGCACAGGGACCTCTGTGTCTCTTCCGTGGTGGGCCTAAGACCATGGACTTGAGATCCTGGGCATTGGCTAAGCCCATGGCACATGGCACGTGGCAGAGCTGAGCTGTGGACCTGCAGGCCTGAGTCACTTACTCCTGACCCTTGCTCTCCGAGGTGGTGGCTATTACTGCCCTCAGCAGGTGGGAAAGGAACCTTTGAAGAAGTTAAGAACTAACCAGGTTCACGTGGTTCAATTAAACAGGCCAGAGGCCATTGGCCTGCAGCTTTCTCAGTACTTGAGTTCCTACCTAATAAAGTGCAACCTAACCTAGCATCTGAAAGAAACAACATCTAATTAGGGTCTAATATCTGCAACAGATAGCCGGGTCCCTGCCAATCACAAGTCACTGAGATTCAACCAATCAGAGACTGCCAACTGATCGGCAAAGGCCTGCAGTAACCAATCAAGCTATTCCTGTGCTTTACTTCCTTGTCCTGTCAATGAACGCTTCCTGGGCATGCTGTAGAGGGGAGCGCTTTGCTCTGCTAGTTCTGAATTCTGCCCTTTTTGAGAATTATTATTTTGCTCAAATAAACTGTTAAGCTTTATGCTCTTCTAAGTAATTCAGTGTCTGCGTGCTTCTAGCCTCCAAACCCATTTTATTATTTATTTATTTGAAAGCCAGAGAGACAGAATCAGAGATTTTCCATCCATTGGCTCACTCTCAAAATGCCTGCAACAGCTGGGGCTGGGCCAGGCTGACGCCAGGGGCCCAGAACTCAACCCAGGTCTCCCATGTGGGTGGCACGGATACAACTGCTTGAGCCGTCACCTTCTGCCTCCTAGGGTGCGCATTAGCGGAAAACTGGACTCGGTTGTGAAGGTGGGACTTGAACAGGCACTCAGATACGCATGCAAGCATCTCAAGTGATGCCTTAACCATTAGGGCAAATGCTCATCCCAAATGAAGGCATCCGAACATGAGGCAGCAGCGGCCCCAACTCACCTAGGTAAAGACCCAAGGCTGATTAGGCTTACCTGACTCCAAAGGCCATAAAAACTGAAACACATCTTGAAAACAAAGACAACAGATTACTGGCTTCATCAAAGAAGGTAAAAACGTAGAAAAAAATCAAGGAAAACTGCACTGAATAACTGGTTTTGGAAGACAACCACTTTGACAACTTCTAGGCCCTGCGTTTTGCCATGACCACCAGTCTCTGTGGGACAATGTTATTACCATGATTCTTTTTTCCATTGTTAGAAAAATCTTATCCATCCCTTCTTCCCTGCGGGATTGTGAGTGACAGAAGCAGGTACCTGGTGCTATTGATTCGTAACCCCCATCACCACCAGCAATGGTCTCTCTCTTTCCTCTACACTAAGTGCACTGTGGAGACAGGAGAGGAACAGGTCTGGGGGAGCAGGAGCTATTCCATGAGGAGCCAGCAACACCTTCAGTGGTAGCAGCCAAGCTGCATGAAGCTCTGACGTGGTGAGGAGGCCCGGGGCCCTGGACAGCAGCATCCCGGCTCCCCTGGAAGGAGCATCCGGAGGACAAAGCCACATCCTCACTGCTGGAGAATGCATTTGTGTGTTGTATGGAATTGGAGAGTGGGTGTTCATGGGCCTGAATTTCATTTTTGTCTGGAGGGGAATCAGAGTACAATGTCGACAACCTGATAGCAACGTCCATGCAAAAATAACGGCGTCAGTCAAGACAAACCAAAGAGTGGATGAACATCCGTTTCCTCTACTTATGCCCATTGAAGGTATTTATCGACATTATCCTTGTATATTCCAGAAAGGATGCAAGGGAGCTACTAAGATATCTTAAACACAGCAAGCACAAGTTAAAAATAGGACTCCATATTTTTAAATTAATAAGAAAAATAAAGTAAGTGGCTTGGGACAAAAAAAATGGAGCTAGGAATTAGAATTAAAATGCACTCCATAAAGAGGGTGTGGGTGTACTTCTGGTTTGCTGTTCGGAAAGGCCGGAGCCACCTGTCTGAGCTTGTAATCATAAAATCTTGCTGAGAAAGAGCAACTCAATGACATGCATTTCCTCTGACACTTCCGTCATCATGTGGAAGCAAGGAAGGATGAAAAAGGGGGCATTTTGTTTGACACGGAAAAATCTGAAAACGATGGCCCTATAAAATTTATATCAAAAGCACCCTGCAGGCCAATTTTTTAAAAAGCACGCTGGCTACAGACACATCTAGGTGCTGGCTAATTAAGAATCAGTGAGGAACAAGGGAGTCATTAGATGCTCTGTTAAATCCAGTGGCTGGAGGCAGCAGAGAAACGTTGGGGGTGGGGGAAACTTATTAATTTTGATCATGTGTGTGAGACAGGATAAAAATGTTTTTTTCCCAAGAACATTCTCCAAGAAAACAGTCTCCATAAGCTTTTAACATGGAAATGGTATCTTGCAGCTCACTAAAGGACAGCACAGGTGAGTGGGTGTGGGAGTGGGAGACCACTGAATCGGTCCCTCGTCCGTGCAGGGGATCTGCATTTCTTTTTTTTTTATTTTTTAATTTATGTTTTATTTTTTTGACAGGCAGAGTTAGACAGTGAGAGAGAGACAGAGACAGAGAGAAAGGTCTTCCTTTTTCTGTTGGTTCACCCCCTAAGTGGCCACCACAGCTGGTGTGTTGCAGCCGGCGTGCTGCGCCGATCCGAAATCAGGAGGTAGGCGCTTCTCCTGGTCTCCCATGCAGGTGCAGGGCCCAAGGACCTGGACCATCTCCACTGCCTTCCCGGGCCACAGCAGAGAGCTGGACTGGAAGAGGAGCAACTGGGACTAGAACCTGGCGCCCCAACAGAACCCGGGGTGCCAGCGCCGCAGGCGGAGGATTAGCCTAGTGAGCCGCGGTGCTGGCCGATCTGCATTCCTAACAGCCACCTCCCACCCCTGGTAATTTTATGCTCGTGGATGTCTGAGCATCTGTGCTTTAGGGGATCATGGAGCAAAGCTCAGGAGATCTCAGGAGCAGGTGCATTCACGTGCAGTCGGTGGGCGCCTTCAGCTGGCCTGAGTTCAAGGATTAAGATCACAAAGAATGAATCTGCTTGTTAACGACTAGCTGAGGTCCCTGGCACACGTGTAGCCCTGCACTCCACGTGGAGGTGAAGAGGACAGTCCCAGCTCTCAAGGGAGCGTTCAGATGTTGGTAGAGGAGAGAGACGCTCACACCCAGACGCTGGGCAAAGCTTGGCAGAAGAGGAGCGGGTGGGGCACCTGCCAAGGAGCTGGGCACACCGCTTGCTCCCTAGTACACTGCTGCAATCAAGGGCCCAGAGGGTGACAGGTGCCACCTCAGAGCCCTTCCAGGTCCCCTCCCCCTCTATGCACACTGTACAAGGTTGAACCATGTCCTCCTATCACATCCGAGGAGCCCAGAACCGAGAAGTGGGGAGGGAGAACTGGAGGAATTAGCTGTAACCATGCAACCGCTGAGCACAGCAGGGAGAAACTGCCTTCTGTCTTAGTCCATGGTAGCTGTCAAAGCTGGGCTCTGCCAGACAGCTAAAGCAGACTTAGCAGTGCGTCTCAGTGCAAATCACGGGCCAAATACAGATCACAATATTATACTCAGAATCTGAAGCCTGCAACATCTCGGAGGTGGTGAGCTCAAATGCAAGAGGCTCAAAGGTACGTGAGGGTGGGAGCCAGTCTCAGGGCAGGGCTGCTGCAGCTCCAGGCAGGACATGTGACTGTGGAGGCTGCTCTCGGGGTGGAGGAAAGGAAGAAGCTGTGGAGGTGAGGAGCAAAGTCCAGGGAGGCGACAGAATTCTAGGGTCAAAGAGCTCCCATTCAGGGCTGGCACCATGGCTCACTTGGTTAATCCTTTGCCTGCGGCCCCAGCATCCCATATGGGCGCCTGGTTCTAGTCCCTGTGGCTCCTCTTCCAGTCCAGCTCTCTGCTGTGGCCCGGGAGGGCAGTGGAGGATGGCCCAAGTGCTTGGGTCACTGCACCCGCATGGGAGACCAGGAGGAAGCACCTGGCTCCTGGCTTCGGATCGGCGCAGCGCGCTGGCTGTAACCGCCATTTAGGGGGTGAACCAACGGAAAAGGAAGACCTTTCTCTCTGTCTCTCTCTGTCTATAACTCTACCTGTCAAAAAAAAAAAAAAAAAAAAAAAAAAAAGAGCTCCCATTCAGCTTCTGGGCTGAGCCGCCATTGAGGGCAGTGGGGATGCTGGGCACCCAGGACCCAGGGTACATCTGTATTAAACTCAGGAACACAGATGACTTGGTTCTGAGTCACTGTTTATGGCAAAGCCAAATTGGAGCCAACAGCCTTCTCCCTCTCCTTTACAATTTGCTAAATGTACTCGAGAGTGCCTAAGCCATATGTTTGATGTATTACAATACAACCGTAGTGCCAGGGTTCAAATCCCAGTTCTACCTCTTCTCAGCAGTGTGGCTTTTGGCAAGTTCAATAACCTCCTTGTTGCCTCAGTTTATCTGTATGGAAGATGGGCTTAGTTATGGTACCAGTTTCATGGGCTGTGAGGTTTAAATGTCAATCACCAAGGATAGTGTGTTGCAAATAGTAAGCACCCAACATGTTATAGCTGTCATTCATTCTCTGTCCAATTTCCTATCCAAAAAATGAAACCACAAAAAACTAGCAGCTAAAAAGACCATTCACTTTGAAAATCTGTATTTTCAAATATGAAACTTTGCCTGAAAATTTCAGCTTCTGGAACAAGAGAAAAAGCCTTTTAAGCAATTTAAGTATCTAGAGAAGTGACGGTCCACTGGTGATAGTTACGGAAGCAAAGAGATTTGAGGCATACATACCCTCAGTGCAATATAGAAACATCACTGGATACTGAGTTGTAAAAGTCAGCTTATAGGCTGGTGCCATGGCTCACTAGGCTAATCCTCCGCCTGTGGCACCGGCACTCCGGGTTCTAGTCCTAGATGGGGTGCTGGTTCTGTCCTGGTTGCTCCTCTTCCAGTCCAGCTCTCTGCTGTGGCCCTGGAAGGCAGTGGAGGATGGCCCAAGTGCTTGGGCCCTGCACCCGCATGGGAGACTAGGAGGAAGCACCTGGCTCCTGGCTTGGGATCAGCGCAGCGTGACGGCTGTAGCAACCATTTGGAGGTGAACCAACGGAAAAAAGACCTTTCTCTCTGTCTCTGTCTCTCTGTCTCTCTCTCTCTCTCTCTCTCACTGTCTAACTCTGCCTGTCAAAAAAAAAAAAGTCAGTTTATTAAAACAGCATTATGCAATGAGGAAATGCAGTACTATACGGGTATTTGACAATATTAAGGTATTACTGTTAAAACTGTAATAGTGGTATTAGAGCTATATATGTTTTTAAAATTCCTACATGTATGTTTGTAGCATTATATATTGGTTGTATGTTTATAGATGAATGACCTGGTATCTGGGATTGGATTCAAAATAATACAAAGACAGAGGCAGGGAGTAAGAATGTAAATGCAGTAGAATGGAACATGTGTCTTGGTCAGTTCAGTCTGCTATAACAAAAACACCACACACTGGCTGGCTTAGGCAACAGAATTCACTTCTCAGGTTAGAGGCTCAGAAGGCCAAGATCAGGTGCAGGCCAGTTGAGTTCTTGGTGAGGGCCCCTTTCCTGGTGTGCAGACACTTTCGTACTGCGTCCTCACAATGCAAAACAAAGTCATATCTCTCACGCCTCTTCCGACAAAGGTGTCAATACCATTCTCCAGACTAATCCTCACAGACTAATCATCTCCCAATGGCCCCGCCTTCAGATACCATCCTATGAGGGATTAGGGCTTCCACACAAGAATTCGGGAAGACACAAACCTTCAGCCCTTAGCACCACGTGTTGGTGATCACTGAACGTGAAGGACTCTCTACAGAGTTCTAACTAGTCTGATTCAAAAACAATTTTTTTTTAAGATTTATTGATTTGAAAGGTAGAGTTACAGTGAGAGAGAGAGAGAGAGAGAAAAATCTTCCATCTGCTTGTTCACTCCCCCAAATGGCTGCAATGGCCAGAGCTGACCTGATCCCAAGCCAGGAGTCAGGAGCTTCTTCCGGGTCTCCCACATGAGTGCAGGGCCCAAGGACTTGGGCCATCTTCTACCGCTTTCCCAGGCCATAGCAGAGAGCTGGATTGGAAGTGGAGCAGCAGGGACTTGAACCAGTACCCATATGGGATGCTGGCACCACAGGGAGAGGCCTAGCCCACTACACCACAGTGCTGGCCCCTTAGTCTAATTTTTTTAAAGGCTTAACAATTTTCCATAACAAAAATATTTAAAGATAACATTCAACAAAACTCTCATATTCTTTGTTAGACTCTTATTTTTTTTTGTTTGTTTGTTTGATAAAAGAGTTTTCTTCTAATAAGGCAGATTCTTCTCTGAAGAATTAGCACTTAACAAAAGCAGAAGCTGATCAGACCTGGCCTAGGAGAACCAAAGCACTGGAATCAGATTCAGGTTAAGGAACCAAGCTCCGAGGAGAAAGACAAACTACCCACTCTCATGGCTTTCCCCTGAAACTCCTAGCTCTCATGTGTCCAAGATGTTTAGGAGCACTCACTGCTGACAATGAAATTCTCTTTGGATGAATTAGCATTTAAGCCATCATTTTTGGTTTCCTGGGTTGTCCCAATCCTCATGGAAGGTGGATTTTTGGTCCTTATCAAGATTGTAGAACTAGGGGCCGGTGCTGTGGCGCAGCAGGTTAAGGCCCAGGCCTGAAGTGCCGGCATCCCATATGGGCGCCGGTTCAAGTCCTGACTGCTCTATTTCTGATCCAGCTCTCTGCTGTGGCCTGGGAAAGCAGTGGAAGATGGCCCAAGTCCTTGGGCCCCTGCACCCACATGGGAGACCCAGAAGAAGCTCCTGGCTCCTGGCTTCAGATGGGCGCAGCTCCGGCCATTGTGTCCAACTGGGAAGTGAATCAGTGGATGGAAGACCTCCCTCTCTCTCTGCCTCTCCTTCTCTCTTTGTGTAACCCTGACTTTCAAATAAATAGTAATAAATTTTTTTAAAAAAACAGAAATATGTAAGGACAGAGCACACTGTGACCTACCCATGGCTGCACTCCCCAGAGGGGGGAAAAAAAAAGATTGTAGAACTATGTAGAAACAATGTTTTACACAGTTCTAGAAGACAGTCCTGTCACCTACAAGTGGAGAGATCTAGAACAAAGGCATTTTTCAAGCAACACTTAAAATAGGAGAGTGAGAACATCAGAACCAACCCTGGATGGATGTTTGCTGAGGTGCTGTTTCGGCCATTGAAGCATATTATGGATTCTCTTTGCTTAAACTATTAGTTTCCAGTTGAACAACTTGTTTAATGATTGGCAAACTGAGAAGCCCATAAAAGCTTACTGGTGTTGCCAAGTCCCTACCAGGTCTACTCATCCCATAGGAAATCTCTGCACAAAGCCATTCAAAACATCTCAGTGTCTCTGAAAATTTATTACATAATAGTGAGAACCAGGGTCTGGTAGCAATAATGTTAGCTGGGAGCATGTCAGAAATGCAGAACCCCAGACCCACTGCATTCTAACAACTTTCCCAGGGGACCCATATGCATGTCACCACTTGATTACCAACTTTTAAATAACCATTGAGATGCTCCTGTGTCTATGCTATAATGCCATGCCTTAAACAGCTTATCATGAGGGATCAGTGTTGGGGTAGAGCAGGTTAAGCATCATCTATGATGCCAGCATCCCACACGGTTCAAGTCCTGCTGCTCCACTTCCAATCCTGCTCCATGCTAATGTGCCTGGGAAAGCAGTAGAAGATGGCCTAAGTGCCTGAGCCACTGCACCCATAAGGGCGACATAGATGAAGCTCCTGGCTCTTGGTTTCAGCCTGGACCAGTCCTGGCTATTGTGGTCATTTGGGGGAATAAACCAATAGATGGAAGATCGCTCTCTCTCTCTCTCCCTCCCTCCTCCCTCCCTTCCCTTCTTCTCTTTCTGCAACTCCATCTTTCAAATAAATAAATTTTTTTAAAGAAAACAATTTATTGTGAAATGAGTATCTAGTTGGCATTCTGTAACAGAATCAAATACAGTCAGGCACTGCATAACAC
The DNA here is from genome assembly GCF_033115175.1 of Lepus europaeus. Classification (NCBI taxonomy): domain Eukaryota; kingdom Metazoa; phylum Chordata; class Mammalia; order Lagomorpha; family Leporidae; genus Lepus; species Lepus europaeus. The sequence continues at coordinate 150,187,372 of NC_084829.1, read as the reverse complement.
CCTTTTGGCCAACGATGGGCCGTATATACTGTGATGGTCCTATAAGATCTCGATGAGGCTGAACAATTTCTGCCACCTTGCTATGCCATCACAGCATAACACAGTCATGTGTGTGTTTGTGCTGCTGCTGCTGGTGTAGACAACCAACTGCAGTGCCAGTCTTAGAAAAGTGCCTCACATGCAGTTATATACAAAAATCATGTACAATAGTCCACCATGATAATAAGTGACTCCTTCTGGTTTATACATCTTTGTACTATACTTTCATCCATACTATGGAATACTCTTAAAAGAGTTCCTGCCACCCTCGTGGGAGACCTGATTTGAATTCTCAGCTCCTGACTTTGGCCTGGCCAAGTCCCAAATGTTGGGGGCATCTGAGGCCTGAGCCAGAGAATGCGAGCTCTCTCTCTGATCGTTTTTTCTTTAAAAAAGAAGCTCACCATGAAACAGTACACCGTGTTACGCTGATGACAGCCTCCAGCATCTCGTGTTTATGCCCTTTTCTTACGCTTTTTCCAGAACGCTACCTGTCCTGACGGGACACATGACGGGACTTATTTTCCAGAGATTCTTGAAAAGTGCCTTCCTTTGTGCTTATCAGAGGATGATTCATCACAAGATAAAAATAAAACACAAGCTCTCAGGACAACCCTTCCCCACCTGATAACTCTTTATCTTCATTTCCTGCCAAACTAACTCGGGGCTCTCTGATTGCATGCTTCTCCTTGCGGGTAAGTTATGGAAGCCGTTATGCACAAAGGCAATGTAGATAAGACAGGCTTCTCCTTGGGCCTGTGTTCTCTTGAATTATACACTACAGGGCCAGAGTTATTGATTAACAACCACAAGGCCTGAAACTCACCCAAGTACAGCATTTCATGAAACCCAGCTCAGACAGAAGCAGTGATACGGGCAAGCTCTCCCTTTGTCCTTTGCTTCTGCCGTGGATAAACGTTCTATGTCTCTGCTCTGATAAGGAGAAGAAACCCTTGTGACCTGAGACGCACACTGAGATAGTTTTCCCTGAGTTATATGAGCTTGGGAGAGGCACCCCAGCTGCCACATAAAAGACCCCTAGATGAAGGATCTGAATCTACTTCTAAGCTATAAGCTTTTTGCTGCCAGGAAGGTGTTGAAGCAGTTCACCACAGTTTTCTCCATTCCTTCTCATCCACTACAAACAGTGCAGAATCAATAAAACAAGAACAAAACACAACAGATAAGAAGGGAGATGGGAGATGGTGTCGGGGAGAGCAGACAATTTAAAGTTTTGTGCCTCAATATTCTTGCTGACAATCTGTTTTAATTGTATGTTTGTCTCTTGAGTGCCTACGTTTTCAGTTGTGACTTTGGGAGAAGGTATTCATCTTGAAAGCCAGAATTTTCTGTTGCCTACTGATTGAGAGGAGGGTGATTCGGAATTCTAAAAACACAAAGCCCGAAGGAAGAAGGCATCGAGTCTATCCACAACACCAGAGATTGCTGAAAGAATAAAGTGCCAGCTGCCTCTCAACAGGCTGGCAGGGAAGGACAAGGGGCAAGAAGGAACTCAGGAGGTGTTTGTGCCCCTAGGGAAAGGACCAGGGCTCTGGCCCCATGGGCTGAGTGACCTGAGGAGGGGCCAGTTGACAGAAAACTCCAAATCATTTGCTGGGAATCTCAGAGACCAGTCCCAGAGACACACCCTTGGGTACGTGCTCTGAAGCTCTAGGCCTCATTCCTGAACAGAGCTTGGGCTTCAAATCGGTGATGGCTGGCATCAAGGTCCTGGGGCTGTGCACAGGAGGAGGCTTCTGGAATTGTCAGAGGCTGGAGGGGCTGGAGGGGCTGGAGGGGCTGGAGGGACCTGGGGTCAGGTCAAGAAGGAGGCTGGGGCTCTGGGTTTGTGGACCAGGCTGAAAGCCAGGACCAAGCCACGGGAACTGGAAAGAGCCTGGACAGAGATAGCACTGGGCAAGGTGGTGCTCTCTGGAGGACACACCACAGTCTCCTGGGAGCGGGGATTGGCCCCAAAGAGGAGAGAAGAAAGCAAAGGGAGCCCCTGAGAAGTTGAGATTTAACTGCAAGAAATGCGGAAGCCTTCAGAGCATCAGTGGAAATAGGATGTTCTGTGCTAGCCTAATTTACATTAGGGGAAATCTATAGTGTTACATTTTTGCATGCCCAACCTCATAATCTTTTATAAATACAGACATGAGATCACTGTATCAAAGACACAGAATCTATTTTGATTGTGGGATTTATCTGTATTTCCCCAGATAGTTGTGTTTTACTTTTCTCCAGTACATTCTACTAGCTCTTTCTGTATAATGAAGACGATAGTTCTTAGAATATGACGCACTGTTTATCCTGCCTAGTTAGCCACTGGAGCACACTGCATCTGCCATCCTGTCTGCCGGGGTCAAAGTGCTCGAGGGCTGATTGTCTAGAGAAGATTCATCTACATCCTTGGTCCGTGGCAAAGCAATCACGGAGAGTGCAGGCGGGCAATCTTCGAAGTGAAGACGGAGTGGGGCTGCCAGCACACGTCCTCTGCTACCACGGAGCGTCGGGAACAGCACTGACAATGACATGGCATGAATAACGCAGATGCTGGAGCTGCTGATCCCCAGAGACCCACGGGCTCCCACTCGAAAACAGAAACTGCCTGCCCAAAGCAAAGCTCCTCTGGGCGTCTGTATCAATAGAACCATTTCAGAGTGGGATGCAAGAGTATTAAATCATACATTTAGAAAAGCAAAGTCTACTTTCTGAGCCATTACCACAATCACTGGAAAACCATCTGAGCAATGGGAAGGACCCCTCTCTCTATGCCAGTGGAACTTTAGGGACACTGATGTTGACACAGTTCAGGGCCAAAAGTAAATAGCACTTCCCACCTCTATGCTTTAGCATCTGCAATTAAACTGTTAATTAAAATCAGTGTGTTCGGAAGTGGGTATTTAATGGTTAAGAACCTGTGTCCCGCATCCGAGGACCTCAGTTTGATGCCCAGCTCTGGCTACTGATAGAACACAGCAGGTGAGGACCCGGGCAGCTGGGCCCCTGCCACCCACATGGGAGATCTGGATTGAGTTCCTGGCTCCTGGCTTCAGCCTGGCTCAGCCCTAGCTGTTGAGGGCATTTGGAGACTATACTAGTGGATAGGAGCTCTCTCTCTCTCAAATAACATTTTTTTATAAAAAAAAAAAATCAGTATTTTTTAAATAGGAAAAAGGTGAATACTTTCCATTAGATTTGAATTTCTGACAAAATTAATAGAGAAAATTTACTACAAATATACTTATTCTGAAATGGAACATTATGAGATAAATATAATTTAATATGATATTGCAAGCAATATAGTCACACATTATTTAAAGAAAATTTTTTAACTTCTAAACCTTATTTAAAGACTTATTTATGTGAAATCCAGAGTTACAGAGAGAGAGAAATCGATGAACTGATCTGTCTTCTATCTGCTGGTTCACTCCCCAAATGGCTGCAACAACCAGGGCTGGGCCAGGCCGAAGCCAGGAGCCAGGAGCCAGGAGATTTCTCCAGGTCTCCTAGGTGGGTGCAGGGGTCCAAGCAGCTGGGCCATCTTCTGCTGCTTTCTCAGGCCATAAGCAGAGATGTGGATTGGAAGTGGAGCAGCCAGGATTTGAACCAGTGCCCATATGGGATGCCAACACCACAGACCACCACACTATGCCAACCCACTATGCCACAGTGCTAGCCCTGACTTCTAAGCTTTTAAAATTGTGAAGTAGAGAATACATATACAAGAATGTATGAAAATACATCCTTTTAATAGTTAATTTTGAATATCACAATCTTTAATTTTGTGTGAATTATAACTGAGCTATAACTCAAATGTTTGATGACCATACAACCATAAAATCAATGAAAATAATTAGGAGATTAAGATCAAACTATTGAAAATACTTGTCAATGGGGCCAGTGCTGTGGCACAGTGGGTAAAGCTACCACCTACAGTGCCAGTATCCCATAGAGGTGCCAGTTCAAGTCCTGGCTGCTCCACTTCCAATCTAGCTCTCTGCTATGGCCTGGGAAAGCAGTAGAAGATGATCCAAGTCCTGGGGTCCCTGCACCTACATGGGAGACCCAGAAGAAGCTTCTGGCTCCTGGCTTCAGATCAGCCCAGCCCCGTTGCAGCCATATGGGAAGTGAACCAGCATATGAAAGACCTCCCTCTCTCTCTCTGCCTCTCTGTAGCTTTGCCTTTCAAATAAAAAATAAATAAATCTTTTAAAAAAGAAAGAAAATACTTGTCATTAAGGTTTAAGAAACAGATTTGTGTGAACTGATAGGATAATTAAGTTCTTAGATCTCAAAAAATAGGGATCATTCAGCTTTTTTTAAAAAAAGATTTATTTACTTATTTATTTGAAAGCAGAGTTACAGAGAGGCAGAGGCAGAAGCAGAGAGAGAGAATGGTCTTCCATCCACTGGTTCACTCCCCAAATGGCTGCAACAGCCAGAGTTGGGCCAATCTGAAGCCAGGAGATTCTTCCAGGTCTCCTATGCAGGTGCAGGGGCCCAAACACATGGGTCATCTTCTGCTACTTTCCTAGGCACATGAGCAGGAAGCAGGATCGGAAGTGGAGCAGCAGGGACTCAACTGGCACCCATATGGGATGCGGGCACTGCAGGAGGCGGCTTTACCCAATATGCCACAGCGCCGGCCCTGAGGATTCAGGTTTTTCATCAGCAGTCTTGTTACACTGTAGAAAGATTTTCTTCTTGTGAACTGATTCTAGTTATAAAATCATTTGTAATAAAAATGAGGGAAAATTCAGTTTTCATTGACACTTTATAAGTTTACTCATTTATATGTAAAAATATGTTATCTGCATAACTCAATTCAAATTAGTTATTAAAATACAAAAGCACAAATCTCTGAGTTTGTTGGAAATCTCTCCTAAATCACACAGTCAGCAAGAGGAAGTCTTAATCTGAGCACAAGCTCACTAAACCCTGGAAACTGAGCTCTCAACTACTACGTTATCCAATGGTAACCAGGTTACCATAACCCTTCCTTGGTGGCATCTTGTTTCTCATCAAATTCTGAAACGTCAGAAAAACCTACTGAATAATCAGCCTCCTAACTTGTCTACTAAGAAGACAGATGACAAGCGCGGGTCAGTTTATTTATGTCTATTCTGATATTCTACCCACAATGCAGTTAAAATGTAACACAAAATCCTATTCCACATCAAAGCACCCGAAATCCTCATAAAATCATCTGTACATTTCCCTTAACATCTTGACATACCGCTTCACTGGGCTATGCTTTTTGGCCTAGAGAAAGGGAGCATCTGGTTGTGAAGAGAAAAGAAGCGGTGGGAGCGGGGTGAAGATCAAAGTCAGAGAGAACAGTAGCCCTGGGCTGGAAGCATCCTCGCTCCAGACCACCTCTGATCGCCAGCATCCTGCGGGACTGCACTGTCTAGCAGCACACTGTGGGATCACACCAGGTAGGACTTACCTACGTGGCAAACTCATTTCGGATACCTCTGACGGCCAGCTGAAGGGCTTCCTCTAGGTACATATAATTAGTACCTATCCATCAAGCCAAAACTGATGCGTAAAACACATCCCATGCCCTTAGGAATTACAATATTGTTGGGGAGATAAACACACACACACACAGGTTAACAGAAGAGTGTATAAGGATACGTGCCAGCTATTGCTACAGCAGACTTATTACAAGATCAGAAGATGTTTTCAGTGCTCTGTAGATTTGTACACTACGATCTCTAACAGGAGCTCAGGGCTACTTTCTTCTCCACAGAGGAGGAGCCCTAGGGTCGTATATTCTTCCCGGAGACCACAGTGCTGGGAATAGCACCCCCAAGGGGCAGTCTCAAGGTCTGCAGTGCCGTCTTCTACTTGGCTTCCTCTCCTGATCTCCTCCTATTGGTCTGCTTCATAGTTGCTCCTTTTCCTTTCATGTCAGACACAGTGAATGTAGTAAATAAATCCCATTTCCTCTATTTAGGGGAAAAATAAGAGCCAAGCCAGCATCTTAGGTGTGGCTCAGGCAGAGGCAGTGGGGAAGTCCAGCTGGTTTGGCTCAGCTCTGGGACTTCGGAAGAGAAAGGTACCATATCCTCACGGTGGGCAAGGCAGGGTGGAGGGAGCAAAAGAGGGTGTGAATCTGCAAGAAAAATCATCAGGGGCCCCCTCAGCCTGTCCTGCACTGGGCTTTAGGCTCCAGAGGACAAGGAGGGGTTAGGTCCAGGTGGCGAGGCCAGCTCCCCAAAGCAGCAGGCTGCACTGCGTTTCTTCCGCATTGTGTCTTCTCAGGGGCTTTGTGGGGAAAGAGAGGACTTGGAGGTTAAGACAGAGGCACTACAATCTCCAGGCATCAGTGACACGGCCAGTACCCCACAGCCCCATGCTCTTCTCCAAACATTCCTCCATTTCTTCTTTTCAAAAATGCAAATGTGAGTGAACCCAGGACATGACTGTTGCCTCCCACTGGGTAAATCAGGAAGACTTGGCTAACGCAGGCCTACAACTTAAGCAGAATGGGAGCCAGGGCTCATGTCTGGGTCATCAAACTTCTTGTGCTGCAGTCATTGGACTGAGTTTCTCATTCAGGGGCCTGCAGAGGGTACAGGATTGATTGAATGATTGATTTGTAAAAATTTATTTTATCTATTTGGAGGGCTGAATTACAGAGAGAGAGAGAGACGGGGAGAGGGAGATACAGAGAGACAGTGAGAGAGACCTTTCACCAGCTGATTCATTCCCCAGACACCAGGACTGGGGCAGACTGAAGCCAGGAGCCAGGGGCTTCTTCCAGGTCTCCCATGTGGGTTCAGGGGCCCGAGCACTTGGACCATCTTCCACTGCATTTCACAGGCCATCAGCAGGGATGCTGGATTGGAAGTGGAGCGGCTGGGTCTTGAACCAGTGCCTATACAGGATGCTCGCACTGCAGGCTGCGGCTGTATCCACCTGCAGGGGTAGTACACTGGTCCCAAGAAAGCAGGATTTAAACTAAGCCCTACAGGATAGACAATGTGAACAGGAGGAGTCCATGGAATGACCTGGAGACAAGTTTCAATGACTATGAAACTGTACATAAAAGTCAGTAGTTACTAAATAACATCCTCACAGGGAGAAAAAGAGGAATTGTCGTATTCTTTATTATATGAATGGTCATGCTGATCCCAGACCATCAGCTCTGAAACATTAGGCTGTCCCTCCAAACAACCTTGCTCTCTTCCTAATCATTATGGATTCATCACCCCGAATATCTATACACATATAAACTTTTATGGGGACTGATTTATAGGTTTGGCCTGCTCTGTCATTTGCACAAATAAAGTCCAGCTGTTTACTGTCAACCCTAAGAAGCAGAACATCCTTCAGTTTGTCTCTGATACACCTTATTTAACATTTGAGGGACACTGAGTCTATTTAATTTCAGATGAGATGTGTTCAAGGCCTTCGAGAAGAGTTCTGTGTTCACTTCAAACGCACTGCGTTATAGATTTTGATCCTTTTCCAAGCCAATCTCTTTCACAAGAAGAACTGTAATCAATTTAGTCTTTCCATCCACTTCCCGAGTCCCTGCAGTTGTTAGTTTCTGGATCCTTTCCAGCTCAGTCATGCCTTTCTTGGTCTTTGTTCACTGAAACGTGCACACAGTCTCTCAGATGGAGATGCATCACAGCTTGCCAGGGGTGCAGCTACCTGCTCACCTCAAGGATGCCCAGGGTATTGGCAGCCTCTTTGGCTTCAGCATCACACTGGTTGGAGGACCCTTGGTGACAGCTGCCATAGATGCCATGCTTAGCAGGTAAATGTTGTTTAGTACTGCCAAGTTCAAGGATCTTTCTGAGGATTTCCTCTTCCATGTCCTCAGTAAAAATGCTACGACCAATCAACCATGGACCTCTCTGCTCCCCACCGGTTTTCCCTCCCCTAATTATCTAAAATAAAGGTGAATCAAGCTAATTCCATTCTACTCAAGTTTCTAAAGACAAGATGACAAGCCACAAACGGAACACGTTCTCTCAAATGATTGAATGTGTGCAGAAATTAGAAAACATTTCCTTAACATGATAAGGGATATTTACCTTAAACTAAAAATAAAGTTTTCACTTAATGGTAAAGCACTTGTAACTGCATCCTTCAAACTGCAAACAAAGCAAAAATACCACCTCTAATACCCAGGTCACTGACTTGACAATGTCTACCGAGCACCACTATGTGCAGGTACATGTTCAACATGTGAGTGACATGAGGACAGTTAATGCACACTCCCCGACCATGGGCCTTATGTTACTTAGTGTTATTCTACATAATGCTATAAAGCCTTGAACAGATTTAGGCAGGAAAATAAAAAACGACTGTTTTTGTCAATTTTGTCATTCCCCATTAAGGAAAAGAAAAAGAACTGAAAAATTATTGAATTCAAAAGTTCAACAACAAAACACAAAAAAATCAATCATATTTCCATACTACAACAATCAATGTAAAATATAGTGGAAGACATGGATTCTACTCACACTAGCAACAAAAAAATTCTAAAATATCTACCAATAATCTTTTGTAAGAAATTCAAGGGCCCTCTCTGGAACCAAACAATACTATAATAAGGAACATTCAGAGAATAATAACAACAGAAAAGCTCTTGGAAATTAAAAATATGAGAACAACAAGAGAGAAACTTAACAGGAAGGTTGGAAGACAAAGTTGAGAAACTCTTCCAGATAGAGGAGCCAAAAGACAAATAAATAAAAGGAAAAATAAGAGGTATAAAAATAAGAAATACAGACTCGTTCTAGAGGTTCAACACTGAAATCAGGGGTGGGCCAGAAAGACAGAAAATGAAAATAGGGGGAAAAATGCTAAACGAACATTCCCAGTACACCAGCTTTCATGCTGAAAGGCCCAAAGAAAACCCAAACACTAGGCACAAAACTGTAAGGTTTAGGACAGTAAGGATAAGAACTGGGGTCCGTGTTGTGGTGCACCGGCTAAAGCTGCTGCCTGTAATGCCAGCATCCCATAAGGATACCGGTTCATGTCCTGGCTGCTCTATTTCTGGTCCAGCTCCTTGCTAATGGCAGAGGAAAAGCAGTGGAAGGTGGCCCAGGTACTTGGGCCCCTGCCACCCACATGAGAAACTCAGATGAGACTCCTGGCTCCAGCCTGGTCCAGTCCTGGCAATTATGGACATCTGGGGAGTGACCCAGTGATGGAAGATCTCCCTCTCTCTGTCTTTCCTTCTCTGTCTCTCTCTGTAACTCTGACTTTCAAATAAACCTTAAAAAAATAAAAGCAGCAGCTTCCATAGAGACTAATTAGATTTTTAGCTAGAAAGTCAAGCATTAGTCTTCTCAACAGAAATACTGGACGCTACAATAAAATGGACAACCACCTTGACATTCTCAAGGGAAATTGCTCTGTGACAGACATCTGAGGCTCAGGTACTCATTCACTCTTCTTCCCGGCCCCTTGCAGGTGAGCAAGACCTTGTGACCAGGTCTGGCCAACAGACAGCTCAGAGAAGTGACACAGATCACTCCTAGGCTGAAGGAATGATAGATAAGTCTTGACATGCCCATCTAGCTCCTCTACATCCGGCTACAGAGACATGGAGGCCCTGTGTTGACATGGTGAAGCCACGAGATAGTAAGAGCCTGATTCTGAACTAGCTTTTAAAGGTAGCTCCCTAAGAGCCACTGGACCCACATGAGTTCTAATGGGAGAGTACTTGAGCAAGTTCATGGAGGGCCAAGAAGTTAGCCCACCAGTTAAGACACCCATACCCTGTCATGGAGCACCTGAATTCAAGTCGCCACGCCAGGGTCCAGCTTCCTGTTAAGGCTGACCCTGGGATGTAGCAGTGATGGCTCAAGTGACTAAATTCTTGCCACTTACATGGAAGTTCTAGAATGAATTCTGGGCATTTGGCTTCAGCCCAGCCCAGCCCCAGTGGTGGCAGGCTTTTGAGAATAAACCAGAGGATGGGAGCTCTCTCTTTCTTTCTCATACTCTCTCTGCCTGTCAGATAAATAAATAAAAATGTTAAAAGTGTATAGGGCCGGCACCGCGGCTCAATAGGCTAATCCTCCGCCTTGTGGCGCCGGCACACCGGGTTCTAGTCCCGGTCGGGGCGCCGGATTCTGTCCCGGTTGCCCCTCTTCCAGGCCAGTTCTCTGCTGTGGCCAGGGAGTGCAGTGGAGGATGGCCCAGGTGCTTGGGCCCTGCACCCGCATGGGAGACCAGGAGAAGCACCTGGCTCCTGACTTCAGATCAGTGCGGTGCGCCGGCTGCGGCAGCCATTGGAGGGTGAACCAACGGCAAAGGAAGAACCTTTCTCTCTCTCTCTCACTGTCCACTCTGCCTGTCAAAAAATAAAAAGTGTATAGGAAATGAAGTTAAAAGTTCAAAAAGTGTGTGGAAAATGTGTATTATGAAGAAAACTATACACAGAATTCAATTTTTTACATGAAAATAAGTTGAATTTTCATTTTATTTTTTCTATAAACTTCCAGAACTACCCTCTTTTAATCAAGAAATAAACCCGATGGGTGAAGTCACTGACATTTCGGAGTTTATGATAATTGCTTCCCCCTCGCTTATTACGATGAACAGAGTTCCAATCTGGAATTCTAAATCCTGTCAAGCCATCAATCAAGGGCGAAATAAAGACATTTTTAGACATGTGACATTTCAGACAACGGCTATTCCAGGCAATTTTTCCTCAAGAAGCTACTGGAGGCTGAGGAAAGAGGAGACGCTGGGCACAAGGCAAAAACATGGCCTCCAAAAGATGTCCAGGTCTAAGCTCCAGAATGCTGCCAAAGAGACTTGGCAGATACAATTCCGTGATGACAAGGGAGGTGATCCTGGACTTGCCAGTTGGGCCCCAAATAATCGCAAGGGTCTTTATACGTGGAAGGAGAGAGGAGAGTCAGGGGAGAGTTAAAGGTGCAACAACACCAGCTTTGAAGAGAAAGGGGGCAAGGGCCAAGGGCCAAGGGCCAAGGGCCAAGGAAAAGAAGTGGCTTCCAGAAGGTAGGAAAGTCAAGGAATAAATTCTCCCCTGGAGCCTGCTGACACCTGGCTGTTAACCCTGCGACACCTGTGCCAGACTTCCTGGGGACCTCCAGAATTATACGATAGTCAATATGTGTTGTTATAAGCCACTGGGCTTGTGGCAGGAAGTGGGAGCCAACACAGCAGAATATGAAGAGCGACCTGGAGATGCACCTGCGTGGAGGGCGGAGGGAGCCGCCCATCTAAACGGCAGCAGGTGTGAGGGCCTCAGGAGCCCTCAGCCCAGCACTGATCTGATGCCTGGTCTGCGTGAGGATACCGAGAGGAGACTCACGCCACCACAGCAGAGAGTGAAGGTTAGCTGGAGATCATGGAGAAGTACATCACTGAATTTACAAAACAAGACAACTATTTGTTATAAAGAAAAGTAAAAGCTGGGCAGGAAAGGAAAGGTAACCACCGTGGCTCGGTTGCTGGTATTATTCACCTAGCCTCACCAGTAAAACGCTGGGTAAGACCTGAAACTGTGAAACTGCTAGAAAAAAACATAACGGAAATGCTTCAGGACGTTGCAAGGATTTTTTTTTTTTTTTAACCAGACCTCAAGAGCACAGGAAACAAAAGCAGACAAATGGGATCTTACTGAACTAAAAAGCTTCTGTATGGCAAAGAAACACCATCCACAGAGGGAAGAGACAGCCTGGGAGAAGACACCTGCAAGATATCCAACTGCCAAGGGGTGGATCGCTAGATTAGGTTAATGAACTCAAACAATAGCCTCCCCTCCAAATAACCCTAACTGAAAAATGGGCACTAGATCTAAAAAGACATTTCTTGAAACCACCGTGAGATATCTCCTCATTCCAGTTAGATTTGCCACTAATCAGAAAGACAAAAGATAACAAGTGCTGATGAGAAAAAAGGAACCCTCCTAACGCTGTCGGCGGAAATGTAAATCAATAAACCACTGTGAAACCCTGCGTGGTGGTTCTCCCAAAACCCAGAGTCAGAACGACCATATGATCTAACAATCCTGCTACCGAGAATACATCCACAGAAAGGGAAAGCAGTCTGCCAGAGACATCTTCCCGTGTTTATTGTAGCACCATTCATAACAGGCAATAAACGCGAACAACCTAAGTGTCCATCCGCTGCTGAACACATAAAGAAGACATGGTACGTCTACACAATGAACTAATAGCCATACAAAGGATGAAATCTTGTCAATAACAACCACCTGGATGGGATAGGCAGTCATTATGTTAAATAAAACAAGCCAATCACAGAAAGACAAGTAACACGTGTTCTCACTCATATGTGAAGTCTAACAAAAAGGTGGCTCCATGGAAGTTAAAAGCATAATGGTGCCAAGCGGAGGCTGAGTAGGGAGGGGAGACGAGAGGGATGGGGAAAGGTTGATTAATGGGTACTGAGTTAGCTCAATAGGCATAAGAAGTTCTGGGGAGGCGGGGGCGGCGTTGTGGTGTAGTAGGTTTAGCCTCTACCTGTGGTGCTGGCATCCCATATGGGTGCTGATTCAAATGCTGGCTGCTCCACTTCCAATCCAGCTTCCTGCTAATGGCTGGGAAAAGCAGTGGAAGATGGGCCAAGTGCTTGGGCCCCTGCATCCACATGGGAGACCTGGAGAAAGCTCCTGGCTCCTGGCTTTGGATCGGCCCAGTTCCAGTCATTGTGGCCATTTGGGGTGTGAACCAGAAGTTGGAAGACCTCTGTCTCTGTTTGTAACTATGCCTCTCCAATAAATAAATAAATCTTTAAAAAGAAGAAGAAGCAGTAGTAGTAGTAGTAGTAGTTCTGGGGCCAGTGGCACAGCAAGTTAAAACCCAGCCTGCAGTGCTGGCATCCCATGTGGGTGCTGGTTTGAGTCCTGGCTGCTCCCTTTCCAAACAAGCTGCCTGCTAATGTGCCTGGGAAAGCAGTGGAGGATGGCCCCAAGTCCTTGGGCCCCTGCACCCACATGGGAGACCTGGAGGAAGCTCTTGGCTCCTGGCTTTGGATCAACCCAGCTCCAGCCATTTCAACCATTTAAGGAGTGAACCAGTGAATGGAAGACACCTCTCTCTCTCTCTCTCTCTCCCTCTCTCTGTAATGCTGTCTTTCAAATAAATAAAATCTATCTTTTAAAAAAAATTCTGGGGTTCTATAGCACATTAGGGTGACTATATGAATGTTAATGTAATGGTTTTTAAAATTTTCCTAATAACAAAACCTAGAAGATAGGATTTAGAATTTTGTACCATAAAGAAATATTAAATTTTGAAGAGATGGATATATTTACCCTGATAATGTGTATATATATATATATGCATTGAAATATTAAATGGTACTCCATAAATATGTAAAATTTCTATGCGTCTGATAAAAATGTTTTTAAGTAACAATAATAATAAAAACACCAAATAGTCCCAGTAACATACATTCAGGTTAGGATGACAAGGGAGTGATGAGAGATTCCTGGGTACAGTGGGGATGGGTGGGCTGCAGCTATAGAGCTAAACCCTATATCCCTGAAGCTAACACCATGGAGCACACCCATGTGTAAAATCAAGAAATGGCAACAAAAGCAGCTCATGAGACATGAGATTTAACAGCAAAGAATCAGAAGGAGTACTGAGTGATTGTTCCTGAGGAGCAGGAAGTGACGAGGAGGGCTGTGGTCAGGAACCACCGTTTTACACACACCGCCTAGGATCCATGGGGTTCCTTACAATCTGTGCAGCTGGGGCTTTGATTAAACATAAGCCTGGCAAAACATCAGCAACCAATGAGACACAAAGGCTGTATGGACAATAAACACTGCACAGGATTGGGAAGAACTGTTCATTTTGTTTGTCTATGCGAGAATATTATAGGTGAACTACTTTGTAGTTCTCTGCACTTTCCAAATGAAAACAGAGGAATATGTATAATCTTTAAAACAAAACATATCGATCAGAAGGTCAAGGAAGAAATAAACAAGGAGAGGACTGAGTAACTCTATCAGGGGTGCTATGATAATTAAATTACTGCAACTTTGCATCCCTGAGGCACTTGTCACTCTGCCAAACTACGGTGGCATGGGTTCTTCTGAATTTACTGAAGCAATTTCTTGATTAAATGTGCTTTACAACAACAATGTGCATTTTTAAAACTTCATGCTTCTTTTAAAGCCCTTGGTTTTTGTTAAAGGCAGCTCAACCCCAACCACCAGTGAGTTGATGATTGCAACTGGTGCTGGTTTAGAAAACATCTTATCAACGATAACTGGCCCTTGGGGAGTGGGGTGGGGACGATACTAAAAGAACAATTACATAAACCACATATTTTTAAACCTGTGGCTTCGCGGAATTTTTTAAAATAATAATAAAGGCAGAGTGGAAGATGTGTCTAACAGCACTAAACAACTGGTGAGGAGGAAATGGATTCGTCATGTTCTTCTGGGGAAGTGGTGGACACATTACATGCTCATAAAATTGATAAATTTAGAAGTTTTCTCTGAACTTGGACACATATCTCTACTGAAAGTTGAATCTCAGAGGGCAGCTTAGCTGGGTCAAGCACTTGTGCGGTAAAGGTTTAAGAGCTGTGATGGCTATGAAGTATGAGTGGAGCAAGAACACAGGCAATTTCAGGATAAGAAACTGTAGCCCTATTATGTAAGGTGGATCTGTTTCCTTTTTGCAGATTTTTTTTCCTTCTAAGCTGATAATGCCCCATCTAAAACAAAATACCAAAAAACAATATTCTTCATAGCACGCACTGGACAAAGAGAAGCTCTTAAAATTATTTGAAAGTAAAATACGCAAGTCATTAATTTTCCCATTATTTGTCACGGTCAAAAAATAAAATGAGAAGGTGGAAGAGATTCCTTCAAGGTCATGCTCATCAGAGTGAAACTGATTCCTAACTCCCAGACTCATTCTGTCTAGCTAGTTCTCTCTTTTTCTGAACCTAATATATTTATCATGAATCATTAAACACAAACCTATTACCCAGTGCAATTGATTCTTCCATAAAATGAAAAGCAGCTTCATTCTGTAGTCTTTGTTGAAAAGGACTCTGAGTAAAGTCAGGTTTGGACACAAAGAACAAAAAGAGCTTAAGAAAAATGAAATGGCAGGGGATTGCGGGCCTTGCTTCGTGTGCTGAACTACCCCAACCCAATGGAAAAAAATAAAAAAAGGGAAGTGGGGAGAACCACAGGATCTCAACATTCTTATACATAGAGATGGTATCTGTATGCCAACTGGCATGCAATTGCTTTTAAAAATCCAAAGAAAACAGGGTGGGGATGTGAAGTGTTGGGAGCAAGGCATACGCTAAGGTTATAGTAAATTGAATTACCAGAATCTGTTAAAAAAAAAAAAAAGCTATAAAAAGGAAACCCTACCACAGCACAGGACCTACTGCTGGGGGCCGCCTCTGTGCCTGGCATCATGACAAGTGCTTTCCAGTTATCCCATTTAAACCTCACAATCCTAATAAGGGGGCATTAAGACCCTTTCAGCAACAGAAAATTGAAACTCAAAGAGGAAGTACTTAGGGTAACAAGTCACATAGCTGGGATCTGAACCAACATCTGAATCCAAAACCTGAGCTCCCCAGCTCCTGGGCAGCAAGAATGAAAATGAAAGTCAGGAAGAAGCATCTGTGTTTCAAATCCAAGGGTGAGGACTTGGCGTCACAGAGTGGGGGTGCGCTTTATTAGTCCCACTAATTTTTTGGGTTTGGAATGATTCCTAATTTAAAAGTAACTATAAGGATTAACTATAAGGATTACATAAAAAATGAGAAGGTATTCATCAGAGGTCACTCATGGCAGGACCAGAAGGAACCATGAGTCCAGGAGGGCCCTTTTAGCAGCAGTATCACAAGCACGTTACACAGGGAAGCACTGCCCACAACCCAGTTCTGGGCCAAAGACTTATTTGTTTTGTGCAAGTCCTCAGAGGTAGAAGGAAAACAAGGTGTTGGCCTCGTCTGTACCCTAAAAGTATAGGTCTTGAAGTGTTAGGAGACAGAGATCAGAAATTCATTTTTCCCTTGAATCCAAGCCCTACTCTTCCAAGTAGACAGTGACTCTGACCAAAGGATCCATTTATGCACGTAAAATCCAGCATTCTTGACCTCAGTGAAATGGGGATTTTAGATCTCCAACATGACAGATGCATAGCCCAGACATCTGAAAGTAATTGCATTCCTAATACCTTCCACAAAGCAAATCACCTGCTATGCTGACGAGATGTTTGGGTTCTTTTTAGGCTCAAACAAAGGAATGGAAATACCGGTTTCTCTATTATAGAATGCTAAAATTTTTTCAGCTAACAGGGTTGTCAAATTTAAAGAAGTTGTCAAAAGGGAAAAATAAAAGAGAAACATAAATGCAGTGTTTCTTATGAACTCAATGGTAGTGCTGTTAAAAGTTTGGCTGATTGTGAAGAGCCCTGGCAGCTCGGCCAAGAGTTGGATCACTGAAAATGGACCTGCCCTGGAGTCGAAGGATGCCCAGGTCAGAGCCACAGATCTTATTGGCTCTAAGCTGAAAAGCCCTTCACTCAGCCCAACTTCCAAAGTGACCACTGCAGCTGAGGGGATGGTCAAGTAGGGTCAGCAACACTGCAGGCAGAACTGTAAATTTCTTGTTAGAGATGTCACCTGCCTTTACCTGGCCAGCTCTCCTCCCAGGCCAGCCAAGTAATGAAAGTCAACAGAGTGCCTTCCCCTAGGAGGTTCACAGCTCCCTTAGGATATACCCCATGTGAAGAGATAGATAAGTCTGGGCCTCTTAACTTACAAGGCCTAAAGCCCACCAGATTATTATCAAGCCCCTTCTATCAGGTTCTATTTGCCTCTCAATCAGAAAACTTAATTGTAGCTTAGACAGCACCTTTCTTAGCTCCTCTAATAATGACTCTGTCCTTTGTTCTAGACCCTGTCTAGCGTACTTGGGCCTCATTCCTTCGTAATCATAACCTCTACTCTACCACCAATGGCTCTACTCCCAACCTGTGTGTACTGATGGTCCTCTTCCCCACTTAATGCTGTATAATTGTTCAAACCTGGTAAATGCCACTCTTAGGATCATTGGTTACTATTCTCACTCTGTCTTTTATGACCTTGTCTAAATATGATCAGAGTCGGCAAACTTGGAAGGCTTCCATAGCCTTGGCAACTCATGACGACAGCCTAGGGTGGTTACTGGCGCCATAAACTAGAGTGTCAATTTGTTGGGTCAACAACAGGAGCCACTGTGCACTTGCTCCTCATGTGGGATCTCTGTCCTTAATGTGCTGTACATTGTGATTTGATGCTATAACTAGTATTCAAACAGTATGTTTCACTTTGTGTGTCTATGTGAGTGCAAACTGTTGAAACCTTTATACTAAATTGATCTTCTGTATATAAAGAGAATTGAAAATGAATCTTGATGCAAATGGAAGGGGAGAGGGAGCGGGAGAGGGGAGGGTTGCGGGTGGGAGGGAAGTTATGGGAGGGGGAAGCCACTGTAATCCATAAGCTGTACACTGGAAATTTATATTCATTAAATAAAAGTTTAAAAAAAAAAAAGTTTGGCTGAGAAATCTTCTGTGGAAATGTGGATACAAAGGGCTGGCCTTGTGGCATAGTGGGTAAAAAGCCACCACCTGTGATGCCAGCATCCCAAATGAGTGCTGGTTCGAGTCAGGCTGCTCCACTTTTGATCCAGCTCCCCACTAATGGCCTGGGAAAAGCACAAACAATGGCCCAAGTGCTTTGGCCCCTGCCATCTATATGGGAGATCTGGAAGAAGCTCTTGCCCTAGCTTCAGACTGGCTCAGCCCTGGCTGTGCAGCCATATGAGAGTGAACCAGTAGATGGAAGCATTCTCTCTCTCTCTCTCTATCTATCTATCTTGATCTATCTCTATCTCTCCCTTCCCTTCTCCCTCTCTCTGTGTAACTATGCTTTCCAAATAGATAATTATATCTTTTTTTGAAAAAGTATGGGGCCATAAGAAAGGCCTTCAAAAAGTTCATGGGAAGAGTGTATTATGGAAAAACGGAGTGGATTTTATTTACATCAAAATAAACTTTTCTTAATTGGCATTTTTTTTCCCACAAGCATTCTGAAGGACTCTGGTATTTCTTAAAAGGCAATGAACTGAGGCTAGCACTGTGGCAGAGTAGGCTAAGCCTCTGCCTGCGGCATCAGCATCCCATATGGGTGCTGCTTCATGTCCCGGCTGCTTCTCTTCCAATCCAGCTCTCTACTATGACCTGGGAAAGCTGTGGAAGACGGCCCAAGTGCTTGAGTCCCTGCACCCATGTGGGAGACCTGGAAAAAGCTCCTGGCTCCTGGCTTCAAATCGGCACAGCTCCAGCTGTTGTGGTCATTTGGGGAGTGAACCAATGGATGGAAGAACTTTGTCTCTCCCTCTCTCTCTCTCTGTAACTCCACCTCTCAAATAAATAAAATCTTAAAAGAAAGGCAATGGACTCTGATAGTGGGTTTTTGTTTTGTTTTGTTCTGTGGCTCTCTCTTCCTGGAGCAATAGGGCACCTCACTTTAGTAACTTTCTCTTAAATGAATTGTCACTGACATACTTGTCAGAGAAAAGATATGATGTAATCTGGTTTTTGTACATAAAGTAACTCCATTGGAACAGTAAAAGTGAATTTTAAGTACAAGAAATTGCAGGGGATGCTGGGAGTTGCTGAAGACATGAGAATCAGGAGGGAAAGTGAAAGTGGAGCGTGGGAAACAGATCTGGCTGGTGTGGAAAGATGGAAAAACACAAAAATGCACTTAAATTATCCTAATCATAGGTCTAAGGACAGTTTCAAAGTTTATTAAATAAAACCACATCATGCCTCATGGGCACAACACTCAGTATTATCCTGGCTAGTGTAGATAATAAACTCCAACCCATGTGTATTATTTCCCAGGGCGACCGCAGTAACGCACCGTGAACGGGTGGCTCCCAATGACACAAAATTGTTCTGTCCTATGTCAGGAGACCTGGAGCCTGAAATCAAGGTGTGTACAGGGCTGGCTCCTTCCCGGAGGCTCAGAGAGAGACTCTGCTCCATGCCTCTCCCATAGATTCTGGCACCAAACCTTGGTGTACCTTGGCGTGTGGCAGCAGAACACCAATCTGCCTCTGTCATCACATGGCCTTCTGCCTGTCCGAATTCCCCTGCTCTTATGAAGACAGCAATCACACTGGATTAGGGTCACACACACACAGACACACAGACACACTTCAAGATGATCCTATCTTCACTGTGGCTGCAAGAAGCCTATTAACCAATAAGACTTCATTCACAGCTTCTAGGTTAGGCGTCTGCATCTCTCTTGTTGGGGCAGAATTCAGCCATAACCCCAGCCGAAAATGAATTTGCAACTGATCGTTCCTTTCCTATGATAGGGTTTTTCCTACTAAATACTAATGTCCATATGATCCGTGCCTCCTGGGCTAGCATCTTTCCTCTTTTCCTGTTCGAGTGAAACTGCTCAAAGTAGCTCCTGCCTCCATTTCCCACAAATGGCTCTTCAATCTTCCCTCACCCCTCTGTCTCAGACCCTCTGAGCTAGTTTCTGTCTCCTCTCCAACCTAGCCCAGGGTTCTCGACCAGAGAGGAGCTCAGACTGTCTCCTGTGCTCCTCCTGTTCCTGCTGCTCACGCCCGGCACCTAGCAGCACACTTGGAGTTTGTCTGGACCTGTTTGCCAGCCCGGCCCCACCCAGGACTTTATGCTCCTTGAAGTCAGGAACTGTGCCCTCTGCGGTCTTACAGCTATGGCACCTGGCACAGGGCACACATCTGATGCCTAGTACATGCTCCAGTGAATGCATGGTTATCTGTATGGGGTCACTTAGACTTAAGGATGTATCAGGAGTGGGTGTTGTGGCAGAGCAGGTTAAACTGCTGTTTGGGATACCATATCCCATACTGGAGTGCCAGTTCGAGTTTCAACTCCTTAGCTTCTGATCCAGTGGGAGGTAGTGAATGATGGTCTAAGTGCTGGAGTCCTTGCCATGCACATGGGAGACCCAGATGGAACTGCTGGCTCCTGGCTTTGGCCTGGCCCAGCCCTGGCTTTTGCAGGTATTTGGAAAGTGAAACAGCTAATGGAAGATTGACCTCCCTAAAAGATCGATTTCTCTCTCACACTCTCACTCTTGCTTTCCCTTGGTCTGCTTTTCAAGTAGATAAATAAATAAATAAATATCTTTAAAAACAAAAAAATTCTCCCTCTACTTGGCAACTACCATATGGGGCCATTAACCTCTTTAAAAATATCTAAGATCCATTAAAGAATTCTTGTGGTTTGTTTTTCTATTTTTTTGAAACATTTTACTATTTTATCATCCTGGGGATAACTACACATTAACTATGGTCGGTCATTCCTAAGTCTATATTAAAAAAAGGCCAAAGCAGCAGAAAATGTACAAATAGCACAATGGCTTAGAACACTGTCATTTAATAGAATTTTTGTCAACGAACAAAATGTTCTATTCTGTGTCATTCAATACAATAGCCATTAGTCACATAGTCTACAAGGAATGTGAAATGTGGCAATTGCAACTGGGGGACTGAATTTTGTCTTTAATTAATTTAAACTTAAATAACTCTGTGAGCCTTATGGCGACTACAGAACAGTGTACACCCAGGAGAAATGATTCATTCATGAAATAAACTGTCACTGTTACATCATTCTTTGTATTTCTCATTGCATTGTCCAAAGTATTGCATAATCTTTCCTAAGGATGTAAAAGAAGACTGAGAGACCATTCTTTATAGTTTGCTTTAAGTTTCATTGGCTAGAATAGCGATTTTTTTTTTTTGACAGGTAGAGTCATAGACAGTGAGAGAGACAGAGAGAAAGGTCTTCCCTCCATTGATTCACCCCCCAGTGGCCACTACGGCTGGCACTGCGCCGATATGAAGCCAGGAACCAGGTGCCTCCTCCTGGTCTCCCATACGGGTGCAGAACCAAAGGACTTGGGCCATCCTCCACTGCACTCCTGGGCCACAGCAGAGAGCTAGACTGGAAGAGGAGCAACCGGGACTAGAACCCAGCACCCATATGGGATTCCGGCACCGCAGGCGGAGAATTAACCATGTGAGCCATGGCGCCGGCCCCCGCTAAAATAGCAATTTAAAAATTTTTCATTTATGCCTTAATGACAAAGAAAAATAGTTCGGAATGAGGCTTCAGAAGCAGGAGGAGAATTAGAGATGAAAGGGACAGTCAGACAACAGCCCTCAAGACACTGACGAGGAGGAGCTGGGTCATGGAAGTGAGACCTCAGCCTGTGCAGCCTGGGCTACAACATCCTGCCTCAGTTCTCTGAGGAAACATAGATTTCTAAGGACAAAAACAAAATACACACTCAAGAAGGACCTCCTCCAAGGATGATTGTGTGAAAAGTAGCTGCACCACTCTGTTTTGCCAGATCAAGGTGGGAAGAGTATCCTTTTTACCATTCGTACCCCCAAATTTTCTTTTCAACTTTTGTACACCAAAATTCACTTTTATAAAATTTGAAAATGGACAAATGCCGAAGCTAGGTATATATCCAAAGGTGATTCGAAGGACACAGAGAAATTAGAAGTGAAGACATTCCACAGATTGTTTAAAAAAAGTTCAAGTGTCCAATGGATCCACATGGTAAATGGTGAGGACTATCTTTTGGGGTACACTGAGAGTTGAAATTTCTTTGGAGTACTAATCAACGTATCTGAAAACTTATTTAATGGTGTAAACTCCAGAAATAAAATGAAAATGGTCTATTTCGACTTAAATTAGTAATCTTGAAACAGAAGCTTGGGCCCTGGAGTCACCCGGCCCCGGGCTGGGCTGGAATCCCACATCCGACACTTAAGACCTTTGGCAAGTTAGTCAGGCTCTCCAAGACCCACGTTCCCTCATCTGTAAAATAAAGATTAAAAAATTACTTCCTCTTTTACAGAGTTTTATAGAGAGTAAATTTTGCATGCAAAGTGCTTTGCATAGGGCTAAGCACATAGGAAAAGAGATCCATCAACTATGGAGAGTGATTTTATTATCCTCGCGTTGCTTAGAACAGCTCTTCTTGTTTATTGGTTTGGGTCTGTCAGATATGTGAAATGATAACTACAGCCTATTTATTGCCAACTGTAGCCATCGCTGCTGATGCCTGCGGCTCACACCAGGTCCCCACGTCAGGTGACATGAACAAAGAGAAAACACTGGACTTCTGGAGCTCACGCTGCCCAGGGGGCTGTGGACCCTGCAGCCTTCCTTCAGCTTCTCTTACCCTGGGAAATTCCTTTTCCTGGTCCCTTGATGGAGCAGACACGACTTTAATGAACTCAGATTATACAGAAAATATAAAGAAAAGAGAAAACATCTCTTGAAATCTCGCTGCCTGGAAAAAACATCATTGCTCTTCCAAGGCTTTTCTCTGCAGACCTTTCTACGTGCAAGTTTCCAAAAAGCGCTACCTCACTCTGCTTTCTGTTTTGTACCTGTTGTTGACTCAAGAACATCTTTAATTTGCTTGCAAGGGAGCCACACGCTCCCTCTTTGTAGGGCTCGATCCTTGAGCAACCTCATTCTGTGCACTGGCACAGTGCTAGTAAACCATGGTGGTCACAGGAAAACATTCACACCCACCTTTCAACAACAACTGTGCTCAAACACTGAGGTGAGCCGCAAGGTCCAACCGGATTTTAAAAACAAGGGGAAGCCAGAGGCACTTGTTTTTTCTTAGGAAAATACTGGAGAGAACGAAGGCTGGGGTCCAGTCTGTGCTGTGTGGCACACCCTATTCCCTAAATGGCTATTACTTGAGGAATGTGAAACTTGTGGAACTCAACTTTTAATAAAATGAGAACTCGCTGTAACCTCAGTATATTTTCAGGGTTTAAAACCTTATTTTATCTAGATCACAACTCTTTCAGTCTTGGCATCAGAAGGTTATTTCTGAGTGCTAAACAAACATGAAAAATATGGCTCTGGACTCCGCGGTGCTGTCCCCTGCCAGGTTGGGGTTCACCCTGGAGGCAAGCATGTGTGAGTCCTTATCCTCTGGATAAGCCAGTGGTCTACAGACTCAAATCTCCAAGGCCCTAGCGCAGGAGATGCTCACAGGACCCAAGTCTGACCTCCAGGATTCACTTCCCCCTGCCAGAAGCCGTAACCTTGGATGGAGTGATGTCAGCGCACCAGGACTGTCTTCACCCTTTTTATCGTCTTCTTCTTCCTATGCCCACTGCTTAAAAAGTCAAGGACGGTGTTGCTCCTCCACTTTCAGACAATGAGAATGCAGTTCCCCTGATAGAATCTGTATTAGGTAAATATCTGCTGATTCAAAGAGATTGTATTCATAGTACTTAAACTTGGAAAAGAATTGATGGAATCAGATTTACTCTACAAGTGGTGTAAAATAATCTCATACAAATCTGATCATTTTTATGAATCAGGATGGTACTGGAAATCAGGCTGCAGGGGTTAAGGTTGAAGCATAGCAGGGAGCAAAGAGAGTGGCATGGAATCTAGCACCTACCATGCTGCTGAACAGACAGGTTAGCTGGGCTCCTCAGCTATGGCGAGGCCAGCAGGCAGACTAAAGGGATGGCTCAGGCTGGCTACCAAGGAAGAAGTTTAAAAAGACAAGTTCATTTCAGGTTAGCCTGGGTCTTCCCACTAGAGAATAAAACCCTGTTTAGCAACCTGGAACCCAAAGGAATTTCCCAAGAAGCTACGGCAGGAAATAGCTGAAGGGTTCCACCAACAGGGCCACCAAATCCCTGCTCGTGGCCTTCGGGGGGCGGGGGGGGGGGCTTCCCTGATTCTTCGATGGGAAACAAGAGAAGACAGGGGTGACAGAATCTACCAGGTTGTTTGTGCCACTCCTTCCTCCCCTGTTTTCTCTTCTGAGTAGGCAATGACCAAAGAAAGTACATTTTCACCACCAGACAACGTAATATTCAAACGTACTTTACGCACAAGGCTATCCCACTCTCTGTAGGCTATTTACAGTGAGAAAAACACAGGAAAACTGCCCAGGGAACCAGGTTTCATTGGAGTCCTGGCCTCTAGGGCAACATTTCTCAGATGTGGCCTGCAGACCCCCAGCACCAGCATCACGTGCGGGTTTGTAGGAGTAAATGCTCTGGTCCTATCCCTAACCTACTGAGTTTTGGGCACTCTGGGGACAGGACCCAGCAATATGTGTTTGAATATGCCTCTAGGTAATTCTGATGCAAGCTGAAGCTTGAGAATACCAGCCTAGTGGAAAGAACCTGGGAGGGGATCCAGGAGACCTAATTCAGGTGCCAGCTCTGGATTCCACGGTCTAATTCCATGAAACTCAATGAATGACTATGATGGGCCTCTTTGTGCATTGAAGCTAACACAAGGATGTGAGGATCTGAGGCAAATTAGACACGATTCTTAGTCTCATATGGCACAAAATCACCTACGTTCCATTGCTTCTCTAGGACAGGGACTATTTTTGTTGTTCATTTTGTATTTCTGGTGCCTGCAGTATCATAGGCACTCAATATGCCTCTGGTAGATTAAGTGGTGGAACCATCTGCAACTGTGACAGACAAATGCTACTACACCATTCAGCCACAATCTTAACGATACCCAAGTCTGGCAACCACCAGCCACCACTGATTCGATATTCATCATGTAGGTGCTGAGTGTGTACGATACATCAGCTCATCAATCCATTCAGACTCCTGTGCTGTGGCTGATAATTTTAGTCCCACTCTGCACATGAGAATTTTAAGTGAAGTGTCCCATGTCACACAGCTGGAACATCGCAGAACCAACGTTGAATCTAGAAACATCTTACCGTGAAGCTCATGATCATCAATGTGGTGCTGTAAAGTGACTCTGAGATAGATTTTCCCCAAAGCCCCTGCAGTGGGTGGCTGGTGACCTTCTCACCATGTTCTTACAACCACCCTTTGCAGACATCATCACCTTCCAAGGCCAAAGACTAAGAAAACCACCAAGTACTAGGAGAGTTGCAGCACAGGTATCTATACTTTAGAATTTCATAGGTCAGCAAGACAAATCTTAAAGTGAGAGTGATAGATATGGGATCAGCAACTTTTCATTCTGCCAAGCATAAACCTCTCCCCTTTCCAAGTAGAGATCAACTGCTACCATCATTTCCTCCCAGGAATAAAAAAAGTGATGCAAAAAAAATGACAAGGGATGTAAGTTTGGAAATAAAGGAGAGCCTATTGCATTACATGTATTTTCTCATGTACAATGATCATTGGTCCTAGTTTTCTTGCTTTTCACTAGGTTGGCATTTGGTTTTTATTGATCTCAAGAAAATAGACAGTGGTGGGGAAAATATACTAAGGGAATATTGTTAAAAAGCCAGGCAGAACCGTTCTTAGGAAGAATGAAAGTGGGTGCACGGCCAGGCCAGGCCAGCTTTGAAAGGGCAGTGGCTATGCTTGGGGAGATGGGACAGAAGCAAGTCTAATCCCAAAGCCCAAATACATGGGGAAGCAGGGTGTGGGCAGCACATCATGGGCCAGTGTCAACACCAAGGTGAACGTGGCAACAAACAGGAGAAGCCACCCCAGGTCTGAAGCCAGTCTACAGCCTCAGCACCTGGGTAACTACAGCTACCAATGAAACAGGAGCTCTACAGCCCTTCTCCCTCTGGCTCCCTTCTTGATCTTCCCTTCCCCCTTATTAGAAGCCAAAGATTAATTTAACATTTGCCACCTACTATTTTCTTGTAAGCAATTCAAGGCCAGGAGGGACCTGGTTGGGTGGAGTTGAGTCAGAAGCTGTTAAGGAAAAAGGGTTCACATCCCAAGCAAGTCTTACCCTACTAGGAGGTGGTCCATGGTCATCCAAATAAGTGGAATTTCCTAGAAAAAAAAAAAAAAAGAAGAAATTTGATGGATCACCTTTTTAAAACCCTGAAGGAATTTAATGCAAAGCATTGAAAATAAGCATTATAGAGATTTCTCTATTCCAAAACTAGTACCAAAGAAGAATGGGTCATGAATCACCAGTTTGGCCAGGTTTTGCTGATATTACCATGCTTGGCGACAGTTTCAACAGCTGCATTCCACACACACAAGTATGCACACAAACACACACACAGAAACATGTGCCATTGTTCTTCCCCCATTACAGCCATTTTCCTTATCCACAGTGTCAGTTATTATAGCCAATTGTACTCTAAAAATATCACAAGCAAACTTCCACAAGTAAACAACTGGTAAGTTTTAAACTGTGAGCCGTTCTGAGTAGGGTGATGAAATCTCCCACTGTCCTGCTCTCTCACCTGGGAAGGGAATCATTCCTTTGTCCAGCGTGTCCATGCTGTATACTCTACCCACCCATTTGCCATCTAGTAGTTGTCAATTCTCAATCATCTGTCACTGTATTGCAGTCCCTATGTTTAAGCTATCTTTATTTTGTTTAATAATGGCCCCAAAGTATCAATAGTGAAGCTGGAAATCCAGATATGCCAGAGAAGCTATAAAGTGTTTCTGTTAAATGAAGGTGAAGGCTCTTGACTAAATATAAAAAAAATTATATGCTCAACTTGCTAAAATGTATGATAAGAATGAATCTTCTATCCATGAAATTGTGAAGAAGGAAAAAGTAAATTGTTGAAATTGTTTATCATTGGTGCTGTTAATCTCTTATTGCACCTAATTTATAAATTAAACTTTATCATTGGCATGAGAAAAAAAAATACCATCTACATAGGTTTCCACACTAGCTACAGTTTCAGGCATCCACTGGAGTCTTGGAACGTATCCCCTGAGGGTAAGGAGGGACGACTGGTCTGTGGAGTTTACCTTACACTATGAGTTCTCCAACTTCAGTCTGCATCAGAATTAGCTGGATGAAGGTTCATTACAAACACAGAATGCCTGGCCCCACTGTTCTGATTCAGTATCTCTGAGTATTTGCATTTCTAACCAGCTCCCCAACGATGCTACACAGCTGGTCACAGGAAGCACACGATGAGAACCCTCTGTGCTCCACTTCTGCAGATTGCTTGGCAGGTGTCACTTCTCCATCAGCTTTTCAATCGAGCCCACTTCTAAAGGCTGATGTGTCTGCACTGACAGCCACACTGCATGTGAACTTCCAGGGTGCAAGATTATTGTTTCCCAATGAATAAGACTCGGAGGCATTCGGAAAGCAATGAAGCTTCAGATTTCCCTTTATGTGCCAGATAATCTAAAATGTGTTTTACAGGTATTCATATTCATTCATCTAATTTGAATATCTGCGGTGGGCTAGAATTGTCCCCATTGTACAGAGACCTGGAGAAAGTCCCTAACTCAGTCAACAGTCGTAGAACTGTTACACTGCATGGAGGAGGGAAGCCTGGTTTTCCCAGGGTATGTCCAGGCAGTTGCCCTTCTAAAAAGCCTACCTTGCATCTTGCCATCTCCAGCTTGTGTGCACCCAGACACTACAGATGTTACCACCTGGCAATGTCTGATCAGAGGGGTATCCAATAATGCAGTTGATATAATCTGAGGAACCCATCCAAGATGAGTAATGATCATTGAGTCTAGAGGAAATCACCTTTCCCCAGATGTAAAGATGACCAGACTTCCTCATAGAACTGAAGGCAGGAAATGTTGGAAGCTTAAGAATATTTATAGAGGGCAGTAGATTAAGGGGCAAGATAAATGTCCTAGTTTGAGTGGATGAAAGGTGCTTTTGACAGTGGAGAGCAAAAGTGACTAAAGAAGTTGGAATAAGACGGGGAAGCAGAGCGTAAGCCAGGGACAGTTCAACTGAGTAAATGTATCCAAACATAATAAATAAGTGGGTTTGGCGTACAGGTTTTTCCACACTGAGTCA
Organism: Lepus europaeus; assembly: GCF_033115175.1. Lineage (NCBI taxonomy): Eukaryota > Metazoa > Chordata > Mammalia > Lagomorpha > Leporidae > Lepus > Lepus europaeus. The sequence continues at coordinate 150,159,494 of NC_084829.1, read as the reverse complement.
TCACCCATTCCCTTTTCTTTGCAGTTTGTGATTTATAACCCACTCCATGTCCACAAGGACTGTACTCACCAGCCTTTTGTAGATGGCAAAGGGAAAATGGGACTCAAGTTTAGCACACAAGACACTCACTTTCCATGCTCCTAATTGGACTATTTTCCAGGAACCTTTCAAATGTAAACACGATTAACAATTTGTTAGATCTTAATTGCTGTGCTGAACTCCTCTAGGAATGCACCTAGACAGGATGTAAGATCTAGATCAGACTCAGTAAAGAGGACAGGTGTAACAGAACACAGAGAAAGAGCTGCCTGGGTCTGGAGAGCTGCTTAGAAATATTCTCCCATCATGTCACTGGTAGAGGGCCAGCATTTCCATCTGCTCATTGCAGGAATGCCTCTTCCCCAGGGGGATGTGAGAAACCCCCAAAACCCTCCAGTGTGTCCTCCACATATCAATCTCTAGGACCAAAGAGAGCTCAAGTAACAAAATGTTTCTAAAATATAAAAGTTTCCATAAGAACAAGGTCCTAAAATTTCCTAAAAGGGGTGATTTCAATGCCCAATTGCTGCCCAGAGGATGTCTACAGGCGTCTCCTGTTTTGCCTGTCCCAAAGGAAGCTCTTCATTTGCTCCAATTCCATCCTCCAAACTTCTGCTTCCCCTGTGTTCCTCACTGGGTTACACAACTTGTCCCTCCCCTCAAATATGTCCCCTTGTCAGGTCAAAGCCCAAGAGTCACCCTTGATCCATTTCTTCCCTACTCTGTACATAACCAACAAAACCACAAGTCCTGTTGGCTCAGTCTTCAACATATCACTCAAAGCTGACTGCTTCTCACCATCCCCTGTGCCTTCTGTACCTCCCCTGGGTCTCTTCACTCATTGTAGTTTTCTTCCCTACCCATATGGAAACTAGTGCATGCTTCACCTAGTCAGATCTGATTAGCCTTCTGTTTCATATCTGCTTCTCTAAGCACATGCTAGTCAACATGGTCTGTAAGGGCCTACACAACGCAGGTCCTTCCTCCCACCCCAGCCTCCTCTGGCCACAGCATTCCTCTATGAGCTCCAAGACACTTCAGTCTGCAGCCAACCAAGGCCCACTGAGCTGGCTCTTTCCTCTTCCAGAACAGTTCTTTCCCACCCTCTTCATCCAAGCTCTTCTCAGTCACTTCCTTATAGACGCTCACATCTTGGGTGAGCGTTTGGCCTAGAGAGTAAGATGGTAGGTGAGATGCTGACAGCCCACATTGGAGCATGCAGGTTGGGTTCCTGATTCCAGTTGCCTGTCAGTGTAGACCCTGGGAGGAAGCAGAGGATGGTTCAAGTTTCTGTCACCCACTCAAGAGACCTGGATTGAGTTACGAGCTGCCAGCACCAGCCCTTGCCAGCATTCGGAAAGTGAGCAAGTAGAAAGGAGTACTTATTCATTCTGTCTCTCTGCCTTTCAAAATGAATCAATCCATAATTGAAAAATAAAATAGTATGCTCACTGATTGGTTTACTTACTTACTGTCTCTTTCAACTAGCATATAAACCCCTTGCCAACTTGTCCATCGCTACAGTTCCTAGAAATGGAACTTGGAACAGAGTAAGCACGCAGTGTTTGCTTACTGAGTAAAATCCTGGGTTAACCTGTTGTCTACACCAGAAATCTTACAGAGCACCTCTTCCCCTGTGGAAGGACCTGGAAACCAGTAAGTTCACAGAGGCCTGCATCATAACCTTTATTGAATGCTAATGATTTGCCAGGTGCTTTATGAAGAGTGCACTGATCCCACCAGGTGAAGTAAGTTAAGCGTCTCACTCAAGCCACTCAGCCAACTAACAACAGCGTGGAACTGGAACCCATACGTGTAGCTTGACTGCTCTGGGTAGTTCTTGCTCTGGAAAATGCAAGGATCTTTTAAGATAATTCATCATTTTCTGACCATCTTCTCCCTCCATCCTCCACCCTGCTCCCTTCTTTATGGAGGACTCTCACTGTCAGATGCCATGGCACGAGAACGAGTCAGCCCTCTTAACAGTTCTTTCTGCACACAGGAGGGACAGGGCTCACCATTGCTGGCCCTTGGACCCTGGGCATCGTAATCTCATCAGCAGTTCTCCACATTGCCGTCAACAGTTAGAACTCTGCAGTCAGCAAAGCCCAGAGGCTGTACGGGCCTCACCCTGGTAACAGAGGTTCTGAAGAGAGCGAGCAGCTACCTGGACACAGGGTGTTCCATCAGCTGCAGACAGCCAGTTTCTCATTTCTAGGGCACAATTGTTATCACTCGGGATTTAGGTAGAGCTTTTCATCCTAGGACTTGATGCTTTCACGGTGCAGAGTCAACGCAACTGACACAATTTCTGCAACTAGAGTTGGGAACGTATTCCCTGTGGAGGTCCAAGGGTGAACACTGGCATCCAGAGGGGCTGTCCTGAGTCGGCTTCCATGCAGCAAAGAAGCGCTGGCTGCTAGGCCTTGTGGAGGGTTCTGGAGATGGTAAGTGGTGGGCAAAATCAGAGCCAAGCCCTCCCGGCCTTTGAGCACAGCTCAAGATCTAAAACCAGGAAAAGGAAGAAAAGGTACCGGAGAGATGGCAGTGGGCGGTGGCCCAGACACCAGCCCTCATCTGCGGCCCCCTCCACGTACCTGTGTATTTCCACCCTAGGCACTGCAGATTCAGACTGTAGCCTCCCAAGAGGCAGCACAGAGAATGCTACAGGCACATCCTTCTCCTCTTTCCAGAAAGCAAGCTGAATGCTTAGCATTGTGATTCGAGCCTCCTTGTCATATCTCAAGTCCTTCCTTTGAGGATCCAGAAATACAGTATCAGAGTGGGTATTGCGGCTCCGAAAGTTAAGCCACAGCTTGAGACACTTGTGTCCCAGACTGGACACCCCCAGCACTTCTGTTTCTGATCTGGCATCCTGCAATGCACCCTGGGAAAGAATGGCTCAAGTGTGTGGTCCCAAGCTACCCACAAGGAAGATCAAGATGAAGTTTCTGGTCTCTGGCTTCAACGTGCCAGCTCTGGCTATTGCGGACATCTTTCCATTCCTCCCTCCTTCCCTCTCTCTCTCTCTCCACCCCCCGTCCCTCCCTTTGTGTGTCACTCTGCCTTTCAAATAAATAAATCTTTTTTAAAAAAGAAAGAAATATAGGGGCTGGCACTGTGGCACAGGTTAATCCTCCACTGGCAGTGCCATATGGGTGCCAGTTCAAGTCCTGGCTGTTCTTCCAATCTAGCTCTCCGCTATAGACTAAGAAAGCAGCAGAAGATAGCCCAAGCACTTGGGCCCCTGCATCTACGTGGGAGACCTGGAAGAAGCTCCGTACTCCTGGCTTTGGATTGGCCCAGCTCCATCTGTAGCGGCCATTTGGGGAGTGAACCAGTGGATGGAAGACCTCTCTCTCTCTCTCTCTCTTTCTCCCTCTCACTGTAATTCTACCTCTCAAATAAATAATAATCTTAAAAAGAAAGAAAGAAAAAAAGAAATACAGTGTCTTCTCAAGCTGGAGAAAAAGAAGATACATACCCCGTGTTTCCACTCCTACCACTGGTCAAACTTCCAAGTAGAGCCTGTCTGAACTGCCAAGATTCACTAGCAAGGCTGGCACAGAGACCACACTCTAACAGGAGATTCAGCTTATCCAGGCTTCAGATGGATGGAGGAGTCAGAGGTGGCTTCTGGCTCGAAGCCACACACCAGCCCATGGAGCTGGCCCACATGCTGCTGACATGGTGCTTACATGATTCTATCAACACAATAACATTCATAGATCTGTACACGAAAACAACACACTAATGGTTTCACATGTTTTTGAAAATGCCTTGACTAGAAGGCCAGTGATCTCAGATTTTGAAACCAGGAAATGCCAATAAAACCTAAATCTCACCCTAGCCACCCAACTCTTCATGATGGACACATCCCAGAGACAGTACAAATATGACATGTGAGGTCATGTGTCACCGTGACAAGGTGCTGACTCCAAGTACATGGGCGATACAGCGGGCGTGCTGACCAGAGTCCTTGTAGGGTCATGCATGTGTCAAGGTCTCCATACTTACAAGCCATTTTTAGCAAAGATGTATTTCAGGAAACTCACATGAAATCTGATGCCAGAAACTAGGAGGTCAAAATCTGGGCCCTGAAATTTGAAGATTTCTGGCTGTTTACCATAATATTTCCATGTTTCCCCTGGCAGAACCAAGGCACGCTGACCATACAAGAACGCTCTAGTCTTCTATGACAAGACAATAAATCTGAAAAATTAGACGAAGTGTACTGAAACAGGCTAAATCTTGTTAGTAGAGAATGCCCCCAAGAAATGTCATTCCACTGTGAATACACTGCTCACCCTTCTCAAAATTTTCCACACACACACATCTGAAAAAATGGAATCAGCCTCTCGGTTACTGTATGGAACACATGAGGATAATTTCATCCTATGAAAAACACTCAGAAGAATATCTCGCACCAAAGGCACTAGCAAGTGTCTGCTCGCAGTGCCGGTTGCACGAGAGCCACCTCCTCTGCCTCTCCCCTCTCTCACTCAGCTTTTATCCTCCACTGCACATTCCACTCGTCTGCAATGCTTTTAAGAAATGTTGATGCCAAGCCCTAGCCTTAGCTACTCTGGTTTAATTATTCCGGGACAAGTCCCAAGCATCTCATATTTTTTAAAGTTCCTCAGGTAATTCTAACGTCTAGCCAGGGTTGAGAGCTATTGAGCTACAAAATACAAATGAACATACTTGTGATTCAGGCTAAATCACTTTTTCCAGAAGTTAAAAAAAAAAAAAAAAAGGAGGGATCTGAATCAGGCTCATGTCAATCACGGGTCACCTCCATCACTCCTGGGGGAGGTCATGGGTCACAGGACAACGCAGATGCAGGAAGGTTAATCACAGAAGAACCACTGCCAAGGGAGGCCAGCACCAGGGGACTCTGGTCAGCACCTGTTCCAGGGCTGTGAAGAGACTGAAAAGGGCTGGGGCCGGTGCACAGGCTGCCCAGGACTGTGCAGGCACAGGGTAGCTCTGGGCATGGAGCTCACCCCTCAAACTACAGGGGTCCCCCTAAACCTTTCTGAGACTCCTAATATCTTTTCAAGGAGAATTGTTGGGGCCAGCACTGTGGGATGTCAGGTTAAGCTTTCACCTGCAGCACCAGCATCTCATATGGGCGCTGGTTTGAGTCCCAGCTGCTCCACTTACGATCCAGCTCTCTGCCTATGGCCTGGGAAAGCAGTAGAAGATGACCCTAGTGCTCGGGCCCATGCACTCACGTGGGAGACCCAGAAGAAGCTCCTGGGTCTTGGCTACAGATGGGCCCAGCTCTGACCGTTATGGCCATTTCGGGAGTGAACCAGCAGATGGAAGACCCATCTCTGTGTCTCTCCCTCTCTCTGTCTGGAACTCTGCCTCTCAAATAAATAGATCTTAAAAAAAGAAAAAAAAAAAAAGAATTATTGTTCCTGCAGTGTATTGTTGTGTTGAACTTCTTGCTTCATGTGTCAAGTGAGGAGGTCAAACCCAATCCTCCATCCGCCTGGAATTCCCCCAGCCCCTGCCTGACTTATACAACCAGGAACTATCCCATCAGTCCTGCAGAAGCCTTATGATCCCACGAACACAGTCAGTGGGCCCACGGGATCTACAAGGAAGAGGCCCCTGGAAAATCGGAAGCAAAAGCACTCTGTGGTCCCAGCACAGAGAAGCATCCCTTCCTTCCCAGCAGTGGGCCCGGCATGGAGAGGAGGTGGGGAAACTCGGTCTGCAGAGGCACCCAACACCCAGGGTGAATCCAACAGAGACAGCACAATGAATATAGCTACTGCCAGGATCGCCCGCATGAGGGAGGACTACTGAAAACAAGGGCCAGGGCTCCTACTATCTTAAATAACAACAGCCACTCTTAAGTAAGAGAGAGTAGGAAGAAGCCCAGACCACTTAACAGATTCAGTAAGGTACACTAAGTGAACTGACCAGTGACAACCAACAGTAGCTCCAGGGTCATGGAGGCATCCAGGTGGAAATCCTAGACCTGCCCTTCAATTCCGTGACCTTGGAGACGTCCTGTAATTCCCCAAGGTTCAATGCTCCCATCTGCAACCTGAGGCCATTAACTCATTGAGGTATCAGCAACATTTAAAGCATTAAATATAAATTTATTTTAAATTAAATGTAAAATTAAATTCAGCCTATGTATAAAGCACTTAGCACAGTGCCTATAAAATAGTAAATGCTCAATGAATGCCACTGGTCCTTTATCTTACATTACCGAATCGTATCAGTTGTGTCATCTCATTTGGGAGAGTGGAGAGACAGAGAGAGAACTCCTCCATCTACTGGTTCATTCCCCAAATGTCTGCAATAGTAGAGGCTGGACCAAACCAAAGGCAGGAGCCAGGAGCTCATTCCAGGTCTCCCACACAGGTAGCGGGGACTCAAGTAATTAAGCCTTCACCTGCTGCCTCAAAGGGTGAGTAGTAGCAGGAAGCTGAATCAGGAGCAGAGCTGGGACTCAAACCCAGGCATTCTGATGTGGGAGGCAGGCGTCCCAACCAGGTCTTAACCACTAAGTCAAATGCCTACATCTCTCATGTTATAATTCTGTTTCTTATTCAGGAAATCAAAGGGAATCCTGAGGTCAGAAAAGTAGTTTATTGTATAAAGGGTGAGTATTAATATAAAATAATTAGTAGATTCTATTACTTTCTGATACTGAATTGAGATGTATTCTAAAATGCACAAACTTTTTTTCCCAATTATTCGAACTACATTTAGCAAAGTGCAAATGAACTTCCAAAGCCTCAGGAGATATAATTTATTCTTGACTCTGAAGTCATGCATTAGCAGATCTATTTTTGTCTGAATTGGTCCCTGAAGAACAAAAATGTTTTAATGCTAATTCCCCTTATAGGAACCATAACATGCATTAGTGTCAATGTCAAAAAGCCACCTCGACACTGTCAGTTTTGATCAAACACAAGCAATTCTTTCCAAAGCCTTTCTTCATGGGTCCTTTAAAGCCATAATCCTTGAGAGCCTTCCATGTCTTACTCAGAAGCTGTTTCACACTGGATCCTTGGCGGCACCACACAATCGTGCCCCTGCATCACCCCCTGGAGCTGGGGCCTCGGGAGAGAGGCTGGCAATGAAGGAGTCACTGTAGAAGGCGATGCTGCAACTCTGCCTTGTCCTTGCCAAAAAATTATGCTAATGCCACACTTTCCACCATCAGCACGGGTTGCATTTCTCTGAGAGGGAGCTGTCAGCACACACCAGCCATGGTGAACAATGAGGAGTTTGTATGCAGAGTAAATGCCTCCAATAGCCCCATTTCTTATAATTAACACGGTCCCCAAAACACTGTAATGAAGGAAAATTGCTGGCACAGCTTTATTTACGCTTTAATGAAATTATTTTCCACTGAATTAAAACAAATGGCTTCATTTTTTATCAATATTTAAATATTTTCACAAAGATATCTTTTTAAAAAGTCTTGGATGCTCACCCAACCAGTTAACACAGGCAAAAGTGTCCTGAAAATACAAGAGGACCTCAAAAAGTTTGTACAAAGTGGAATTATAAGATAAGTTTAGGGGCTGGCACTATGGCACAGTAGGTTAATCCTTTGCCTGTGGCACCGCACCCCGTATGGGTGCCAGTTCTAGTCCTGGATACTCCTCTTCCAATCCAGCTCTCTGCTATGGCCTGGGAAAGCAGTAGAAGGTGACTTGCCCAGGTTTGACCATGCTCATCAGCACATGCTCCTCAATGTGGTCCTGGTCTCTTGACTCTGAAGCCATTCTGTGCACTGCACACTCCCTGCTTTCTCAGAGATTGCAGTCTGGGAGTCACAGCACTCTCTTAAGAGACTGATCCTTTCTGGGACAACCCAGGGGTAGCCTAGGCAAGTAGGGTCTGATCTCTTCATGCAACACTCCACACTTACCAGATGGCTGTGTAGCTCAGGCAGTGTCGCCTGCCCATCAGGAAGAAATGCCTGCTGAGGAATCTGAAATCCCAGGAGCTCGGGGAGCTAGCACAGGACTTCTGGGTGGCTAGCTGTGCACAGGTCCTAATTCCAGAGGCAGCACAACACCTCTGGCTACCTCCTGCCCATTTCTAACCAACGGGCCATTAGCTACAGGATGGCTACACTACACAAGAGGCCATTCTGCAGTCTTCATTATTTTGAAATGCTGGATATAGAAAGTTTGGGTTGGCGCCATGGCTCACTTGGTTAATCCTCCACCTGTGGTGCCAGCATCCCATATGGGCGCCAGGTTCTAGTCCCAGTTGCTTCTCTTCCAGTCCAGTTCTCTGCTGTGACCCGAGAGGGCAGTGGAGGATGGCCCAAGTGCTTGGGCCCCTGCACCCACATGGGAGACCAGGAGGAAGCACCTGGCTCCTGGCGTAGCTCTGGGGGTAGCGGCCATTTGGGAAGTGAACCAATAGAAGGAAGACCTTTCTCTCTGTATCTCTCTCTTTTCACTGTCTAACTCTATCTGTCAAATAAATTTAAAAAAAAAGTTAGTTTGGACTAGAATCCATTCACATTACTGTAGGAAATTTTAGCATTACATTTGTCAACATTGTAAAAGGAACCTCTGCTTGACTTTTAGAATATAACTCCAATTGGTGTGAATTTTTGAAGGGTAGGCTGCAATAAGTTGAACAATGTCCCCCCCACCAAGATGTCCTCACCCTAATCCCCAGAACCTGTGGCCAAAGGGATTTCGTAGACGTGCTGAGGACTGGGACCCTGAGGTGGGCAGTTGTTCTGGATCACATGAGTGAGCCCAATGTCACTGCAGAGCCCCTTGCACGAGTGAGGCAGGAGGCTCAGACGAGACCAGAGAAGCAGAGGGTGTGGAGACGGCTTCAGCGATGGAGGAAGGGGCCACAAGCTGGGGAATGCAGGCAGCCTCTAACAGCTGGAAAAGGCAAGGAAACAGCCACATCCTCATTTCACCCCATCAAAACCCCTTTCAAACGAATGTAAGAGAGTGATTTTGGGTCATCTTCAGCCACCACATTTTGTGGTTATTTGTTAGAGTCACCATAGGAAATTCACACATCTGTTAAAATGGCTTTGTTTGTGTCACCTCTTCACAGGAACTAAGCTTTCTGTTAATAGTGGCTTTCAAAAGTCTGAAATTTTTTTATCCAAAAGGCTCACTCATGACCTAAATGATGCATTTCGAGTTTAACATTTGGATAAAGGTCATCATCCTCAATTATAAATTTGAATTTTTTTCAGTATCTTCCCTAATGGATTATACTTTGTTTTTCTAGGAATTGCATAATAAAAAGAAAATGAAACAAATGTTTTCATTAAGACTCTTTTAGGTACCTCCATCCTCACCAGTTCACTTCAGTGCACCACACACACAAAAAAAAATGTCATTTTCTAAGTATTCTGTGATCTGAAAAGTTTTGACAAATTACAACAAACATGCAAAACATCAGAAATGGAGTGTTGTATTTGAAAAGTGCTTCAGCTCAACCAAGTGCCACTGTTCTAAGTCTGGAATTTCTCTCTGGCTTGGCACTCCCCTCCTCCACACACATGTGTTCACACACACACACACACACACACATGACTTTAAGAACAGGAATATATACACAAGTATTAGACAGTCCAACCTATCAAATTACAAGGAAAATAACAGAAGCAAAGAGAAGTTAAGAATTGGGCCACGACATGTGGCTGGTTAGCAGGAAAGGTTAAGAACAGACTTACATGTTCATTTTACAACATAATAATCTGACTACACAACACTTTTGACCCTAAATGGTCAAAAATGCAAGCTTGATCACCTACCCGACTCTCTAAACTTGAATCGGAACAACTGCGTTTTTCTTCCATAATCAAATTCTTTCTCTGAGGCTAGATAGATCATTGAGCAGATTTCTTTAAAAATGTACTTCAAACACTGAAGACAATTCCCAAAAAGAATATTCCATGCCTGCTGCATACGGCTGCTGTTCACAGCCTCCCACAGCTCCTACAGGAACTGAGATGTTCAAGTTTTAGCATGTTGATTGAAAAGAAGTAATCCTTGCAAATAGCAACTTCAGTAAATGAATCAAGAATCTGTGAGATTAGGATCTGTGTAGGGATGTGACTGAAATGCTAAATATTTGGGAGGCTGCAAGGGGAAGAATTAGAAGCAGGATATCTGCTACTTCACCATCAAATATTTATCCAAGGCCTCTTCACTGCCAGACGCTGTGCAGAGTCCTAGTTTTGGCTGTTAGAGCAAATTACCAAAGACTGAGGCTTAAAAAACAAAAACAAAAACAAACAAACTTTTGCTTCTCATAGTTTCAGAGGCTGGAAGTCTGGGAGCAGAATGCCAGCATGGTAGGGTTCTGGTGAGGGCCCTCTTCCTGGTTGCATCTACACATGGTAGGGAGAGAAAGAGAGAGACAAAGAAACTATCTCTCAGGTCTCCTCCCCCCCTCCCTTTTTTTAAAAGATGTATTTGTTTATTTGAAAGGTGGAGTTACAGGGAGGCAGAGAGAGAGAGAGAGAGAGAGAGAGAGAGAGAGAGGTCTTCTATCCGCTGGTTCATTCCCCAAATGGCTGCAATGGATGGAGCTGGGCCGATCAGAAGCCAGGAGCCTGGAGCTTCTTCCAGGTCTCCTACGAAGGTGCCGGGATCTCAGCATCTAGGCCATCTTCTACTGCTTTCCCAGGCCATAGCAGAGAGCTGGATCAGAAGTGGAGTAGCCGGGACTTAAACTAGCACCCATGTGGGATGCTGGAACTGCAGGCGGTGACTTTACCTGCTACGCCAAAGCACCATCCCCTCTTCTCCTTCTTCTAAGGACACTGATGCCACCATACAGGCTTCCTCAAGACTTAATCGAAACCTAATCACCTCCAAAAGTCTGACCTCCAAATATCCTTGGGATTAGGGTTCTAACCCTTGGGATTTGTGAAGACACAAACATTCAGCACTGTTCCTGTGAAGCCTGCAGTAAGAAGAGATGACAGATAGTGGGAAATGATTACGAAACAAATGCTCAGCTCTGCCTGGGATGGTGTGATGTGGAGTACAGCATGGGGTGGTATGAGAAGAAACCACAGAGGCTTCTCAACTCCACAAAATGCATGAAGGATGGATGCCGCATCCCAGAAGATGGTGGGCAGCCTGTGTTGAGGCCACAGGCAGAAACCAAGAGACAGGAAGAGATGCACCCATGGCCCCAAGGACAGGGTGGCAGAAGAGAGGGTCAGGGACCACGAGAGAAGGGCAGGTACATTGCTGGGGAACAGGCTCCATCAGTGGGTGCAGCAACAGGAGATGGGATGGGGGTATCTGCATGCCCAGGGGACTGCAGGATATTGTGACTAAAATAGCAATGTCCTCATGACCTTGAAACCCAGATCAGAAGATGCAGCCTCATTTGACAGGTAAAGGGAGATCCTTGCAAAGATGTCGAGGGGCTCGTGGCCCATCCAAAATGCAGTGACGTGCATGTGCAGCTTTCATGTTGAAGTCCATCATCTCAACGGCCCTCCCATTGACCTTGGAGGGGTGGCAGGGCACAGCAGCCGGCCTTCTTTGTCACAGACAAGAAAGGTCAACCCAAGGTCACGTGGCTAGGTGACATCACGGTTGAGATTGGACTTGGGTTCCAAGTCATGGGAATCCCATTCCACACCGTGTCAAGGCTCTATGCAATGGTGTGTGTGTGTGTGTGTATGTGGTGTGGTGTGGTGTGTATGTGTGTGTGTGTAAAGGTCACTGCTATGAACCTAGAGGAAGGTGGGACCCAGGATCCCAGTGGAAGAAGACTGAGGACTAACTCGGGAAACCTATCCAGTGACCTCTGTGAGTGCAGCCATTCGTGCTGGGTTATGGATCACAAGGAAATTTCACATGGAAATTGGTGTCAAAGCAGATATACTTTTAAATGGATAACAAAAATTTTATGTTTCAGTCTCCTGCTTGATGGGTTTCAGGCCGTGGCCTAAGGCCCCTGGTAATGAGTGCCCATGTCTTCTGTATTTTACATGAATTGCTGCTATGTTTGACAGTGAAATGACTTGTCACTTGCCAATTCTTCTCATGCGTTGAGGAAATGTACAAGGAGAAACATTTTACTGGGTGTTTCAAATAAAGGGCACTGAAATGAGATGCATGTGAGCGAGCAACACGAGGAGCTGCTCTGAGCGCTGAGGCCAACTCAGAGAGCGTGCAGGTGAAACGGCTTCGTGGCAAAGTTGGTCCCGCACAGACGCTGGGAGCTGCCCATCTGGGATGCTGCTTTCATAGAAACCTTCATGCAACACAAGGAAGAGAGCCTCATTTTTTCTTTACTAGGTCTTCAAATGTAAAAGAGGGTTTTTAAGAGAGCAGCAAAAATTATTGAAATCATTCAGCACGGTAATCCTCAGAAAATTAACTGGAATTGAATATCTGAGCCTGATGGTGTCTATTAAAAGAGTGAGTTTCAACAGAGTCATCATCTCTCCTTTCCCTATCAGCTCTCTACTTCTATTCTGTGTCAGATTTAATGGGATTCAGGTGAGGTCTTGCATTCATGCAATTATACTATAGGATGATGAAAAGAATCTTTGACCTCCTCACTATTCTTAATGCACAAATGCCCAGCACCAAAAACAAAACAAAAGCAATGTACCACAGACAAATAGGTACCTAAAAGCCAGAAATTCCTTGCCACGGATGAGCTGAAGGCACACGGGAAAGAATGTAAGTAGCAAAATAGTCTAAGATGGCAACCCGCTGACTGGCTGTGACCTTGGCCAAGGTCTAAGTTTCTGAACTTAACTTCCCTCAATAGGTAAAACAGGAAGAAAGAAACTTAACTCATAGGGTTGAGGGAATTAGAATGATCATTTGTAAACTGCTTGGCATAACTACAGTAAAGTATGGCTCTTACGATTATAGTTAAAATACAGCCAATTTTAAAACATGGTGTATTAAATAAAGCCTCTTCCCAGGAATCACATCCATAAACATCAGGCCTAGCGCTGAGAGATGCATCTCTCATTATGTGCCGGAATGGCCTGTCACCGTCTTCCCTACATTTTTCAGGATTTATGATGAGAGGTTATACCTGGGCGTGAATGAAATGCAATTTTTTAAAACCCTGGCAAGGATTTGGCTGTTCCTACACTGGTATTGTTATTCTAAAAGATAAAGTGTTCCGTGGGTCATAAATACTCTTTAGCACTTTACTGGGTCGGTTTCTTTGCTAGCAAAGCCTTAATCCTACCTTTCAACAAAATGCGTTGGGGAACTGGGCTTCCTCATACCCAGCAAAAGGAGTCCTTTTAAAAGGCCTGCCTGCCTAGAATTCATCATTAATCTGGGAATCTGAACGGTCTTTCAGGGTGACAGTGAGTCGCCCACTCCTGAGTTGAGTCTGACACTCGTGGGTTCCCAATACATTCAAGCCTACTTCACGCCAGCTTGCTCACTGGAAAATACGCCTTTCCAGAAACAGAACGCATTCATCGAGGCATCTATGCCTATTCAAACAAACTTCATTATCATGATGCACAGGGCGCACCAGCTCATCAGAAGACAAGAGATTCAGGGTGATGAGTGCCCTGGCTTGGGAAGGGGCCTCAGGACTATGTCCCCTTAGAGGCAGTGATGAACTTGGCCTGAGCCGTCTCTAATGAAGCCTATGCTGGAGGGAACAGGGAAGGCAAACTATTCGTCCTTTAAAAATCACCTTGTTTTTCATGTAGATTTCCTTCATATACCGGTGTGATTAATATCAGCAGTAGGGCTATTGATGGTATCAGAAGACATTTTAACATAGCCATGACGCTGTGTAGCACAAAACCCAACATATGAATGGATTTTTAAATATGAGGGTACTTCAAAAAGCTCATGGGAAAAATGGAATTGTAATTTTACCCTGGGGCCAGCACTGTGTCATAGTGGGTAAAGCTGCCGCCTGCAGTGCTGGCATCCCATATAGGAGCCGGTTTGTGTCCTGGCTGCTCCACTTCTGATCCAGCTCTCTGCTACAGCCTCAGGAAGCAGTGGAAGATGGCCCAAGTCCTTGGGCCCCTGCACCTGTGTGGGAGACCTGGAAGAAGCTCCTGGCTCCTGGCTTCGGACAGGCAAAGCTCTGGCTGTTGTAGCCATCTGGGGAGTGAACCAGCAGATGGAAGACCTCTCTCCCTCTCTTTGCCTCTGCGTCTCTGTAACTCTGACTTGCAAGTAAACAAATAAAATCTTTAAAAAATAATAATAATTTTACCTTGATATAAAAAATCTTGAAGCCTATTCATAGTCCTGTCTTAATATTTACTTCCCATGAACATTTTGAAGACCCCTTGTATGCATGGATTCCCAAATTTTTTGCACCAAATAAACTTCTCTTTTAATTCCATTTTCTGTGAATTTTTTGCAGTACCTTCATTATATATATACACATACATATGCATATGTGTGTATACACAAACACACATATTTGTGTATATGCATGTAGACTGGAACATATAACTTCCACAGTACCAGAAAGAAAGGTAGGAATGGGAACGGAAAGCTGATGAATGCAGTTTGTTTTTATTTCGAGAATGACTTTATGCCAGGCAGACAACCTAAGCATCAAATACTTTTTGCTATTGTGAATAGCAGGCAAACACGTCCTAGGTTACGCCCCCTGCCGCAGGAACTGGGGTTGCACAAGTATGAGAGAGTCTACTTTCAGGACACAGGCACTGATGTTAGAATTGAGCATGGAAGAATTGAAGGGTTCTTGCTGATGGTGTCACGGCCAAGGTCTAAGACTCTGGTTGGCCTAGTGGAGACCTTGAGTATCTGAGAGAGAAGCAAAGCCATTACAAACCTGAAAACATCATGCGGATGTAGGGGCCATAACAAGATAAGTCATAGGAGAGTCGCTGAGTGCTTTCTGTACATCACAGAGAATGACTGAAGGAGCCACTCAGCAATGGAAGAAATACATTCATGATAGGATCGAGAAGCACTGGAGCAAAAATAACTGCTATGGATTATTGAAATAATAATCCAGGGTTATAAACAATGCGAGAAATTGAATATGCTAATGAAACCACCATGATGAAGGCTGGAAATAGAGAATCAAATTATAGTAGCAAACAGAAATCCAATACAGTGGAAAAGGGACTTGTGAGGGGAGGGGCGACCCTTGGTGGTGTTCTGAGCTACAGGAATTGCTACTTAGAAGGTGCCTGTTATGAATCATGCATTAGGAAACAGTAAACAGAGCTCTTTCATTCAATCTTCAGGTAGACAAGGGAACAAAGAAAGGTCAAACAGCTTTCCCAGGAAGGGGCATGGAGTCGAGGGCAGAGGCATGACGGACTCAGAGCGCTGTTTCCAGAGGCCATGATAGCCAGCTTCCTTTCTACACACACCTGGCCCCCTCTACAAATCAGTATCAGCAATAAGTCTGGGGGAACCATCACAGGTTTTTAAAAGCATGCAATTATACCTTTTAGTTATAACACAAAATAATCTGATATGGCTATGGGCCAAATTAGGAAAGAATTTTCAAACTTTCTCTCCATCTGTCCATGCATGTATACATACATAAACTGAACACACAGAGACATATGTATATACACTCTAAAGTTATAGAAATCACGCCACATAAAACTGAGCATATATGTAAAAGATATTTGTTTAAAAAAGCATGCTTTCTCAGTGTAAAAGACTCATTCCTTTTGTTTGTTTTGGTTTTTTTTTTAAAGATTTATTCATTTATTTGAAAGAGTTATAGAAAGAGAGGGAGAAAGAGAGAGATCTGCTGGTTCACTCCCCAGTTGGCCACAACAGCTAGGGCAGGGCCAGGCCAAAGCCAGGAGCCAGGCATTTCTTCCAGGTCTCCTACATGGGTACAGGGGCCCAAGCAGTTTGGGCCATCTTCTGCTGTTTTCCCAGGCCACTAGCAGGGAGCTAGATCAGAAGCAGAGCAGCTGGGACATGAACCAGTGCCCATTTGGGATGCCAGCAACACAGGTGGCAGCTTTATCTGCTCTGCCACAGTGTCAGCCCCTGTTTCTGTTTTTCTTTTTGTTTTGTGAATCAGAGACAGACAGGAAGCTCTCATTTGCTGGACTGATCCCCCAGTGTCCATAGCATCCCCTGGCTGGGCCTGAAGCTGGGAGCTGAAGCTAGGAACCCTGTTGCATGAGCCATCAACTGCCGTCCTCCTGGGCCTGCATAGCAGGAAGCCGGAGTCAAAGGCAGTCAAATCCAAATACTTCAATGCGGGACAGAGGCATCCTAACACCTCATTCTGTTGTTGACTATGTTTGGCGCATACTCTCAAAAACATTTGCATTAAGTTTACTAAAGCTCATTTCCTCACCTGAAGTATTTTTATTCCCTCTTTCCACCTAACCAAATTTTTAAGTCATTCAGTTCTCAATTTACTTCTTTCATTAAATCTATTTTTCAGGCCGGCGTTGCAGCTCACTAGGCTAATCCTCCACCTGCGGCGCTGGCACCCCGGGTTCTAGTCCCAGTTGGGATGCCGGATTCTGTCCTGGTTGCTCCTCTTCCAGTCCAGCTCTCTGCTGTGCCCCAGGAGGGCAGTGGAGGATGGCCCAAGTGCTTGGGCCCTGCACCCGCATGGGAGACCAGGAGGAGGCAACTGGCTCCTGGCTTCAGATCAGCGCAGCACGCCATCCGTAGCAGCCATTTGGGGGGTGAACCAACAGAAAAGGGAAGACCTTTCTCTCTGTCTCTCTCACTGTCTCACTCTGCCTGTCAAAAAAAAAAATCTATTTTTCAAAACTCCAAGCCATGCAAGTCTTTTCTCTGAATTCCCACTCCCAGAGAGACTGACACACCCACACACTTCACACACAGACACACATGCATACAAACGAGACATACGTGGATATGTCAGCAAGGAGAGAAGGGATCTACATGGGCCCTGGATTCTGACCTCATGTCATGGTCTCGAGTGCAGGTTCACCTTGGCATGGACCCAGCTCATCTACATGCCAGGTTTTGCTCTTTCTTTACATTCTCTATACTAAAGTAAAGAGTAAATGACTTTTCCTAACAAAGCAAAGGAATTTAAGAGAACATCTGACTTTTCCTTCCTTCCACCTCTGATCACAGAATTTGACACCAACTGAAAAGTCAGTGCTCGATGTATTTCTATGGGGAGTGGCTTTAAATACCACAATTCCCCAAAGGGCACTTGAAAGACCATTTCAAAAGTGGGTCCTGTGATGCTGCCCACCAGGGAGTGTTTTGAGCATCTATTTGGATCACTAATGCCTCAAAAATGACCTAAATGCCAGGAAAGCGGGTTATTTTTTGAGCCAAGTTCCTGCAACAGCAGTCATTCTTGAACCTGCCACACCATCATGGAAGCACTGTATGTACCACCTGTGTTTTATCATGACATTCCTATTTGAGGCCAAAGTTATTTCTAAAGGTTTGAAGCCAACATATTGATCATAATCATGATCCCTTCTAGTTCTAAAAATTGTCAAATACAAAGGAACGTCTTGGGTTTGGCTTAATCTATGTTTTCAATCTGTTATGAATAAATCAATGATATATGTAAAGCAGACCCAATTTATAAATACTCTTATTCCAGCTTCCAGATCACACTCATCGGCCTTTTTGAGCGCCATCTGCTTTCCATGGAGGAGCACTGGGGAACGAGAGCAAAACAAGAGGAAGCAGAAAAACCACTCCTGATGCATTTCACAGCCTCGACTGTAGAACACTATTTTGTCAAGTTATGGTTCTGTCCTTTGTTACAACTATTGATCACTGTCAAGAACAGGCAAGGATAACTGCTAACTCTTATATCAATACCTAACATTCCCACTCAATTCTTTCACACTGCTTTTCTGGTCTTAGAAGTCAGTGCGAATGTCTACTTTATCCAATAGCATTCCACAACATGGCTGCAAGCAAACACTACTCTTTGCAGTCAACACACACCCAGATTTTTCCATTTTTCCCCAGGTTCTGCTAAGTATCCCTCTGCAATGACAGCAGAAACCACTCTCCTGTGGTTTATCAACCACCAGTCACCTAGGCCTGGACCGGACAGAAAAGGTAAACAACAGTAGAGCTCTCGCTATACTTCCTCCTCTGCAGACATCTGGACAGTCCTGTGCGGGAAAAGGTTCGGACAGGAACACCTGGACCCTGGGTCCCAGCTTCGCGCTTAGCAAGCTCTGTAACATCAGACAAATCACTTAGCATTTTTGGGTCTCACTTCCTGATATGCAAAGCTGGGCTAAAGATGAACATAACCAAGTGTCCAAAGTCAGGTGCAGGCAGCCTGTGCGCCAAGCTCTGCACCCCTGCACCTGTGCACCACTCTCCAAGTTACGTTGTCAGGTGGTGTTAACTGGCCATACTTTTAGGGGAAGGACTGCAAATCAAGGTGGCAAAACTTACAGTGGAAGTAACATCTGAGCACTGCCTTAAAGTTGGATGTCAACATAGCTGTGATAAGGAAAACACATTTATAGCGAGGTGTGTGCCCATGAGGGACAGAGAGCACAAGGTCAGAGAGAAATTTGTCCAGGAAGATGAACACAACAGTGTCTCTGGCTCTCCCAAGGCCAGGCTGACAACCATGGAACTTGTGGTTGGCAATTTACGTTCTGCTCAAAGAATGTGCTTACCAGTCCCAAGATGTCCCTCATAAAAATGATCAACAAAGCTCCCAAATCTAAAATGACTCAGTACTACATCTACATCCACCTGTCCAATTTTTATAGCTCCCACAAGGTTCTTACTGTGTTTCTCCAGTACTTTGTAATTCAACTATAAGAAATTATTTACATATTATAAAATGTTATCTCCGTGATTCAAGGAGCAAAGCAGGAAAATTGGGTATTCAAGCATGGTTAATGCAATTTAGGTCCCAGTTCTCAATGAGCTAGTATGCAGACCAACCAGAAATGTAACTAGGGCAAGTTTTCACCTGCCATTTTTCTCTTCTAGTCAGTTCCAAGGCAGCGCCCTCACCAAGGCAAACAGCTCACACAGAAATACTCGATTTACCCAGGTGATTCCTGATGTTACACGAGATGAAGGTGGGGGCGCTGAGTCCCATCTCTTATGGGGCTGGTGAATCTTTTTCCTATCAAGGGCCATTTGGATATTTGTAACGTCATTCACAGGCCACACAAATAACAACTTAAAGATGAACCTGCTATTGATGGACTGAGTTTCAGATCCTGCCTGTGGTTGCCCTGGCAGGGTCAGACCAAATTATTTTGTGTGGATGTTCCCTACCCTGGCAGGATGCCTACTGCTTTGTCACTGGCATTTACATTTTTCAGCTAAAGATATTTCAGGTAAAAACAAAAACAAAAACCCTTACAAGAACCGGCATAGTGGCTCAGTGTATTAAGCTGCTGCCTGCCACACTGGCATCCCATATGGATGCTGGTTCAAGTCATGGCTGCTCCACTTCCAATCCAGCTCCCTGCCAATGAGTTTGGGAAGGCAGCTGAATATGGTCCAAGTCTTTGGGCCCCTACTCACCTATGTGGGAGCCCCAGATGGAGTTCCAGAATCCTGGCTTTGGCCTGGCCCAACTCCAGCCTTTGCAGTCATTTAGAGAGTGAACCAGAGAGTAGAAGATCACTCTTTTCTGTCTCTTGTTCTCTCTGTAACTCTGCTTTTCAAATAAATAATATAAATCTAAAAAAAAGACTACCTTGTAGGTACATTCTCACCTGTAGTTGCTTCTATGAGTATCATTTAGTTCTACTAATAGGACAAATATATACCTGATAGGTAACATTACATTGCACAATGTTATGCTGCAAGGTTCAGTTCTGGTTCTCTGTATTTGTTTAGCATGAATCATTTTTTTAGTGACTGTTTACTACACACATCTTAAAATAATATGAATGCAAACATTTTTCAAAGTTTTGAGAAACTAGCCTAGGTTGTAGAAGGTTGGAATTGTGGGGCCAGCTCTGTGGTGTAGCTAGTCAAGCTGCCGTCTATAGCACCAGCAGCCCAGTCCCGGCTGCTCCACTTCTGATCCAGCTCCCTGCTAATGGCCTGGGAAAACAGTGGAAGATGGCCCAAGTACTTGGGCCCCTGCACTCACGTGGGAGATCTGGAAGAAGCTCCTGGCTTTGACCTGTCTGTTTCAGTTTCAGCCATTTGGGGAGTGAACCAGCGAATGGAAGACCTCTCTCTCTAATTCTAACTTTCAAATAGTTTTTTTAAAAATAAATTAAAAAGGAAAGTTGGAATTGTATCTCTAAATATGAAAGGCTTCCCCTGTAGAGTGACTTTCTTGTCATGTCCGAGTGCTGCCCTAGTCCCGGCAGTTCAAGTGTGCACGATTTGCACAACCCAACACACACAGGCCAGACCAGTGATGGTACCTGTGGCACAGGCATTGCTCAGCTTCTACTGTATCTCACTGTCTCTGAGAGTCACCTGTTCTCATCAATGAGCAAAACACAAGTGAAACAATTTCAGATTTCTGCCTGTGTGTGTATGTGCCGAGAGACAAGGCTGCCTTCTGCCCACACTGCCTCCAAGACTCATCCCCACCTGCTTCGATGCTTCTCCACCTGCTCAGTCATCCCAACGAGGCCTCCGGCCATGAGCAGA
Organism: Lepus europaeus; assembly: GCF_033115175.1. Taxonomy (NCBI): domain Eukaryota; kingdom Metazoa; phylum Chordata; class Mammalia; order Lagomorpha; family Leporidae; genus Lepus; species Lepus europaeus. Next base: position 150,138,888 of record NC_084829.1, on the reverse strand, counting down.
GACCCTGGCAGCAGGTGGCACATTCCTTGTGTCCTTCCTGTCCCTGTGGCCTACCCCACCTGACCTCTAGGTACTCTAAAATGGGTACCTCTTTGGCTAGGACAGCCTGGTGTTGCAAAATGCACATGATCCTTTGTCCAGTGAGAGTGTGCTTTGGGACCAAAAGGAAGTTTTTGGAGAACTGCCAAGGAAGAGAGCTAGCCAATCCATGGCAGAGCAGGTAGCTGTCCCTAAACACACCAGTACGAAAGGGAAGACCATAATGGAGAACTGGCATAATTGAGGCCAACTACCATGCCAAAATAGTTCAACAAGAAAGGCCCCTAGGGGCTGGCGCTGTGGTATAGTGGCCTGTGGCGCCAGCATCCCATATGTATGCTGGTTCGAGTCCTGGCTGCTCTACTTCTGATCCAGCTCTCTGCCATGGCCTGGGAAAGCAGTAGAAGATGGCCCAAGTGCTTGGCCCCCTCCACTCATGTGGGAGACCCAGAAGAAGGTCCTGGGTCCTGGCTTTGGATCTGCACAGCTCCACCTGTTGCAGCCAATTGGAGAGTGAACCAGCAGATGGAAGACCTTTCTCTCTGTCTCTCCTTCTCTCTTTGTGTAACTCTGATTTTCAAATAAATAAATCTTTTTTTTAGAAAAAGCTTCTAAAATATTTTTCTGTCTTTAATTTCTACCCTTTCAATACTGCCTAACACAACGGTGATCTCACACCATCTACATATTAACCTCAATTAGTCAGGAAAAAGGATCATTAACCTCCTGCCTATCCTTGATCCTTCCCCTACCTGATATTTCTGTTTCAATGCATCATCTGTCTAGAATTTTCCAACACAGACTTCTCCCAAAGCACAGTAATATTAGAATTAAGACTGGATCCTCAACCAATGCCATGGTCTGACTGTGTTGAAACCCAACCCCCAACGCGATGGTACTGAAAGCGGGGCCTTAGGGAGGTGATTAGGTCATGAGGGCCCTGAACCTTGGGATCAGAACTTCTTTATATTAAAGGGTTTGAGAGAGCCCATTTAAACCTTCCCTCCCTTCCACCAAGTGAGGATAAGGCAGGCAGACACTATGTATGAAGAACAGGGCCCTCACCAGACAACGAATCTGCTGGTACCCTGACCTTGGACTTTCCAGCCTACAGAACTGCTAGGCATTACATTTCTGTTGTTTAGCAATTACCCAGTGTATGTATTCATTACAGCAGCTTGAACGGACCAAGGTAATGAATTTCACTGCAATGAAACACCAGGATGGGATCTCTTGGGATCTCATAGCATAATGATAAGAATACAAGTAAACAGGAAGAAAGTCACATTTATACCAAGGTCTGCAAAAGGCAAAAAAAAAAGAGTCCAAGTCGTTTGGGAGGAAATGGAATAGGCTTTCCATAGGCGTTTCATTGACCTCTTAAGATAGCCTGGGTCACACATCTACACTCACGTCCACAGTCTAAACGCTGGCAATGACCAAGTCTGTGGCCTGATCCTGAGATTCCTCACTGTGGGCTCAGCAGTTCAGAGAAGGGTGCCTGGTTCCAGGCTGGACAAAGGCAGAGGAGCTGAACTTGGAATGCTCACTGCCAAGTTTCTGTGTCGTATTTTAACAATCCAGTTGAAGTGATTTTATCCTGGAGACTGTGGCATTTTCTTCCAAGAATATTGCTTGTTTATTTCTCAATCAGCTATGTACCACGAGGTATCAGACTTGTGTGTAATATCTGTTAGGGAATAAAGAAGTCTGATACATGATAGAAAACTTGTCCTTGGGTATCGAGCGGCATGGGGATCTTCTCAAACATGTCCCCAAGGTTTCTGGTGCGCCAGGGATGGGGAAGTGAGGCCAGGAGCAGGAAGTGCTGGCCGGAGTACAGCAGCTCCTAACCCACAACGAACATCTGGGGGAAAGAGAGCTGCCCTCACTCATTCAACAGATACTGAGTGAAATCGTGCAGCAGGCACTGTCCTCCGTGCGGGGGCACACAGTGAAGACTTGAAGCTGTGGTTCAGAGCCCCACGAGCCAGGAGCTGCTGGGGGCTGGGAGGCAGGTGAGCCAGTGACTTAAAGTGGGGGGCTGAGGAGCCCCAAGGAGGAACAGCCTTTCTGGCTTGGGGAGGGTCAGCAAAGGCTTCCTGGGTGAGATGCTGCTGGTGCGTCCATGAAACACATAAATAGAAACCAAGAGACGGCGAGGGGGCTGCAGAGACAGAAGCACATTCTAGACACATCAGGCAGGCAGCTCCCATTCTGCACATGCTCAAAGCGATTTCTTATGCTCCCCGGCTTTGATCGTTAGATTTCCTCAAACAAATGGACAAATCAAAAATGGACTTGGCTGACATAGTGACACGTGGGTATCTATGGTCCAGTAAAATCTGCAAGTTGAAAATCCTTGCGTTTGAGAACAGGCGCCTCCGTGTAACCTAAACAAGGCTGGGCTCTTTTCCTGTCCTATACGAGTTTACACACACATCATACATCCAGACCCCGGACATGCACCACGGGTCTTGGCAACACGAGGGTAAACAAGAGATTAGCGTCCCACTGAACACAACATGTGTTTTTAATCAAGTCAGTGTAATTGATCTATTTACATGGACTGTCACTTCTTCCCAAAGGAAAAATCAGTGGTCTTCATTCACGTCTGTTTCTAAACATTTTAAAAACGTTCCAGACTCTGCCTTGCGTTGGGCACTCTCTTAATGACAACACTGGCATTCTTCAAAGATTCGTACCTCTGAGTATAGTTCAAAACAGCCTCTTTGGAGAGGGAAGAAAGAATCTGGTACCTGGTGGGCCCGATTCCCCTTGCTGCTAATTAAATCAGTTCCCAGCCACCATCCTAGGACTCCTTGCCTCTTGCATGGATGAAGGTAAAAAGTCATCTCCTCAAACTTCTCCCAGCCATCTGTAGTGTCTGTCTGGCGTGCGTGGCCTTCCCAAGGCCAAGTTCCTGGGGCAGCAGCCACAGCAGACACATAGGGCACCCCAGCCTCCAAATTCATCACACGCTACCCGCTGAGAGCAGGAGGATTCCTCTTGGATTCAGACATGCCGTGCGCACAACTCCTCGACCCAGGCACACACGATGTTTTCACAGATTCAAGGGAAGCTGAACAGACTCAGATGCTCAGATCATTCTATTCCCACCCTTCTCCTCATCCCACTAAAGTCCAGCCACAACATGCTCACTTCTGTTAACTGAGTGACCATTTGGATCAGCACTTTCTGGCCATGAGAGATGATCTTGCTGAGTGGCAAAGCTCACCAACAGCCTACCTGCTAGGGTTAAATTCTCAACACTACCTGTGCATCATACGTGCGTATATGCACAGAGATTTGCATGAAGGGCTGTTTAAAAGAGGAAGATGTACTCCTTTTTAGTCAATGATCCACTATCTGTGCGTGCCTAGATTTTAGGGGGAATCTCACCTTTTTCCTTTATAATTTATATTGGTGATGTGCAACTTGTTTTTAAAATGAGAATGCTTTCTTTTTATCAGTAAAACTATTAAAGTATTTATTTATATAAGTGTCTGTATAAATATATGTGTGTGTATGTGTACACATTTTCTTTGCAAAGTAAAATAAGCCAGGGCAATCCAAAGGGGCAGCTGGCTGGATTATCCCTCAGGCTATGCCAGGGACAAATGATGCCAAGTATCTGCAACAAGAGTTGTTTGTTGTCCTAGAGGTGCAGGAGAAGGGGTGAGCCCAGCTAATGGAGTCCACATGGGTGGCTGAGCCTCCCTCTGCTCTCACTCACATCCTCCCCATCGAGTCTCCACTCAGGGGTAGGAGCCATCGGCTTCACAAAGGTTAAGCCATGGAGTGGTACGCACACCACTGGAAGGCCACTGTTACCTGGTGAGTCTCTAGGGCAAAAAGAAGGGACTGGAGGCTGCTCCACTTGAACCCAGAGCCTCACAAGTCGCCTATAGTGGCCATGGATGGATCTGGTGCGAAAGTCCTTCCCAGGCTTCTGAGCGTGGCTCTGTTGAAGGCCCCCTCTGAGTGGGACAATGAGGATCGTGATGGGCACAGGAATGGGGTTGAGTCCATCACCTCAGTGATCTGACGCTCTCCTCTCATTTTCCTGCCATCGTCTTGTTGAACCACAAACGTCAACACGGAGGCTAATGTCAAGATGCCCAATGGACACCCTTCTCAGAGGTCCATCGAATCCCAGTGTTGCAGCCTGGTTTCTAACCCATTCAGAGAGCACCCGTCATCTCTTGGTGCTTATTTTCTATACAACAGTGAAGCCTGATCTTTCTTAGATTGGTTTCCTAACCCACATGCTTGGGCCAGGCTGGCGGGCGTGTGCTGTTCTGCCTCATGTTTTTATCCATGAGATGGAATGTTCTAGTTTGTCTTGGACTCTTTGGTCAATTCTGTTTCTTTAGTGTCAGAGGAATGGGTATGGCCCACATGCGCGTAGAAAGCGAATCCTTCAAGATTGGGTGTAGCACCATAGTTAAGGGCAGAGACTCTGGTGCAGGTTGAAGGCATTCATTCAAAAGCTGGCTCCACCATGGACAGGCTATGAGGCTCTGGGCCAGCTACTCAACGTTGCCATGCAGTAGTACTTGCATCTCAGGACCTAATAAGGCATCATCTTCAAATGGGAAAAACACTACTCTCACATCAATCTAAAGTGAGTGTGAATCAAACATTTTAACTTATTAACAAGCGAATCCCCAGGATGAGAACCTGTGTGTGTGTGTCCCTCTACATACTTGCGAATACTCATTTGGGGTCTAGCAAAATGTTTGTGCAAGAGTTCTTATCATGAAAACACTCTGCACAGATCTAAAATTGATCTTTAATGCTTTTAATGTATTTATTGAAGAAAGAAAGAGAATGTATCTGTTACCATCCACTGGTTCTCTCTCCAATGGCACACAATAGCTGTGTGGTTGGGATGGAATTCAAACCAAGTCACCCACATGGGTGACAGGAAGTCAGCTGCTGGAGCCATCACCCACTGCCTCCTGAGGACTGCATTTGTAGGAAGCTGCAGTCAGGATCCAGAGCCAGAGCTAGGAATCAAACCCAGGCATTCCAGTGTGGCACGTGAGAACCCTAACCAGCGTCCTAACAGGCCAAATGCCTTCCCCAGAACGTATGTTTTAATTCCATTTCCCCAAACTTTTGGAAATCCTTGTGTGTGTGAATGTAGGAGTCTTCAAAAACTTCATGGAAAATGTGTCTTGCCTGTGAATTCCATTTTTCCATGAGTGTTTTGCAGTATGCTTGGACATATGAGGAATATAAATACCAGATCAAACAGGGCGTGATCCATAATAAACACCAAATACCTGGCACTACTATTATTTTGTCAACCAAAATAAGATTGCTTTCAATCTACATCCATCAAAAGAGGCCTTCTGTTTTGTTCTCAATATAAATGGTCTAAAATGGAATCTGAAATGGCAAGAGAAACTTGGGAATACCTGTTCACATTGTCTTTCTTTGTTAACCAGAAGGGATAAAATGCTATTTCCATTTCTCTGAAATGATTAATTCCTGTACATGAAGAAGGATGTTCAAGCAGCTTATTAAGGAGATGAATTTTTAAGTAAATTAATATTTTTTAAGTCCAGCTATGTGGTCTTTAGTTTTCAAAACTTTCTAAACTATTAAAAGATTATAATAATGTTGCCCTAAAACCTGGAAATGAACCTTTGTGGAAAAACAACACGAAGAGTGCTCAAAACCCTCACTTACCAAGTCAGGCAGAACAAAGAAATCCACCATGGTCAAGGTAGCAAGGACTTGGCGGCCTTTGATGACAATCTAAACTCAGAGCCGGGTCTGAAGCCTAACCACCACCAAGAGGTAAAACCCTCTGCTGATTTTCACACTTGTGACTTCCATTGTTAATTAAGAAGACCCTCCCACAGGGCACAGACAACTGCATTGCTGATGGCTCTTGGGTTTTCTCTGTGTCTGGTCTGGGCCAACCATCCCACTCCAGATAAGCAAGTTCATTGCCAGAGCATTTGGCTTCCCACACTTGGGTTACTGGGGGTCACTCTGCCAATCCCTCAACTTCTTTACTGCATGGCAAATTTCAGAGCAAAGGCTCTGTCCAGTAGCAGATTATAGAAAAGACTCAATTCATCGACACTGAAAGAACCCACTGAGAAGGAGTTGCCCAGAAATCCCTTCATGCTTTCCTATCAATCTTCTGTACCCATGGACATTAACTGCAGATAATTTACCCAGAACAGTGTCTCTGTGTTGGGGTAAAGTTGGAGCCTCTGAAACTATTCATTGGAATAGTGAAAAAAAAAATTTGAATGCCCTCTTTGGGTCAAAACAACTACTTTCCTCATAGTATCTGTACTTCTCACTTTCTGAAAACAATTTCAGCAGACATCTGTGGCAGACAGACCCCAAGGTACCCTCCAGTTTGCTCCTCTTGCTACTCCTGTTTTGTGTGGGAATAAGTGGGCCACCCTGCAAACAACCACACAGGGAAGAGAAGGCTTTACATACCCAAAGGTGATGGGGTACAACTGGGTATCAAACAACTTACGTCAGGCCTAAAAATGGACGCCAAGGCAGCAGCTGTATAACACAAATCCATGACAGCACGGATCTGTGGGTGGTCTCTGGCCAACGTCCAGCAAGACACTAAAGCCCTCAGTGCACCAACCCCCATGGATCTGAACCCTGCCAACAACTGTGTGAGCTTGGGGGTAGCTACTTCGCCACTGAAGCCCTGATCAGCCACAGCCCAGTTGCCACCATGATCCCAGCTGTGCAACACAAAGGACCCCTGACCCACAGGGCCATGAGATAAGAGACATGGGTTGTGCAAGCTGCTAAGTGTGGGGTCACATTGTTCCGTGGCAGCAGATAACTGAAACATCGTCCAAAAAGACAGTAGGTCACAGGCTGCCAAGTTGAGGCCTTTTTGTTTCCATTGATATCCAGGTGGGCTCTCCTTGCCTGATGACCGATCATGCACTGTCTTCCAGCCATCGTGGGACTCACGAGCCCACCTCACTCAGGAAAGCCACTGTCCAGCTGGCCACTCACTTCCTCACTGGCGAATCACCCATCTGCCACCCCACTTTTTTTTTTTCAAAAAATGTATTTATTTGAGAGGTAGGAAGGGAGAGAGCTTTCCCCATCTGCTGGTTCACAGTGGTCAAGACAGAGCCAGGAGCCTGGAACTGCATTCCTTTCTCCCAAATGGGTGGCAGGAATCCAGGAACTTGAGCCACCACGTGCTGCCTCCCAGGACATGCAGTAGCAGGAAGCTGGAGTCAAGAGCCAGAGCCAAAAATCAAACCCAGGCACTCAGACATGGGACACGGGCATCTTAACCACTAGGCTAACTGCCCACCTGCGCTACCTCACTTTTGAAACGCTGCTACCCTCTAAAGCTCTTTGTTTAAAACTACCTGCACAACAGATGGCTACAGTCCTAGATTTTCATTGTGAGAAGGGACATTGTCGATCATTTTTGCAAATCTCAAAATCAGTTTCATGCTTATCAAACTTACTGGGCTATACACTAAGGGAACTAACTCTACCAGTAGTCCATTTTTGGTTACTGTAACAAAATATCTGAGACGGGATAGCTTTACAATGAAAAGAGGTTTGCTTAGCTCAGTTTTTATGCTGAAAGCCCAGACAGTGGAACAAAGGCTTTAGTGAGAGCCCCAAGGTGGGTGATGGGAGCACATGTGGGACTAGGAGATCCTATCACTAAATAGGAAGCCAGAGAGAGTCTGCAATCCCCAAGTGCCCTCCTAAGGCTCACTCCTGCCCCCTGCCCCACATAGACCAAAGGACTCCTGCTAGGTCCCACCTTGCAACATCACTGCACTGAGCACTGGCTGCAACACATGAACCTTTGAGGGACAAGCCACCACCAAGCACAGTGGGAGCATAAATGAATGGCGTGTTTCCCGACCATGAGAGGCTCACGGTCAAGTGTGAAACACGGAAAATGGCAACATAAGGGCCGGCATTATGCCACAGCAGATTAAGTCACCGTATGCAATGCCAGCATCCCATATCAGAGCCCCAGTTCAAGTCCCAGCTGCTCTGCCATGGATCCAGCCCCTTGCTGAAGTGCCTGGGAAAGCAGCAGAGGATGGCCTAAGTCCATGGGCTCCTGCCATTCATAAGAGAGGCCCAGATAGAGTTCCAGGCTCCTGGCTTCAGCCTGGCCTGACTCTGGCTATTGAGACCATTTGAATAGTGAACCAGTAGATGGAAGATCTCTTTCTCCCTATCTCTTTCTCTCTGTCATTCTGCCTTTCAAATAAGTAAACAAATCCTTAACAAAAATAAAGGCAACATAAAACTTTAAAAGACCAAAGTCACCAAATGTGAGTGAAGATACAAACTAGAATGCGCACATATTGCTGATGAGAGTAGAAAATGGTACAGGCACATTGGCAAACTAGCAGTTTCTGATACAGCTAAATATGTTTCTACATTACGACCCAGTGATTGTACCCTTAGGTATATGCCCAAGAGAAATAAAAACACATGTCCTCAAAAAGATCTGCACAGGAGAATGTTTGCAGTAGCCTTATTCACAATAGCCCAAACTGGAAACAAGGCAAAGGCTCACCCACAGGAGAGTGAGTCTCCAAAGTCAGTCTATCCATGCCTGCTCGTTGGCTCTGGTGGACAGCACCACCTTCAGCACGTGAGCGAATCGTAGCTTGGGACACTCCCTGACAGCCATGTGAGACTTCTCTGGAGTGTGATACATGCTCTGGAGTTTAATATCTCTGAAGTTCAAGAACAGGCAGCCTTTATCCCGAGATGCTGGGACTGACAGAGAGGGTTAGGAAGGATGTTTTGGGCAGTAGAAATGTTCTATATCTTAACTGGGTCAATGGTTAAGTGGGTGTGTGTTTGCATTCATCAAAACTCATCAAACTATACATGCACTCCGCACTGTAATTTTTATCTTAATTTTTTAAAAAAAATAATAAATTGAATGTATGGGCCTTAGGAATCAGTTACATCTGGGTTTCTAATACATCTCTGAAGTCCACTAACTGTGACCAGCAGAAATTACTTGATCTCCCTGGATCTCCCCCTCCTCATCTGTAACGTAGGACAATGGTACATGCCCCCCAAGGCTGCTTTGAGGATTAAAAAAAGACAAAATTTATAGAGAATAGGGCTGAGGGCCTGGTACAGTGCCAAGTAAATGTAAGTTATTATCTCTCTTACTTTTAAAAATCGACATGGAAATCCATACAAAGTATTGAGTTGTATGTAAATAAAAAAGCAATTTTGCTTCAATGACAAAGTGAGAGAAGGCTACATATAGCAGATGATGGTAGGAACTAGCCCATGACATAGGACTTTACCAGGTGGACCAAAGGATGACCCATCCCTGCCCACTTTTCAACCCAAGTTACTCTGAACCCTCAAAATCAAGCTGCTTCTATGGAACTTCATGCTATATGAAACGGATCAATCTCACAAGTATTCATTGATTCCATGCTATCTGTTGAACATCCACACCTGGTACTGTCAATGACAGAAATAATAAAACATAAACCCAAACCACGAACATCTGGATTACACTGGCAGTATGGTCACCTTCAGCTAAATGGGAAACCTAGTGAAGTCACACATGCATTTGAACTGGCTTGGCATGGGGAGGGAGGAGTTTTGGGGAGACGCCATGGCTTCAGGTGCACAGAGTAGGTTCAGGAATTTGGGACGAGCCACCTACCTGCCCCCCAGCCATCACTTCACTTTTCAAAATGTCTATGAAAGTCATCTTCAGGATTAAATAGGATAACCTGTACAAAAGCACCTACTACAGGACAAAACATAACATAAATAGCAGAGGCTATAAATAGAGAGTTCCCGTCTCAAGGACACAGCTACAGAAAAATCCAAAGACTTTCATTAGAGAATAGCTTTGGAGGAGGGGAGCCCCTTGACTTTAAACTGTAACAGCATTGACTGAATCAGTGTCATTTAAGAAATCGATCCTTTTAGAAAGAAAAATCTTATCTTCAAGATTTAAAGAGATCGATATCTTAAAATTACAACAATACCACAGTGAAGGCCAACATCTTCTAAATTGGCCAAAGTCCCTTGGTTGGGAATGAGTGACATTGGCATGACTTCGCTGCCTTTGCGATCTGACACAAAGGTAAATTGAGTCATTCAGAAAAGAATAGAGCTTTTGGGGGCACCTGTCTCACTCAGCATCTGCTCCCTGTCCTCCCTATGATAAGACAAAACACTTCCAAAATATTTGAACTAAATAAGACACTTGATAGACATGGCTTTCCGGACATTTTAATCTGGGAAATGTTGTTCATCTACAGGAATCTTCAGGTGCCTACACCACACTCAAATTTAGGGTTTCAAAAGTTTGTTCCTGGCAGTAATTATATAGGTGTGTTCTTTATTTGATTTAATATCTCTTTCCTGTGTTTTATTTAGTTTCCAGAACCACACTGGGTATGTCATCACCGCGACGGGGTGGTTTGTAAACCCGCTAAGTGCCACTCACTAGGATGGCCACAGACCCGTCCTGTTATAAGAAACCTCTTAAAATACACATTCGAGAGCCACGCTGTGTTTGCTGCCTCCAAGGTACAAATTACGGCTAAGTGCAAGCACATGCCTACTGGGGAGCTAGGCTTACACTTTTAAAACATATCAGCTACTCCAGCAAAACGAAGAGCAGGTTTTAAATAATATTCTCACTTTGCTAGAAAAACCACAGATGCAGGCTTGCACAGATGGGGAGAAAACGGCCCGAGCCTGCCTCTGGCTTCTCAGCACTTCATTCCCTTCTGGAAGGCTGCACCCATTGTCCTTAGCAAAGTCAGCCGCCCCCAACTGCTGGTGATCACGGCTCGGCTGGGATCCTTCATGCCATTGCATTTGAAACACAAGGAACTGACAACCACAGTTCTTGTAGTGACCTCTCTCAAACAGCCCTATTTGAAATCCAATCACAGTTAGCTAAGGCAGTCACATCCTACAGATGTGTGTGTGTGTGAGAGAGAGAGAGAGAGAGAGAGAGAGGCTATCTTTTACTCCAAACAGAAACCAAAAAGATGGGATAGGAAGGTCCTTGTTGCCTCCATAGTAAGCTAAGTAAAATTTAACTTATTTCTTCCTGGAAAGCAATTAAAACAAACCTTCAGGATCTCACTGGCAGTTTCTACACCCTCATGACAGGCTTGAAACAGCCCTGATTATCGTGAGAACACCAAGCCATGCTTTGCAAAGCCCCTCGGATTGTCTGACTTGACTGGTGGTTAATCCACTGTTACGACAGGCGTCTGAGGGTGGTAAGATGTCAGGTGGTCATTCCCCTGCCTGTAGACTGTTATTTGTTCCCAGGGGACCAATCAAAAGCATCTGTAGAAGCTGCTCAGATGCGTGCAGAAGTACAGCAGAATGGGTGCGCTTCTTTCCAAGAAAGGCTAACAATTTGCTGTCAGTTCAAACAACTCAATAAATTATATCTTTGGGTAAATTATAAAGCACAGCCAGGGAGGAAGTGAGAAGTCCTTTACAACTTTTAAATAATAATTATCAAGTAGTAGTTAAATCAAATAAAACAGGAAGCAAGAAAACAAACACAGCTATCAACTTACTGGGATTTTCTCTCTCCCCAGCTCTAAGGAATACAACTACTTCTCAGAGATGGGAATTGGTGCTGCGTAGAATCCTGGCACACACACATAAATTCAATCATTTCTTATCTCCTTAAGTGTTAAATTAATCACGAGAAGGAAAGTATGTAAGTAGATGCAAGTGTGGGAATTTGTTTTATATTCCTGAATTAATTGCCGATGGCATAACATTTTCTTAGTGGCACTTTTAAATGTGTTCACTTCAATAAGAAACAATCTTTTCCTGCTTTCTTTCAAAAACATTTTCTTCACAAGTAATATGAGAAACTAGTCTTGTTGTTTAATTTAAAAAATTTATTTGAAAGGCACAGCAAGAGAGAGAGAGAGAGTAAGAGAGATCGAGAGAGAGAGGGAGGGAGGTATCTTTGCCAGGAAGTTCACTCCCCAAATGCTAGCACAGCCAAGGAGTCAGGAGCCAGGAATCCGATCCAGGTCTCCCACATGGGTGGCAGGGACCCCAGAACTGGAGCCATCCCTGCAGCCTCCCAGGGTGTGCATTAGCAGGCAGCTGGGTCAGAAGCAGAGGTGGGGCTCGCCCACAGGCACTCCGAGATGGGATGCAGGGATCCCGAGCCGTGGCTCAGCCTGCTATGCCACAACACCTGCCTCCATCTTATTCTTTTTTTTTTCATTTATTAAACTTTTATTTAATGAATCTATTTTAAAGCTTATCAGACTTTTTTTTAATTAATTAATTAATTTTTTTATTAAACTTTTATTTAATGAATATAAATTTCCAAAGTACAGCTTATGGGTTACAATGGCTTCCCCCCTCCCATAACTTCCCTCCCGCCCGCAACCCTCCCCTTTCCCGCTCCCTTTCCCCTTCCATTCATGTAAAGATTCATTTTCAATTCTCTTTGTATACAGAAGATCAGTTTAGTATATATTAGGTAAAGATTTCAACATTTTGCCCATATAGCAACATAAAGTGAAAAAACTACCATTGGATTACTAATTATAGCATTAAATAGCAATGTACAGCACATTAAAGACAGAGATCCTACATAATTTTTTTTCAAATTAATTAATTTTCTATGCCATTTCCATTTTAACACCAGGTTGGTTTTTTTTTTTTTCATTTCCAATTCTCTTTATATACAGAAGATCACTTCAGTATATAATTAGTAAAGACCTCATCAGTTTGTGCCCACACAGAAATGCAAAGTATAAAAATACTGTTTCAGTACTAGTTATAGCATCACTTCGCTTTAGACGACACATTAGGGACAGATCCCACATGGGGTGTAAGTACACAGTGACTCCTGTTGCTGACTAAACAATTTGACACTCCTGTTCATGGCGTCAGTAATCTCCCTAGGCTCTAGTCATGAGTTGCCAGGGCTATGGAAGCCTTTAGAGTTCGCTGACTTTGATCTTATTCCGATAGGGTCATAGTCAAAGTGGAAGTTCTCTCCTCCCTTCGGAGAAGGGTACCTCCTTCTTTGATGGCCCCGTTCTTTCCACTGGGATCTCACTCACAGAGATCATTCATTTAGGTCTTTTTTTTTTTCCATGATATCTTGGCTTTCCATACCTGCTATACTCTCATGGGCTCTTCTTTTTTAAAAAACTATCAAAATATTAAGAAGGGTGATTATAATAACTTTACATTTTTGCTTTTGTTTTTCATCACAAAACTCCCTTGGTCATTGAAGAAACAGAAGCCAAGGTTCAGAAGGTAGGGTGGGCAAGCACAAGGGCAGGTTCTCATTAAAAAACACTGGAAGCCGCAGCACGGGATGGCCACACGTGGAGCTGCAGGGGAGGTCTGACTCTGGCTGGGGACAAGGCAGTGAACACAGGCAGGGCTGGGGACCTGGGTGTCCAGAGCTGCATCCCAACAGGTGGTACTGCAGGCCACAGGTTAGCCTGCTGCACTATAGCAGCGGCACTCTTTGTACACCTTAGCAAATATAGCCTGAGATCCCATGGCATAAGGCAAAGTCCATTAATCCTTTCCAAATGATCGGAGCAGGGTGGGGTGGTCAAGTGAACTGAGGGTGGGAGGAAAGCCTGGCTCTAGTGGCTCCAGGGTGGCCAGCGGAAGCAGCAGCTCCAGCATCGCAGGCCCAGACGCGAGCCTGCAGTTTCTAGCCCAGGATCTCTGGGGTTTCCTGGTCTGGGGCAATATACCTTCCTCCTGGTTCCTTCTACAGCTTTCCTTTCCTTTTGTTTCTGTTGTGTTCCCAACACCACTGCAAACAATCTCCCATGACATGTCCCCTGCTTTTTCCTCCAATCTATGCCCTCATCAGTTATCAGAAGATGATTCTGTTTCATGTGGTTTCATGCTTATTTTTTTTTCCATTTTTATTTGAGAGGTAGAGAGAGCTCCCACTTGCTGGTTCACTCCTCAAATGCTTGGTATTGCTGGGGCTAGACCAAGCCTGAAAGTGGATACCAGGAACTCAATTAATTCCAATATCACCTCCTGCCTCCCAGCATGCAGAGCAGCAGGAAGGTGGAATCAGTACTGCAGTGTAGGACATGAGCAACTTAACCACTAGGCCAAGTACCACCCTCCCCCAGTACTTTTAAAGCAAACTGTGAATCCCTTCTTCATATCATACTAACTCAGTATCCACAGTCTAGGTGTCTGCAGAGGGTTTAGCTCTGCGGAGCCTCACCTGAAAGTGTCCTGCTTTCTCACCCACCTTGGGGAAAGTTCTTGCCGCCTGTGGGATCACCTGTGCACCCCACCCCCGACTGTCTCCCCTGTCATCGGAATTCTTGGTGATCCCAAAGTCCACCCCCACAGGGTATCTCCCAGGACCTCCCAAACCAGTACCGAGTCTCAAAGAGCTGCAGACTCACTCTAGGAACAACGAGAAGATGCTCTACGAGTACAAAATAGCTAAGGACCTTCAGAGCCCTACAGAACTTAAAGATTCCCTAAGCCAATCCCTGTTGCAAGAACCAAGTGCTCAGAGAAGTTCAGTGATTCTCCCCAAGGTGACCCAGCCTGAGTGTGGCAGCACCTGAACACCAGTTTCAGGTCAAGATAAACTGCATTTACTGGGAATTCCAATAAAGAAATTAGTGGTTGACTCAAACATTGCCAGATGCCAAGTAGGTCCTGTGGAACTCAGATTTGTTTGGGTTTCTGGGAGATGGAGTTAATACACACTAACATGAGCCAGACATAAGGGGAAAGAAATGATAAAGGCTGCCAAGACATTACAGTCCCAATAACAACTATAGCTAAGAAAAGCAACTCATGACTCAGAATAAATAATTTCCATACACATTAAATCGGTGCTGGCTGCTGGCAAAGGCCTCTCAGAGCACATGCAGCCGGGCTGCAAACAGATGCCCTCTCCTCCACCAAGCATCCAAGCTCTGATGGCCCAAATCAGAGAGAAAATGAAACTCCTCGAAGCTCCGCAGGCCGGACCCCAGCATGAGCACAGCTCATGTCAGTAAGTTGCTGGCCGGACAACACAAAAGGTGGTTTCTTTTAGTCTTCGCCAAACAGAATTATGTGCCATCCCAAAAGGAAAACACAGACCCATCTTTCAACTAACCAAAGCTTCTAACACCCCTTTTACAAACACAGCCATAAAACTGAAAAGGAAAATATTTTCCAAGGAAAGCTGATTGCTCTGAACTTCCCACCCCACACACTCTCATAGTTTTACAGAAATGCCAATATTTAAGACTCAGAACTAAATCCGCCTGGGGTTGTCTTGGTCAGCACTAACCACCCCACAAAATATGGGAGCTGACCCTGCCTCTGGGGGTGCCAGGGAGACGCCTTGTTCAGTGCACACCAGGTGCCCACTTAGAAAATGATGGTACTCAAGCCCTCCATCGCAAGACCACTTCACTGGTAATCAGTTAAACCTTAACGAGCTGGGACAAGAGCTGACCAGACACGGACATTTAATGCCAAGGGACCAACAATCTGCTTAACTAAGATCATCTTTCCAAGAAGATTTCCATGCCACTACCCTTCTCTCAACTGACCACCTTCTATGTATTGCTCAGGAATCACAAAATATTTTTTAAAGATTTTACTTATTTATTTTAGAAGTAGAGGTACAGACAGTGAGAAGGAGAGACAGTGACAGAGGTCTTCCATCTGCTTGTTCACTCCCCAAATGGCCACAACGACCGGAGCTGGGCCAATTGGAAGCCAGGAGGCAGGAGCTTCTTCCAGGTCTCCCACCTGGATTCAGAGGCCCAAGCACTTGGGCCATCTTCGGCTGCTTTCCCAGGCCCTAGCAGAGAGCTGGACTGGAAGTGGAACAGCTGGGACTAGAACCAGTGCCCATATAGGATCGTCGCTTTAGGCAGACGATTAACCTACTGCACCACCGCACCAGCCCTAATAAAATATTTTTGTGCCTCTTTAAAAAAAACCCTTCAAGTTCTTGGGATGCAATTTAGAATTGATAGCACCATGTTGCCTTAGTGATTGACTATTGATGTGCATCCTTTGGGTATTACACCTCAGTAAGTCATGTTAAATGGTTGTTCAAATGAACTGTATCTTTGAAGGAATGTGAAATCCAGGACAGCAAGATCCAGGTTATGAATCTCTGCGCACAGCATAGTGCCTGGCTCAAGCATTTAAGAAAGTAAGGACTAAATGAATAAATCACTTCCTTGTTGGAAATAACACTATCTCACCAAACAGAATATGTTCTCACAATGGATTAATGGAAATTTAAAGGTTATTTACTATTTTCTTCTAAGAAGTGATTAAATGCTAATAAACTACTGTTATGTGTGTTTTTTTTTTTAAAAAGATGGTCAAGGAAGTAAGATTATTTTGACATTATAATTTTTTTCCTCTTAGTTTAAATGAATGCAAATATAAAATGAAATGAACCTTATAACTTTAGATATTATTCCCCCCTGGGTATATTAGGTTGGCTCTTTTGAGATCTGTTTTAAAGCTGCTAAATGATGTAAAACCAAGGAGGCAATAGGTGAAAAACCATCTCAGGTCTGAGACAGACTCTTAGGCACCTTGTTTCAGTAACAGTGTCAATATGTAAACAAAAAACAAGATGTGGAAAAGGCAGACACAGCAACTGCCTCCCTCAAAATCAGCCATTTCACACAAGTCTCACACTGATAAGAAAAAGACCCTGTGCTTAAGCCATCAAGATTCAGGAAGGCTCTTAAGACTGTGCTTAGATCTTGACAAATGTTTTCCCTTTGACCTTTTTGAGGAAATGCTTGATTTTAAAGGTGCATTTTACACTATTAATATTGGGGTTTGTGCGTGTTGCATTTCAATCAGTCCCCTTCTCTGAGCTGGAGATCTGCACAGTGGACAGCTCTGTGAAGTTCATGGGCGGGCAGTTGGAAAAGTGACAACGTTTCCAGCAAGGCTGGAACATCTATAGCCTGTTTGTCCTCTACCTAAATTTTCTAGACCACAAGGTATCCTTTTCATCTTGGACGTATCCTTTCTCTCAATGGAACTTTCTTGTTCAATCCCTCTGTTTTCTTTCTGTAGCTCCCACAATTTTTAAAAAGCAAGCTTATAATGTTTTAAAATCAAAGCAAATAAGTACTTTTTATAGTAGCCACTGATACTGTTGAAGTAGCAGAGAG
Source organism: Lepus europaeus (assembly GCF_033115175.1). Taxonomy (NCBI): domain Eukaryota; kingdom Metazoa; phylum Chordata; class Mammalia; order Lagomorpha; family Leporidae; genus Lepus; species Lepus europaeus. The sequence continues at coordinate 150,121,648 of NC_084829.1, read as the reverse complement.
GAGGTCACCGAGGGGCTGGCATTTTTTTCTGAGAAGGACACAGGGCCAGGAGTGATTTCATCAAATGGTGCCAGGTAAAGGGAGCTCCCAGACCTTCTTGTTAAAGACTTGAGATGAAGGTCTTTGATTTTTTTCATCCTTTTCTACTGTTTGTTCTGACAGTTATGACACAGAAAAGACAGAAATGTAATACTTGCTTGGAACTGCTTGCTAGCTTTAAGAAGTTTGAAAAAAAAAAATCAAAGAACATAAATAGTTCAGAAGTTTAGAATTTTTGCCTAAATATGAAATAAAACTCGTCTGACAAAAGTTCAGATACAAATGAACTACCTTTCTTGACCAGGTATCCCAACTCTAATAAGGGACTGTACAGTAACACTGATGCTACTGCATTTGTGTGTTCTGGTCACTTTCCCACACACATTCCTCTGACTTTTCCTTCTGGAACTACTTCCTCAATCTGGTAAATCACCATAAGAGTTATTAACACTCAGCAGTCAACTGTCCTCATCTCTTCTCTTCCTTCCTTTCTTCTTCCCTTTTTTATTCTCCTTTTCTTTTTGATATGAAAATGTCCTTTCTTGGCAGCAACAGTGATGAAAATAGATGTTGAATTCTTTATTGTGACAAAATAGATGTAACATTTACCACTTTCAATACCATTTAATGCATTCACACGTTGTGCAACCCTCCCCACCATTCACCACCCAAACTGAAACTCCATATTCACTCAACAAGAAACGCACCATTCCCCTTCTCCCTAGTCGAGGCAGCCAACATCCTACTTTTGTGTCTGTGAATCTGACTACTCACATAGGCAGGATCGATCACACAACTTCAGAGTACTTAAAAATGTTCATGGAAAATGGATTTAAAAAAAAAAAAAAAGTTCATTTTGCTGCAAAAAAAAAAAAACAAACTGGTATCTGCTCATAGTTTTTTCACTTTTTGAAGACTTATTGTATGTATTTGTCCTTTTGTGTCTGGTTTATTTCGGCTGGCATAATGGTAGGATTTTGTTTTCATTGTTCCTACGTAATCATATTAGTTTCTACTCCCAAAGTCTAGGATCACTAGACTAGAAAACCTCTTACGATCTCATCTAGCACTACTATTCTGTAGTGCTACACCTAATGGCGATGGCCAGGTTTCCAACATACTGCAGCCCCGAACACATTAAGGATGGGTGCTTCCTGAACTTGAAATAATGTGGACAGACCCTGGGGTCCCTGCTCCTCGGTCACTTCTGTAGTGACTGGAAGGGACTGAATGTGTGTTGGGTACATCAATTTCCCTGTTATTGCCATATCTGCTTTATACTCTAAAACTAGTTATGCTTCCTTTTCATAAAAATGAAAGGCCAGTGGAAATACTATTTTTAAACACAAACATCATGTAGCCAGACAAGAGCTGGCCCACTTGTCACAAGTTGGGAAGAAATTAGTGTGGGTGTGGTCCAGTTTCCAGCAAATTCTACACAGCCCGTCCTCATGTCTGCCCTTTGAACAACTCAGTGAGTCACTTTACTACATGAATTATCTTAGAGAGGCACTGGATTTTCTATTTAACTTCAAAACCATAGATTCTGGGGGCTGGCACTGTGGCATAGCAGGTAAAGCCGCTGCCTGCAGTGCTGGCATCCCACGTGGACACTGGTTCAAGTCCCGGGTGCTCCACTTCCAATCCAGACCTCTGCTATGGCCTGGGAAAGCAGTGGAGATGGCCAAAGTCCTTGGGTTTGTTGTTTTCCACTCAAAGTTCTTGAATAACTACTCAATCTCAGAGACAATATGCTTCTGCACACATAGACGGTTATGTGGAAGTTCATTTCTGTAAAGTGTAAGTGTAGCGTGTGTGGTTTTCCAATGTTTAGGGGATGGTGTGCTGGTCCTTACTCCTGTTACTCATCCCAGGAAGTTCCTGAATTTTAGATCAAACTATGAAGTTATGGTTAAAAATCCTTCTAAAATATTCCCTACATCATACCAAAGCAGGTAGAGAAATACTGAGAGATGGGTGTGGTAAAATTGCTCTTCATTTTTGGAATTGAAGCTATGAGTAATTATTGGAAAGGAGATGAATACAAAGAAAATATGGGAAAGAAATGCTTCTGAATTTATAAAAAAAAAAACCTAGCTCCAAATAATTCAAAACAAACTGAGAATAAAAATAACTGGTAAAGACAAGCAGAACATGAGTGACCATTAGAGAGAGGCTGTGCAGGGTCCAGCCAGGAGATGATGGACTGGAAAGGGCAGGTGGAGATGGCGAGAACAGGGTGGATTCAAGCTGAATTGTAAGAGCAGACTGGATGGAACAAAGAACAATTACCAATACTTGCATCTGGAATTTCACATAATGCAATGTTCTCCCATGTCCTCCAGCTTCTCCGTGATGCCCACAATCACTGTACTTTCCAGACAGGGAGCCCGGGCAAGGAGATGGGTGGAGTACACAGAAGTCCTGCTCAGATGGCTGTGCAGGAAGGGCAGCACCCCTGGGGTACCAGTGTGAGAGCACAGCTTGCATGCCCATACAAAGGTCTACTCTGGGATCTCTTTCTTCCAGCACTGTGAAACAAAACATGTGAGCTTAAACTTAACAACTGAAGTCCATCCATAAATTTACCTATGCATCCATTCCAGGACTTAACTTAAAATGTCCTCTTTGTCTTTGGGCACCTTCAACTAGGTCAGGAACACACCACTTTCTAAGTGGATTTTCCATTTACTTTTCAAGGATTTGGTGTCTTTGGGATTCTGGTAGATGATGTAGTGATCAGAAGTGGCGCAGGAGTGTGTGTCTTTAAAAAGTTCATGAAAAATACATATTATGAAAAACTTTGCATGGACCTCTAAATATTGTTGCACCAAAATAAATTTAACTTTTAGCCCCATTTCTTCATAATCTTTTTAAAGTACCCTGATGTCTGCATGATTCCTGCTTATTTCCTCCCAAATAAACAGCATCTGCTAACTACTTTTTAATGAAGAGGCAAATCTGGTTTTAGTTGACTTATTCAAATGGGATACTAATAAAAAGTTCACCACAATGTACTACTGGTTATGAAACACTGTTGCAATATGAAATTGTTTCTACTGTTGGTCTGATTAGTTTCATGATGTATTGAGCCTTGAAAAGTGGCTGAAACTTAGTAGGTACTCAATGACGAGTACTTCAGGTACTCCAAAGCTTAATAAAGCATCAATCATCATCATCATCATCATCATCATCATCATCATCATCTCACGAGGGGTCAGGAATCGCTCCAATACTTTATAGAAACGAACTCATTTAGTTTGCTTCTCTGCTTCCAGATTAGAAAATGGAAACCAAGTAGGGTAAAGAAAAATTCTCACAGACATGTATCTAGCAAGCAGTAGAGCCAAGAATTTTAACTCGGATTGTCTGAGTCTGGTTCTAGAGTCTGTGCTCTTACTATCACATTATCCTGCTCATCTTAAGCAAATAAAATATGTATTTTAGTCCAAGGAATATATGATACTTTAAATATTTTCCCAAGATATCATATTTCTATAATAGTACTGTAAGTTTCATTTTTCCAACAATATAATGGCATCAGTAACTTACAACATGCTCTCTCTGAGTTCTTCCTGTGTCTAATTCTTAAGCTTAAATCTAGCACTAAAAATCAGCACAATTACAGCGCTCTTTAAAAAAGCAAAACTAATCACACAGACTGACACTATTTGGGAGTATTAACAATCAGATCCAAGTTGAACAGTGCCAAGAAGTCATATACCTACAGGATTCACAAAGGACAGAGTATCAGAAGTCAAATAGTTCAAACTCATTGTTAAACACATGGCAACATTTGACAACTTCCATGAAGAAAACTTTTCTCCAAAAATAACAAGTGAACTGGATTATTATAGAAAGACTTTCCTATTATCCTTAATATAGTGGTTTCAAAACAAAGTTACAAATATATGAGCATAAAAATTCCCATTGCCTATTTCAGAAACACACCTATGTTCACCTAAAAATCAAGGTGTTTTTTGTTTGTTTGTTTGTTTGTTTTGGCAATAGCCAGGACTAGGCCAGGCCAAAGCCGGGAGTCCAGAACTCAGTCCAGGTCTCCCATGAGGGTAGCAGGGAGACAAATACTTGAGTCATCACCTGCTGCATCTCAGGATGCTCATTAGCAAGGAGCTGGTATCAGAGGCAGAGCCAGGACTTGAACCCAGGTCCTCCAACAACAGATGCAAGCATACCAAATGATGTTTCTACCACTGCCTCATGGTTATTTTTTCAATATATACAGAGTGAACCCTGTAATTCACAGCTGCTTTTTTTTTTTAACAGTTAGAATAATTTTAAAGTTGAAAAAATGGCAAGGTGACCAGGGTCACGACTCATATTCTTGCTGAGGGCTTGCCTTTTGAAGTTTAGACTCATATTTCTTTTTTCAATAGGCAGCCACAGACTCTTCTCTTGGAATGAAAGAACAAATCTTATGTCATTCTTTTTATTCAGAATCTGGTTCTATTCTACAAGCAGAATTAAATTAGTGAATCCATTTCGATGATAATTGCAATGTCATTTGCCGGGATACCTAAAGTATGTCTCATACGTGAATCATTCACACTATAGAACAAGAAAAATCATCTGCATCTTAGTCAGATGCACCAATGTCCTTAGTCATTATCACCAATGATGGCTCTCAGTGATGTCCATGTCCTAATTCCCAGAACTATAAAATATCTTACCTTGCATGGCAAAGGGACTCGAGGGAATTATTCTCTATTATCTAGGTGGTCCCAAGGTTATCACAGAGACAGGACAGGTACCAGTAGAAGCAAGGTCAGAGAGATGCAATGTGAAAAAGACACAAGCAAAACAAAGCAAGAGGGCAGTAGCCAAGGAACATGGGCAGCCTTCAGAAGCTAGAGAAGGCAAGGAAACAGGTTTTCCCTGGAGCCTCCAGAAAGGAAGCCAGCCTGATGACTTCTGGATTTTAGTCCAGGGAGACCCAGATTGAACTTCTGACTTATAGAAGATAATAAAGTCATATTGTTTTTATTATTATTTGACAGAGTTATAGACAGTGAGAGAGAGACATGGAGAGAAAGGTCTTCCTTCCATTTGCTCACTCCCCAAATGGCCGCCACAGTCGGCGCTGCGCCAATCCGAAGCCAGGAGCCAGGTGCTTCTTCCTGGTCTCCCATGCAGGTGCAGGAGCCCAAGCACTTGGGCCATCCTCCACTGCCCTCCCAGACTACAGCAGAGAGCCAGAGTGGAAGAGGAGCAACTGGGACTAGAACCCGATACCCATATGGGATGCCAGCACTGCAGGTGGAAGGTTAATCAAGCGAGCCATGGTGCCAGCCCCAAGGCATATTGTTTTAAGTCACTAAGATTGTGGCAACTGGTTAGAGCAACACAAAACTAATACAGGCATGTAGAGATGAAAGCTAGGTCGACAGCCAGTGATTTCATAGAGAAGTGAAATGGTTCATGAAATTTAAATGTCTAGGATATATACTGTTCAAAGTATAGCAAAGTTGTAGGAAATCCAATAGAAAAAAATGCCCTTTTTAAATTTTTAGACTTATTTATTTATTTGAAAGGCAGAAATACAGAAAGAGGAGAGAGAGATATATTCCACCCACTGGTTCACTCCTCAAATGGCTGCAACAACTGGGGCTGGGCCGGGTCAAAGCTAGGAACCTGGAGCTTCATCTGGGTCTCCCATGTGGGTAGGGGCCAAGACTTGGGCCATTGCCCACTGCTTCCCCAGGTGCATCAGCAGAGAGCAGGATCAGAAGTGGAGCAGCCAAGACTTGCTGCTTTTTTTTGCATCCATTTTTCAACATCCACATGGGATGCCAGCACTGCAGGTGGAGGCTTTACTTTCTACACTTCAGTGCTAGCCCCCACATGTCCTATTTCAAACCAACAGTGCAGTGAATGCCTTAAAACATATGAAGGCAATCAATTTTAAAATCATGATGAATAAAAGTAGGGTGCTCTTTGGCAGAACTCATTTCCCTCTACCCACAAATTCATGTTCTTGTCTCCGATTTCCATGTCTTAATCAAGGTTCGTGCCATAAAGGATACATCTCTGGACAACCTAGAAGTGACATCTCTTAGAAGTACTATTGTTCCCTTCCAACTCTATTCCCACAATACCTTGCCTACAGTCTTGCTTTTCCTAACCCAAATAAAGGAGGTATTTCCACATAGAAATACCTGCCCTTCCCTGCTTTTCCTCTTTTCCCAGATGCTCTACAGAACCATCCTTTTTCCCCTAAAGGCAACCATGGAGAAAAGTTGGTCACCTCTGCAAATTACCAGCTAAACAACTTCCCCTGGGCATAAAGGCACCTGAGTCAATGTTAATGCCAATGCCTTGCCCTCTTGAGTGTCCTGAACATGTGGATCATAGTAGGTCAGCAGACAGATGAATGGTCCCATAATATACCACTAGGACCCTTTCTTGTGAAATTTGGGATGGTTTATGAGTTGCCTAAGACTCAGGAAAGTGAATAAACCATGAAGCGTTGGCTTGCCATGGCTAAGTATAGTCTTCTTCCTTAAGTGCCTCAATGGCTCACATCCTAGTTTAAAAATATTTTACTGTCTCATTTCAACTCGATTTGGGATAAGTGGGCACCCATTGCTTAAAACAAGCAATTTAAGAACACATTGTCCAACAAAATGACTTCAGGCTACAACCAGAGTAGCAGAATCAGCTGGCCTACTATTAGTGGATAAATCTGTCAGAACAACCTGCCAGTCCATATATGCACACTCCCAGTCTCCCACAGGCTACTTCTCAAGTCTGGAGAGGGGAAAGGGGATGTGTCACTGTTCCCAACCTTTCCACCAAGCTGCAATGGTTAAAGTGCACTGGGAAACTCTATTGATCAGATTCTGATGCTTAAAATATAGGCTATGCTCATCTAATCTGATGCAGAGAGAGTGAAAATAAATGAATGCACTGTCTAGCAAAAGCCGTGCCCCAGGAGCCTACACACCTTCAGTGCATCACTGTGCTCTCCTGGTGATGATGCCCAAATGCTTCAAATCAACATCCAACCCACACATCCAGTAGAATAAGCAGAAGTTCTCCAACAGCAGCCAAGCCAATGCCTATGTTGCACCACCCAAGTCTCCAAAGAAGACTCCTGCTTTGCTGATAGAGTATGGTAGCCCTGAATCATGCAGTAAGATGCTAAGGAACTGTCTCCTACATTTTCGGTGTCTGTCTAGGGACACAGATCTTGGCCTAGTTCATCTTCTTTTAAGGATAGGCAAGAGCCAGGTCCATCCAACACATTCCTGTGATTTCGTCCTCAAAACCTAACTTGTCTAGACCACAAGGTGTCAACATAACATGAACTCAGAGCTCCAGAAATATAATCTGGAGGTCACAAAGCTAAGTATGCTCAGATGCTCCTAATAAGCCGCAGACCCAAGAGGAGTGGAAACATCAGATGAATAAGTCCACCTTCAGATTTCCCCGGAGTCATTGTTCCTTCCCTCTCATTTCCTCTTTCTATTTCTGATCCTTTCTTTTATCTCTTTGTATCAATCAAAAGTATCCTTGAATTTTTAAATCCTCTCTTCCAACATATCACAAATTCCTTTTTTGATCATTTGTAAGTGATAGGAAAATTGCCTGCAGACAAAGAATGAAAGACTAGAAATCTACCTGGAGGAGAACAAACATCAAACACATGCCACATCCACACTTGGCAGGTGCATCTGTCGGGTTTTTTCTCCTTTCACCCATTCTGTATAACAATTCTGCAAAAACCCCTCTCATCCCAGAACAGAATGCATGAGACAGAATTGTCTGGCGTGCGGTGTTAACCGATAATGCCAAACGTAGGTGCTAATCTTTCTCACTAAGGAGGCAAGGTTGAAGAAAGCTTTTTCCTCCCCTCCTTCCAAATGAAGGCACCCTGCTACCAATCCTAATATCACATTTCTTCTGCTGTGCTATGAGCTGAATGAGGATAAGGGAGTGTGGGTAACTGGATGAGGCAGCACCGGTAGCTAATAAATTAAGGGAGAAAATAGAATCCTCCTCTAAACTGTGTTTATCACAAAAATGCACAGTTCCTCTGTAGCTTCAAACAGAGGAAGGCAAGTGTTGTGTGCAGGCAATCAGATTACTGATTTCAAGAAGACCTGATGTTGGCTGCAGATAGAAAAGGTACCCCTGGAGCAAAGGGCTTGCAGATTAATGTATAGGTTACTTCGCCCACTCTGCCCCAAGAGTAATCTTCATACTGTCAGTGATAAACTCCCCCCCCCCAACAGTTTGCTTTATTTAGATAAAAACCTTCTAACTCATTCTGTTAGACTCGGTCATCAGCCTTTACATAGTCTCAAAAGCATGCAGTTATGCAAGAAAAAGGCTCCAAACATCAACATTCCAAGTGATCTTTTACATTTTTCAACTAGACGAATGGCCTCTCCCAACCCCCGCTTCTAAAACTAAAGGAAATTCTCTCTACCCCTCTAGTGGTGTAGGCAGATGTGGGGAAATTCACACCGTTCTCAGCCCTGGGCCACACACAAATACGAACACACTGGGTCATTTAAGAGCCAGGCAAGAGCCATGAATCCACTGCATCAGCTCTATTAGCACTTCTTAATGGCCAGGCTATTTCATTTGTTGATTAATTTAAAAGCAATTAAACTGCTATTTACTCTTTACCAAAAGAAAATTACACTTCTCATATGGTTTGCCACTTCAAGTTCTTACAGTAAGATTTTTATTTTCAGTGCAAAAGTAATGCTTTGGGCTTATGAATTAATGTTTTAGCTTTGAGATTACAAACCCTTTCCCAATGTCAGGGAAATCAGGCTTATTTGCATCGTTGAATAAGTGGTAAATAAGTGTTTAACGCCCATGGTCAGTTACCTCTGGAAGTCAAACCTGCCTTGAGACCACATACCAGGCTGCGTTTTGCAGACTGTTCAGAGTGCTGTATTCTCTCTCACTCCTCTTTCTGTAGAACCTCTTTTCCTCCCTCTGGCTTTGGTTTCATCCATCTAGCCAGTTAAGAATTCTTACACATTTTTTACTCCTGTGGAGTCCCAAGGTAGAGGCGGGCAGGGCCAAGGAGGCAGCCCTTGGCCCATAAGGACTGGCTGCACACAGGGACAACTAAGTGAATATATTGAGGATAGTGGGGGTCAGTTTCTTCTTGATCACACAGGGTATTATATATACAGAAAGAGGGGAGCGCCCAGCATTATGGCACAGCAGGCTAAGCCATAGCCTGTGATGTTGGCATCTCACGTGAGTGCCAGTTTGACTCCTGGCTGTCCCACTTCCCAACCAGCTCCCTGCTAATGTGCATGGGCAAACAGTGGAAGATTGCCCAAGTGCTTGGACCCCTGCACCCACATGAAGACCTGGATAAAGCTTCTGGCTCCTGGCTTCAGCCTGGCCCCAGCCCCAGCCATTACGGCCATTTGAGAAGTGAACTGGCAAATGGAAGATATTCTCTCTCTCCTTCTCCGTCTCCCTCTCCCTCTCCCTCTCACTCCAACCCTGCCTTTCAAATAAACAAATAAATCTTGGGAAATACAGATGGAAGGACAGAAACGGAACAAACCCAGGAAAGAAGGGGGGAGAGGGAGGGAGAGAGGAAGAGTGGGGAGAGGGGGAAGGGAGGGAAGAAAGAAAGGGAAGGAAGGAAAGAAAGAAAAATAAATAAACTCAAGGTATTAGATTGGAGTAATTCAATGCAAATACAAGGTTCTTGATAGATGTACAGACAGAAATAAAAATCAGGGGCAGGTTTTGACCAGTTAGGAGACCCATATCCCATATCTGGGTACCTAAGTTCAATGGTCAGCTTCACTCCTAACTTCAGACCCTGGGAGGCAGCAGATGATGGCTCCAGGAATTGGGTTCTTGCCTCCCATGTGGAAGATGTGATTTGAGTTCCCATCACCCAGCTTCAGCCCCACCCAGGGGCTGTTGTGGGCATTTAAGCAGTGAACCAGCCAATGGGAGCTTGCTCACATTCTTGTGTGCTCACTTATGTGTGCTTGCTCTCTCTCTCAAGTCACAAAAAATTTTTAACAATATAGTTGTGAATGTGTGTGTGTGTGTGTGTTCATTCACATAGTTTCTCTCAGTTCACTGGGAAATCCAAGAAGCACTGATCCTCCAGTAGCAATGAGTAGCTTCATACCCAGATCTTGGTCTTGGTTTTAAAGTATTACTCTCTACTAAAAAGAACCAGATATCCTGGGAGGAATCACTTACTCCAGGGCAGCGAACAGGCAAGACGACACCGCAAAGTAAGGAAAGTGCTCAAAGAGTGATGAGGATGTGTCTAGAGGGCACACGAAATTCTCACTGGCCAAATCTGGGGAAGGAAATCTGAGCATCAGAATAAATAATGAGAGTAAGGATTATAACTCATCACAGCAAGCAAAACTCTGTGAGCTGCACTGAGATAAGTGAGTATGAAGAAAATAGGAGAGAGAGAAATTTCCACTTTACAGTAGATTGCCAAGTAATAAACCTATATAGAATGAGAAAGTAAAAGGTCACCATTTGGCAACAATTTGGTAATCAATACAGCCATTTGGCAATAATGGAATCTGTCAAGAATCATCAGTAGATGCTAAACCTGAGTGGATTCAAGTCTGAAGAAGAGAAAATCTATAAAGTTTCCAGTGTCTCCTTATAAAACATCTGTTAGCTACCCATTAGTTTCTAAGCACAAATGCTTGCTATTTATACTTATGTGCAGACAAAGTCAGACAGAGATCTCCTATCTACCGGTTCATTTCCCAAATGGGATTTGGTAAGGGCTAGGCCAGGTCCCAAACCCAGAGCTGGGAACAATCCAGGTTTTCCACATGGGTGGCAGGAATCCAACTGCTTGAGCTGCTGTCTCCCCAGGTGTGCTCTGGTGGGCAGCTAGAGCTGGGAAGGAAACCTAGGTCCTGGCAGATGGGATGTGGGCATCTTCAACACTGGGTAAATACCTGCCCCCCAAAATAATGCTGACCCCACAACATTATGCAAAAGATACAACTCCACTGTTTAACTTCTTTAAATGCATAGAAGACATTTTTATCCCACCTGGCCACTCTTCCATCAGAAAACCTACAAAGCCTATCTATTCTGCCAGTAGTTAACAAAAAGTAATTTGAGTGATTCCTAATATCTTTCTATCTCTAAGTCAATAGATTTTCCAGTCCAGTTTGAGTCCCAGTCTTGATTACTTTTGCAAATGTGAGAAACTGTGAAGTGACACAGCTTAGTTTTCTGGCCCCAGAGTAACAACACAATGAACATTATGTCAAGTCCTATTTTGTTCTACTGAGTAATATGAGAGAGTAAATAAAGAACCACAGAGGTATTCCTATAATCTCTTTTCATACTTAAACCATACTTGCTTTGCATTTCACTATTAGTGAAATCAGTGCTAGAATTCGGACAATTTCTCAGACAGAAAAGCAATCTGAACGGAAGTCTATGTCTTTCCTTTCCAATCTGCCCTACCTCTGTGTGGAGTTCACTAGGGACCCAGCTAAGATCAGCTTCAAATGCAGCCTCCCCAGGAAGATGAAGACTCCATAATCATTAACCCTTCATTTCTTGAGTGTGAACCCATTAACCCCACCTTTGCCAAAACAAGAGTCTTTCTTATGCAGGGATTTCAAAAGAGGTGGCTCAGCAAAATTAACCTATCCTTTAATTCCATTTTAGGAATTCTTTAGTGCCCCCATCTATGGCTCAAGAGCCCATATTTTGATTATTCACAAAATAGAAAAGCCAGACACCAGATATAAAGTACTCTGTGGGTACGAACATATTGGCAGTCAGGCACTAGCTGATAGGAAAGTAGAATAAATCCATTTCTTTTCTTCTTCTCATCTCTCTCCTTTGTGATGATCCTCGATGTATGACATTCAGGTCCAAATATACAAGGCCGAATGTTTGCAAATATATAATTTGAGTGGACTCAAGTGATGTTAACTTCCTATCTCAATCACATCCAATGAACAACATAATCTTGTCCTCAAATAACATCATATTGCTTAGAGGAGTTCACATTTTTTCTTAATATTTGGCAAAAACTCTTTGAACTTGGCTACCAGCCTAAAACTTCCTTACAATCACAGAATTTGCCCTGGGGTTAAAAGCCAGCCACCCACGTTTGAAATATTTATGTCTAAACCTGCAATTTGTTGGCCACCCACACTAGCTCATTAAAACATTGGAACCAAATTTGCTTTGCCAGCTTAATTATCAAAGCCAAGAAATCCATTTCTCACCAAATGAATTGGGAACAAAGTTCTCTCTCAATGGAAAAATGAAGACCTAGGTTTTACCTCTCCTCCTCTGAATTACTTAATGCACCTGTCCACTTCCAATGAAAAATGAGATTAGAACAAGTCAGTGTGCACACTCAGGGTCTCACCCAGCACAGAGCCAGGTGTCTCCCTCACCCCAAATCACACTTTGGCAAATGAAATAGATTATTTCTGGGCCTTGAGACATAGTGTCTTTTGTTTCAGAATCTACGCCGTTTGATTTTCATCTTCTCTTTTGAACTTACTCTGTTCTGGGTCGTTTAATTGCTGTGGCTATCGGAAACACGCTTCTGACTGTCTTGCTACACATCAGTCTTCTGCGGGAGCTTTTACTTGTTTTCAGGAAAATTAATACATGAGGTAAATGGCCATCCTTTGAACAGGTGGTTGACAAACCTTTTATAAAGGGTCAGAAAACAAATATTTTAGCTTTTGCTGGCCACAGAGCCTTTGTCTCAACCACTCTGCCATTGGAGAGGGACAGTAGCCATGGGCTACACATAAACAAATGAGCCTGGCTGTGTCCCAATAAAACTTTATTCACAAAAAAAACAGGAGGAAAGGCAGACTTGGCTAGCAGGGGGCAGTTTGCTAAGTCCAGCTTTTCATATTTCTTGACTTTTCTTTCCAGTGACAGTATTTATTTGGAGAAAGGAAAAAAAACAAGGCAGAAATGCAAGGGCAGGGGTTCTGAAAGAGGAACCCACATGCCACCTGTGTTGTAATCTCCTAGCAGGCTTGGAGACAATTCGTATTTCTGGGCTCCAATCCAAATTTACTTAATCAGTGCCCTCAGGAGTGGAACTCAAGAATCTATCCATATACAAGCATCCCAGTTAACTCTGACAGCACTAAATGTAAGGTCTTAAGAGCCTAACTTCAAGGTAAGATAGGATACAACATTCCGTACTTGTCAGAGGTGAAGACGTGATGGAACTCTATTACTCAAACCTAAGATGAACAAAAGATTCACTCTAATCTTAAGCACTATTTACCAATAGATGAGTGTAACATTTAGCTGTTTAAAAACTCAATTTAAATTCAATAAAAAGGAAATAAATATACCATATCCTATTCCCTGTTTCTCCCATGTAATAATATGCAAACTCAACTTTGATTTTCTTGTATGAAAACAGTTGGATGTCTGCCTTCATTGCTTACTGCTTTACCATCCATTCATCATATGTCCATGTGCATGAACTTGAGAGCCTCACTCTCGTTTGGCTCTGTTTGGTTTTTACCTCCCAGAAAACGTTCATTGTAATTGGAATCAGCCATATAACAGGTATAGGTAAGCCACAAAGGATTCTATTAACTCCCTTGAGCATCTGGCTTTGTGGAAATGCCCTTGCCAGGGGTCACAAAGAACATCTGATTCTTCGAGGAACACACACTCAATTTGGAGTTTAAGTATTCCTCTTCTATAGATGGGGAAAACACCTCTCAGGAAGATGAAGGGTCCCCCTCTGGGTGCCATGCACTTGTCTGGCGGGGTGCCCCAGCACATTTCAGCATTCTCCCCACATGTCTGGGATTTACCACTCAGGACAAATCAGGAGGTTACAGAGCATTACACATCGTTGGTCTACATTTTTAGCCATTTTCTGAGAGTTTTAACTCAAGTGTGCAAATCCATGTGAACATGGCACAGTGAACAACTTCAAACACTCCATTTACAACACAGCTAGCCCATGCAAGGTACCCAACAGAAACATGGTGCCCTGTAGGTCATTGTCAGTTCCCTTACCCCTTCAGACAGTTTGCACTTTAAAGACTTATTTATTTTATTTGAAAGGCAGAGTTAAAGAAGGAAGAGACAGACAGAGAGATCGTCCATCTGCTAGTTCACTCCCCAGATATCCACAACAGCCAAGGCTGGGACAGGCTGAAGTCAGGAACCTGGAACTCCATCCAGGTCCCCCACATGGGTGATGGGTGATGGGGGCACTTGGGCCATCTTCCACTGCTTTCCCAGGCACATTAGCAGGCACCTGGATCAGAAGAGAAGCAGCCAGGAATTAAACCAGCACCCATATGGGATGCTGGCATGGCAGGCAGCAACTTAACCTGCTATGTCATAGAGCCAGCTCTAGCAGTTTATATTTCAACATGAGTTCCCTCAAGTCTGCAGCTCAAGCGATTAAGTGTCCCAGACAGAAAGAGGGAAAAGGGTGGGAAGTTGACTATAATGTAAAGAAAAACAGACTCAGGACAGGCCTATAAGTATCCAATTAGCAATAAAACTATCTCATTCTCTAATTTGATTTCATATAGGTAATTATGTAAATTGAAAGGCTAACTAGCTTGATTTAGCCAGTCATCAATGTGTATCATAATAGATAGATTTTTTTGTTAATTACAATAATTAAAAATTTTAAGTCATGCTCAAAAATAAATCAGTAAGCATAAACCAGAAGACAGGACTTTACACAGAACAGGAAAAGGGTTCAGAAACATTAATAACAATAATGTATCTAAACCCTGAATCTTTTTTTTTCCAGACAACTTTTCATCCTGAATTCCTTTTGTTTGTTTGGTTTTGGTTTGAGCCAAGACAATCTTCCTTTTGGACGGCATCAGTTCATAAGTATAAACTATATACATTACAATAAAAAGGAAGAGCTGTTTTAACAAATATTCACTGAGGAGCTACCACTTGCCAGCCACACAAAAAGGGAAGGGAAAGCAAGGCCTTGGGTCTTTGCATTCTTGGGGTTCACTGTGCATTTTCAATCTGAAACCAAACAAATAAAAGGCTGTTTGGTGAACAGAATTCCTCCCACTCTATCCTCTAGCTACTCAGTTCCCACCCTAAACTCTAGCAACAAACAAACGTTACACTATTCAAGCTAACAAGTTACATATTCCTCTTTCCTTTTCCTTAAATACCACACATTATTGATGTGCTTTGTTTTGCAGGTTACTTTAACAAGTCTTGGAGTTTATTCCAAATGGGTACATATTATTTACAGTTGCATAGTAGTCCATTGTGTGAATTATTATTATATTGACATACCATTCACGTAACATATTCTAATATATAAAGCATGCTATCATCACTAATGAAGCAACTTGCTACTTGGATGTGTATGTGGTTTGTCCCCAAGGTTTCCTTGGTCCCTGGGGTGGTTACATTAACAGGGGATGGGATCTTGAACAGGTGGTGCCCTGTGGGAGGACTGTAGAGGTCCCTGGGGCACTGCCCTGAGAAGGGATTAAGGTAGTTCTCATGGGACCCCTGAGTCTTGATATAGAAAGAGCAAGCCTGGCCCCTCCCCTGCTCTGGCTCCCTGTCTCACCATGTGATGGCTCCTTCCCACGGAGCTGGCATCCGCCACAAGGTGATGCAGCCAGGGGAACCCTGCCAGAGCTGGCACTACGCTGTGTGAACTTACTACCAAACTGTGACCCAAACCCATCTTTTTTCCTTATAAGTTGCCCAGCCTCAGGTATTTCTTTATAGTGCTGGAAAACTGACGAATGTACTTGGCTTGTCTTATTCTTTGCACAGGCAGCAAGTCTCCAACTCACAAGCGGAACCAACAAGGGCTGACCCTGAGCCCCCAAAGCAGCGGAAAGCCCCACCTCGCCTGAAGAGGAACGTGCGAGAGAACACACAGCCATTCCGCTCCTATTGTGCTCTGCACCCTGGAAAGTCTCCTTGCGAGAAAGGGAAAGTCAGTGGAGGTTCTGGAAATCTGTCAACAATCGTCTTGCTTATCTGAGGTCTACAAACAACTGTAGTAAATCATACGAGGCCCGGCCGTGGTGCAGCCGGAGCTGAGCAGTTCACCTGCAGCGTTGAGAGCTCACAGAGCCGTCACCCTGGTGTCACACATGGGGCTGGGGCAGCAGGCATCATAAATCTGAAAGAATTTCTTGCTCAAAGGCCCAGTTGGTAGGATTTTTTTTTCTTCCCCAAATGCTGTTAAATGCTCAGATTTTTTCTTTATCCTCCCACGCAGCTGCAAACTCGGCTTGCTTGCATGCCCCTACAAGAAGGCGTAACTGGAGTGTTTCCTTTTAAATCAAACACCTTCTACAGGTACTTTGGCAGCTCTTCCAAGTCTTTAAAAGCAGAAGGGAGCAGAGAGGGGACCACCCGTGCACAGTTGGGTTTGTTCTGCAGCAGAATTCTTAAGGCAGAATGTAAAAGGCAGCCCTTCCCCCACACCCCTGCTACAGGTGGCTCTGCCCTGCCTTGGGGGCTGGGATTTTGTTATAAATGCAAGCCCTGTCTTTGGTGTGAACACCAGGGTCCTGTCCTTATTACCACATCACTCACCTCTGTGATAGCAATTTATTGAGCGTCCACAACATGGAAGGCACCAGGACATTCATTAAAGTTTGAGATGATGGAAAGTGCATCATGGAAATGGATCCAGAAGGATTTCTGGGAAGGCTGGGAAGATTTTTGCGACGTGAAAATCAATCAGTTCTGTTTTATCTCCCACAAATGGTGTCAGGGGTGGGGTGGGCGTAGACTCACAAGCGCAGGTGTGTATTCCTTTCTAGCACATTAAATTAGCTCACACATTGTAATAAAGGCTGTGAAAATCACCTGATGGAGAATGGTCCTTTCAGGGCCCTGGCCTAGTGCAGGTTTGCTTTACGTTAACCTCAGAGATGGTGACGGTGGCACAGAGGTATCATCATATAAACAGAGGCGGGTGCATTCTGCTCTGTGATGGTCTCAATTCTGGCCAGTTAAAGTGTCTTCCATTAGAGGAACTATGAGTGGCAGTGGCTTCCACGGGAAACTCCAAAAAGTTCATGGGAAATGGTCACTATCTTTTCATTCCATTTTCCACCAACATTTTGCAGCCCCTAGCATTAGGTTGAGGACAGCGTGGCCTCATTGAGAAAAAGCAGGCACTAAATTAAAGAAAATCACACACATTGCTGGTTGGTGATGGGACTCAACAGTTTCTCTCTCCCTTCTTTCGCCTTCTCCCAAACCATGGCCAGCAAAGGACACTTTTTGGACGCTTACCAGCAATGACGTGGCTTGTAACATGCACTGAAGTATTTTATGAACAGTTAAAAACCTAAGAATAACCATATGAGAGTATGATAAAAAAAAAATAGAACGGTATAAGAATATCTTACAAGGTAACGATGGTGTGTGTGAAATGAAATGAAAGGGAATTACAGTCAATCTCTATGAACTGGTGACACGGCTTAGGGGAATATGCTGAAAGTAAATGTCCCTGCCATTCACCAGAAAACAGCAATTGGTGCAAAGATGTTTATAGCAATGAGTAGTATCCAGGCCCCCAGATCACCCACAGAATGATCCCTTGTTCCTGGCACCCACACCTACGCACGGTCCCTTCCCACACTGCACCATGGTTGGTCTCTATGACCAATAGACCATGTCAGAACTGAAGGTAATCACTCCCAAGATCAACTTAGAAAAACCCACGGCTTCCATCTGAGCCCACTGCCTTCTTGCCCTCGCTCTCACTCTTTGTCTCATCACTCACTCTTGGACAAGTCAGCTGTCACATGATCAGAGCTATAGAGAAACTGAGGTTCCTTCTAGCTGCCACGTGAGTGAAACTGAAATGAATCCTCCAGCCCCACTGAGGCCCTCAGTGAGGCTTCAGCCCCAGGCAACAGCATGAATGCAACCTATGAGAATCTTGATTAGGAGCCAAATCGTTCTTGGACCCTTGGGCCACAGAGACTGCATAAGTGCTTATTGGTTTAAGATGCTAGTATGGGGTTTTATTTGTTACATACTAAGAGATAGCCAATACATGGCACCATCAAGTTGGTGGAACTGTAAGCAACTGAAATATCCAAACTAGGAAAGTGCTAAGCAAAATACGATATCTCTATTATCTTGATGAACTTGTAGATGCTTATTAGAAAATTAGAAGCATTGTGTTTTCTTAGAAATGTATATATATAAAATGATCTGAAAAACTCTTAAGGTGCAAATATAGATGCTACATATACTGAAAGTACATAGAGAGTATGCATTTTCTCAATCTAGAATCTAGAACAAAATAAACAGCTACCCTTAATCATTTCCTATATTAGTTTAAAATATACAGAACTATTCAAAATAAGCAAAAAACAAAAAAGGCCTGTGTAAATGCCAAACACACTATTTAATATGAATCGTGAGTTCTAAGACACAGATAACAGCATCGAGAAGACATTCTGTGTTAAGAGGGACTTTACTTCAAGTTAAGGGGCTTGATGGACCTTTCTGCATGACTATGTTTGATTGGTGGAGATAGTAAACCATGTCTACAAATTCTGCAACACTCCTTACACCAAGATGTGGAGTGCTGCCACTGGTGGCTTGTTTGTTATCCACGAAAGACACTCCAGGTGAAGATCTGTGATTTCCAAGGCTACCCCAGACAAGGCCAAACAGCGTCTTCCTGGTTCACCTGAGACACTCTGAGGGGCACCATCCCATCCTTAGGAGCCACGCATAGGCACCAGCTGCCAGCCAGGTGACCGAGCCCCTGGGGATGACCACTGGGGATGGCCTATTGAACACTCAGGGGACTGCAGACACAGCTCATCTGCAGACACTTCCCAGACGAGAACCTCCTAACGCCTGAACCACAGAATCATGAACAAATCGTTGAGTTCTGACTGATCATATAACTGGCACCAATTCACACCCACCTTGCATTCACAATCTGTTATTTGATACTGCAGATCCACCTCTGGAATCTGGCTGCACGTGAGGCTTGCTTTGGACAACAGAACACAGAAGTAATGTGTACTGTTTTCAAGCTTTGACCTCAAACTGCCTTTTGGCCTTCCACTCTCATAACACCCTGCCATAGCTATACAAAGGAGCTTAAGTCAGTCTGCCGGACAAGAAAGACCATGTGTGGGCGCACCTAGATGCCTTAGCTACTCCTACACAAAATACCAGGGGCTTGGGACACAGGAGTGAGCTCCCAGCTGAGAACAATGACACAGCTGACCCACAGATCCTGAGCAACAACAAATGTATCTCTTTGTTTGCTCATGAACTTTTGTGTTACACTGCATTATTGTGGCAATAGAGAGCAGATAAAAACAATGTCTTTGTTATACTAATACACTTTTCTACAACTTGAGAAGCATGCCTTGCAAAAGCTCAATAATATTACATTCTCTATGTCAAAACTGCTTTTATGACTTGACGCAGACTAGTATAAACACGCCCAGAACACTTTGTGATTTAGCTGATGATCTGTAACTCACGGTGACATATATGAGGGGATACTAGCTGAAAAGGCATTTAAGCTCAGAGCTCAGTTCTCTGACAGTGCACAATATTAGCAGCAAAAATTTGGTGGTTTTTTTTTTTTTTTAATTGCTTCACTCTGGTGACACCTCCTACTGTAGCTTTGGGGACTGTAGAGAGAAGACAGACGTGAGTTCACCTACAGAAAGGCCAAGGTCAGAGCTATCCCACTACGTATTCTGGCTCCACATTGCTTTGCAGATGGACAGTAAGATTCTGACATAATCAAACATCAGGGCTGATTTCATCCTCACAATTTTTCTAATAATAGCCACACAGTAATTATGTGAGTGGCAACTCTGTAGCACTCTGCCACAGTGATCTATTTAAGTAATAGAAATGGAAATCCCTTACATACAATCCTTATTACTCATAGGAAAAGAAAAGCTTAAATACTATTTATATCAATTCAGATAAAGTACAACCACTAAAACCAACAGCAAACCGTATAATGAAGTGTCGAAAGAACATTTTTTGGAACCATATTTTTGGCCTTTATTCTAACTCTGATCTCTGGCAGCTTATCAAAAATTTCCAAAGGCAACTATAATTCTAAGCAGGCTAAAAATACACCACTACTCTGTCTGCCCTCTTCCTAACCTTTCATCCCCAAGATGGTCAGCCATAATGTCCACTACTATGGTCAGAGTTCGAAACTTTCAATGTTCAGGTTACTTCTGGCTACTGGGTTTTCTCTTTAGCTACTACTTTAACTCAATTGCATCCTAAAATTGGCTGTGGCCACACAGTAGAAGTGTGGGGAAAACAGATGGCTGTGTCTCCTCCCTGTCTTGTAGTAGAGAATATTCCTTCCCAATCAACTGCTTTTCAAGTAAATGCATTAAATAAAATAAATCCTTTCCAAATGAAGGTTAATTGTTCTGTGTGGGATTCTGTTGCAGCCACCAGTTATCTACAGCAGCAGAGTTGGGCTGAGGAGGGTATGTGCATATGTATATATACACACATATATATACACACACATATATATAGGTATATATTGGATGGTATATATATATGGGTATATATTGGATGGTATATATATATGGGCATATATTGGATGGTGTATATATATATATATGGGTATATATTGAATGATATATATGGTAAATATTGGATGGTATATATATGTATATATATACATTTTTATATAGCATATATTGGATGGTGTATATATATATGAGTATATATTGGGTGGTATATATATGGTGTGTATATTTATATATGGTTATATATTGGATGGTACATACATGCATATACCTAGGCTACACAAGATTTAAATAAAAGACCACAAGACAATGGTTGCAAAGTCCCATCATTCCACGAGAATTTGAATCAAAGATCACATTTACTGTGGCTTCCAACCCTGAGGCCCACTAAGGATCACTCTCACACATGGTAAAGGTGGGGAAGCGAGAAAAAATTCAACCCAGCTAAGATACTTCAGAAAAAGTGACCCTGCTAGAAACCACCCTCAAAGCCTTCAGCATGCCTAGCCTCTGGCATTTGCTTTCTAAATATCATTTCCCATTTCCATTTCTGCTAAGGACACAGGAAGCTGCAAGACAAAGTCCTTCCCACCCTCATAAGAAGAAAACCAGGTCATTCAGGAGGTCATAATTTCTTGAACCGATTAGAGTGCTGACGTGGAGGGGCCAATGTTATGGCACAGCAGGTTAAGCCATTGCTTGGGATGCTGGCATCCCATGTTGGAGAGCCAGTTTGAGTTCCTGCTGCTCCACTTCCAATCCTGCTCCCTGCTAATATGCTTGGGAAAGCAGCTCAGGTACTTGGATCCCTGACACCCAAGTGGGAGACCCACATGGCATTCTGGGTTCCTGGCTTTGGCCTGGCCCAGCATTGGCTGGTGTGGTCATTTGAGGAGCAAATCAGAAGATGGATGATCTCAATCACTCTCTCTGTTTCTCTCTCTGCCTTTCAAATAAAGAAAGAAATAAATACAAAGAATAAGGAAGTTGAAAGTCAGCTGAGTGAACTGAACTCTAAAGGGTGTTGGGAGCCCGTGAAGGAGAAAGGACACCTGCCCAGTTCCACATCTGTGTGTGGCGGGGAGGGGGCAGGGCAGGTAGTGGGGAGGAGGGATGAGTCCAGCCAGAAAAGCAGAGGAGAGGAAAGAACCAAGATTTAAGATGATGATTCATGCAATGCGGGCTTATGTGATGGTTTAGGACCCTTGGGATCCTCAAGCTCAAGGGACGTTTGCCCCCACCTGCCACCTCTTTTTCTGGAAGCCTCTACCGAGCAATCCAAGAAGCTCTGAGTGCAGAGCCTGAGCCAGCTGAGCTGCCCTGGGAGCACGAGCCTGCCTGGTCTGAGCAGGGAGCAGGAGCCTGGATGACCCTTTTGGCATTGGGGGCCTGGCACAGGGGCCAGGCAGTGCTAGAGCCTTTGTCTGCTCAGGCTGCACTCACCACACACTACAGCCCTGGGGGTCTCACCACCAGACATTCACTGCCCACAGTTCCGGAGGCTGAGAAGTCCAAGTTCAAGAAGCCAGAAGATGCAGTTCCCAGTAAGGACGCTCTTCCAGAGGCCATCCTTCAAATGCTGTGTCTGCACAGGGTGGAGAGAAACAGCTCCGCTACATCACTCCTATCACCGGACACTAATTCCATCATAGGGCCCATGCGCATGGCCTCTTGTGACCCTAACCAACTCCCGATGTCCCACCTCCTACCATCATCACATTGGGGATAAAGGTCTTCCACAGAGGAATGGGGTCGGGGAGCAGAGTCCCTCCAATTTCTGCCCACAACAAATGGCACACACCTGACCATGCCCCAGCACTCTCTAACAGCAAGCAGAAGCCAGCAGCTACTGGAGACGGCCAGGAAACCTGCCCATGCCCCCTTGCTCCACACCTGACCCTGCTGGAATGTGAAGCAAAGGCTGTTTGCCACTGGGGTGGCATAAGAAACCGCCCTTGCTCCACTCACCAATCCCCAGTCCCGCCCAGCCCAGCCCAGGTGACTGTGCCCAGGGCAGAGGCGGAAAACTCACTCCTCTCTCCCTAGGGAGGGGCTCATGTCCAGGGTCCTGCTTGACTACACAATGTTCAAGATTTCTTTCTGAGACAAGTGAAGGTAGGAAAAGGTTTGCCTGTGAGGGAAGAGGCTCAGGGAAGAGGCTAGGGTGTCTTGTTGCTCTCAAAGCTGGGGTAGAAGTGAAGGAGCCAGAGTCCCCTCCCTGCAGGTGGATACCTGACAATTCCACCTGTGGGGCCCCCACCCCAGTGCCCCTTCAAAATCCCCGGGAAACTCCAGCCACTCCCAGAACAAGGGGGCCTGGCCATGGTCACGCAACCTTTCCTTCTAGCTTCCATCCCAACCCACCCGAACACCCCGGCCGAGGAAGTCTCTGGCACACCCATCCATGAACCCTGCACTGTCTCACCTTGGGGTCCTCACCTCCGATCTGCTGCTGACTGACCTCCCGGAGGGAAGAGAGAAGACAACAAAGAGGCTCAGCACCCACACCAGGCAAATATGCACCCAGTTCCCTCCAAAGAAACCAAGGCCCAGGCAACTGTGAATGAGCCCCTGGCCGACACTTAAGCTGGGATGAAAGCCACCAGCCTCCTGTACTTTTTCCTCCATTCCTTGACGCCTTGTTGGAAGGTCTGAAGAGGCAGCCACAGGGGGGAAAACACCATCTCTCTCCATCACGGACAGGCAACAGGCACACGGGAAAACTGCAGCGTGCTTTCATCTCCCCAGCTGGTCGCCTGCATCAGCGAAGGCGTGCGTGTATCCTGTATGCTGCAGTGGATGGGGTAGCTGGCCAGGCCCCAGGGAATTTGCAGGCTTTGACAAAGCAATGCTCCCTCCTCCAGAAGACCTCTCACATTCTCCTCCCCTTTACACCGTAGAAACACAATACTGAGAAACTCCACAACTCCCCGTCTCAGCAGCTTCCACACATCGACATCAACAGAGAAAAGGAAAATGAATTTGAGAGATGCAGGGACGAGAAATCATTTTTGTTTTTAATCTCAAGACTCAGCTTGGACACCTATAACTTTTAAGGTAATGCAACCATGGGACAAATGCCTGAAGATTAATCTGAATCAGTACCACCTGGTCGGGGGGTCGGGAGGTTGCGGCTCATGTGGCTTAAGCGACAGCCTGCATCGCTGGATTCCTCTACAGGAATGCTGGTTCGAGACCCGGCTGCTCTACTTCTGTTCCAGCTCCCTGCTAATGCACCTGGGAAGACAGTGGATGATGGTCCAAGGACTTGGGCCCCTGCTACCTATATGGTAGACCTGGATCCTGCTTCACTGAAGCCATTGAGGGAGCAAGTCAGTGGACGGAAATTATCTTTCCCTCTCTATGACTCTGCCTTTCAGATAAATGAATAAATAAATGTTTCAAAAAGAGATTCAGGAAAAAATAGAAGTAAAAGTTTTGTTGCCAAAATAAAAATTTGAAACCCACACAGTCTTCATTATACAGATTTTCCATGAACTTTTTGAAGACCCCTTGTATGCATGGACAGCCACCAAAAGGTTAACCAAACTCGGGATTCCCCTCAAATTCCAATTTGAGTAAACTTGTTCAGGTTGTAAACAGTAAAGCATCCGTGTTTCCAAACTAAGCAGCAATTATGCCGTAAACACGGACAGGAGGAAAACTCGTCCCTTTGATTTCTCAAAATGTATATTTAGGCTAGTGAGCCAATTGCGCCTCAAAATTCCTGTAAATGTGAAGCCCTTTTTCTTTCCTTTTTCTTGAATTCTAGCACATCTGTAAAGACAGTGGGAAAAAAAAACAAGAACTGCATACGATCACCTACAGGAGAAATTCGCGGCTCCAGTCTCCGACCGCAGGCTCCAGAGAGCTTCCTTGCGGAGATAGGAACGTGAGAAATGTGTGGCAGTTACATAACGCGGGTTTGGGCCTCCTTCATAATCCAGGGGCTCTGGGCACTCATCGCTTTTCAACACACAACAAAGCAAATTTAAAATTCTCAAAAGTGCCAAATGCCTTGAAGGAATATGAAAAGTTTAAGCAGATGAAACGTTCAAGCTGTATGCTGAACAGTGTTGGAAAATTGCATCAACTTTCAATTTTCTCTCCAAACATGAACAGCCTGGAAAAGAGAAGCTCTCCCTGCCCTGGGAAGTGGATTCCAGAAATTCTCACCATTTCAGTGTCATTTCTCCTTACAATCAGAGGACTTTCAGGACACTGAGTTTTTCAGATAGACTCTTCCTCCCTTTTTCTCTCGTGTCTTTTCTACATATTTTTTAGAAGAAAAGCAAAACAAGAAAACAAACCAAACAACAACAAATACCTCCACTAATTTTCTAATATCTCAGGCTTTTTCCGGTTGATTTGGGACAGTTGATTACAGAACCAAATCTGTAAGCAGGTTATTCATTCCCTATTCTTTTTCTAATTAACATGATTTATGAACATTTCTATACAACATAAAAACACTCAGATATTTCTTCAGAGTCCCTGGGAGACGTCTACATAAACAACCAAATTGCATAACGACTTGGGACATTGAAGAATATCCTTCAAAAGTGAAATAGAAAATAAACAAACTTATCTGGCAAGAACAATTTGAAGCCCTTAGTTACACAAAATGGTCTGTTGTATGTATGTGTTTATCCCAACAATCAGATACAGAAATTTGGTCATGCAGGATTTTACAAAAAATGAACACACACAACTACATACATAGAGGGATAGCACACTGGGAAATACTGTGTCTAAAAACTAGGATGACATATATTTGCAAGTATGTTTGCATTGTATGAACCATACAGATACGCACGACAGCACACTGGAAATGCATTGTAATTACATTTTCATGTATTTCTTACTAAATATTTGTTTTACAAATGAGACTCAGATTTCAAAATGGTATGAAATCACCTATATTTCCAGTATATATTATTTTCCTATGAATCTTAAAGACAAATGTTGTTAACACTTATCAAGAAGCAAATGAGAAAAGAGCTGCTAAAACACATTTCCAGAAAGCCTCACTATTTGGGGATGAAGTGCCATCATGGCACGGTATTATGCAGGCTATTTACATGGGGTGTTCGTTAACTGAGCCTTGGAAACACTCAGAGCAGCTCCACTTGACCCCGCACGTGGCAGTCACCAGAGGCAGGCGGGACGAGAGGGGCTCGCGATCCCACCACCACCACCACAGACCCACACCGTGCAGGAGGGCAGTGGGGGACTGGGAGGTAAGTGGGGAAGGGAAAACAGTTAGAAGGGATCGCCTTGCAGGAAGGAGTTTTTTGGTTTTTTTCTTTTAAGTTTATTTATTTATTTTTATTTTTTCAAAAGGCTGAGAAATAAATATCTTATCTACCAGTTCATTCCCCAAATGCCCACACAGCCAGGGCCGGGTCAGGCAGCAGCCAGGAGCCAGGAACTCCACCCAGGTCTCCCATATGTGTGACAGGGACCCAACCACGTGGGCCACCATCTGCTGCCTCTCAGCGTGCACGTGGGCAGGAAGTGGGATTGGAAGCAGAGGCAGGACTCATTCCCAGGCGCTCTGATATGGGATGCGGCTGACTCACGCGGCACTTAACCCGGTGCTCCACAATGCCCGCACTGCGCACGGGGCTCAGAAGCTCAATAATCAGGATGATCCTCATGGATGTCGAAGAAAGCCTCCATCCCTCCCAGCTCCGAGACTGCAGCCACTCCCTCTGACTCCTGTTCACGTGCTGTGGGTCAGCTGTGTCATTGTTCTCAGCTGGGGGCTCACTCCTGTGTCCCAAGCCCCTGGTATTTTGTGTAGGAGTAGCTAAGGCATCTAGGTGCGCCCACACATGGTCTTTCTTGTCGGGCAGACTGACTTAAGCTCCTTTGTATAGCTATGGCAGGGTGTTATGAGAGTGGAAGGCCAAAAGGCAGTTTGAGGCCAAAGCTTGAAAACAGTACACATTACTTCTGTGTTCTGTTGTCCAAAGCAAGCCTCACGTGCAGCCAGATCCAGAGGTGGATCTGCAGTATCAAATAACAGATTCTGAATGCAAGGTGGGTGTGAATTGGTGCCAGTTATATACCTCAGAGATTCAAAGAAGCCTTCTCTTGAGCTTCGGGAGTACCCAAGGAAGACTTTGCCTTCAGTTCCTGTAATTCCCTTGTGTCATGTATTCATTCAACACACATGGGGGTCTTCTTGTGCCAGGCCATCATAGGCCCTAGGGATATAGTGGACCAAACCATGCATATTCTCTAGCCTCATAAAGTGGGTAATCAAATGGGGGAGAGAATGGGGTGCTAGGAAAGACTTACTTAGGGTCCTGTGACCAAGGCAAGAGGTTAGGAAAGTTGCTTCAGAGAGCTGAAGGAGAAGTAAGGGTTAGGTCAAGTAATGGGACCTTCCTACAATGTATACATCATGTGCAAAGGCACTGTGACGGGACTGAGCAGGACAAAAAATCAGGAAGCCGAGTGCGGCCAGAGTCAGGACACCCCAGTGAAGAATGATGTACAAGCAGGAGAGGTGAGTAGGCCCTCTTCAGCCATGTAGAAGAACTTCTAAGAGTCACAGGAAGCCATTACTCGGAGGTTTGGGATCAGGGTGGAGGGTGGGGGGAGGCTTCATCTGAGTCACGTTTAGAAAAATTCACTCTGCCTCCAGCGTGTAGAACATTTGGCCAGAAATCTGAGAAGTTATCCGTGAACTAGTGAAAATACTATAGCAGCCTAGGGGGGAGACTATTGTGGCTTCTATTGTGATATCAACAGTGGGGTTAGACCAAAGTCGTAGCGCTTAAGGGGATTGCGTAAACATGTTTATCAAAGGTGATGCCCAGACATGAGTCTGGACTCGGGCCCACACGGCAGGGACAGTCAGGTCTCTGCAACACAGCGCTCATGTCACAGACACAGCAATGAAGGGCCTGGGCTCAGTCCGGTTCTGCACCTCATGCTGCTTTCTTCCCCTTCCAGGAAGGGAAGTAGATGAGTCAGGACAGCAGAGAGAAATACGCCTGCCTACGGATCTACAGACCACCAGGCTTCCCTGACAGAAGATCCCATCACGAGACAAGTCAACGGTTTCAATAGTATCATCTCTTACCCACAGCCTTCTGAAACCAGAACTCCAGTTCCCACAACACACCCCACCAGGAGGACACGGTCTGCAGTGGGGATGACAATGGTGATAATCACGAAAATGCTCTTACCGCCACCATCATCATCCATAACACAACGACCACGTATGGACAGTCCTGCGGCCTGCAATTCCATAGACATGTTTCGTCCTTACACGATGAGTACCCTGTAGTAGATGAGGCAAAGGAAGCTCAGACACGCTAAGTCAAAACCTCTCCTGACGAGGACCTGAAGCAACCTCCTGTAAGGTGCACGGTTCTGCTCAGAGCTCACGGAGCCCTTGCCCCGTTTCTGTTCAAAAGTGTTCTTGCTTATTTGGCTACGGAAACCTGTTCACTCCTGAACAGGCCTAGATCTCTTGGAATTTCTTTGTGCTTTCCAAACACAAAACCTGGGATGACCTAGCAGTATCTCTGTCCATTCTGACCTCAGTCCTCAATCTGGCTATCATTAAGAGCCAAGGGAGTGACATTACCATAAATTATATGAGGAAGAGTTAGAATCAATGTGTCTGGAGCAGTTCCCTGTGACCCTTTGTCCTTAATGCCAAACTGTGTTGGTCCTACTCATCTTTCCTACACATACTTTGATCACCACAGCACCAAAGCCTCATTTCATTGAAACTCAAATCATTCATTGTGTGCTCAAAGGTAAAAATTAAGAAGCAAGGGGCTGGCACTGTGGTGCAGCAGGTTAAACTACCACCTGAGATGCTGGCATCCCACATGGGCGCTGGTTTGTGTCCCTGCTACCCCACTTCCAACCCAGCTCCCTGCTAATGGCCTGGAAAAAGCAAGGGAAAGTGGCCCAAGTATCTGGGCCCCTGCCACCCACATGGGAGACTGGGATGAAGCTCCTGGATCCTGGCTTCAGCGCGGCCCAGTGCTGGCTACTGCAGCCATCTAGGGAGTGAATCAGCAGACAGAAGATCTTTCTCTCTGCCTCACCCTCTCTATAACTCTGACTTTCAAAAGGAATAAATAAATTAAAAAATATATATTTTCAAAAACATAACAGGGTCATTTGTTCTCAACTTGTTGGTTTATTCAATTCTATTTAAAGTTTTACAGTAAGTTATGCCTCTAAGAGCTATGATTGATTGGGGGGGTGTAGGGAGGAAAAGCATTGTGAAGATATCTTAAGTTAGGTTCCCTAGAAATGGAGTCTGAGATAGGAATTCGATGCTGTTTTCCAGCAAAGGGGAAGCCCTGAGTCTCCGCAGGCTACTCTCACATAAGCTGGGGAATGGCGTGTGGCCCAGCCAGGGGACCTCGGCAGGCTATCAGCAACATGGACTAGAGGCTATTTTTTTTTTTTTATGGGAAAGGGTATATTGGAGAAAACCCAGCAGACTGGAGGGAAAGGGTGAAAAGGGAGAAGGAGAGCATAAGAGGGAGAGACAGAGAGAGAGAAAGAGAGGGAGAGAGAGATAGAGAAAGACAGAGATCAGGAGGTGGAGAAGAAGAGAGAGACGTGTTCAGAAGCAGGTCCTTTTAAAACTTTGCTGGAGGGCAGGCAGGGAAGTAGGAGCAGCAAATCCCATTAGGATGGGGGTGGGGCTGACACTGGTGGTTGGGCCATGTGGCTACCTGGCTTCCAGCAATGGCAGCAGTGGCTAGAGCCTAGGATGGTGTCAGGGTGTAGATTGCACCATAGATAAGACTGCACTATTTTCCTAACATTCCCCCCTTTCGTTTTTTTATAAAGCAGGAGTTGTATGGGATTATATTAGTCCCAAAAGTACAGGAGGGATAGAGGGATGATCTGTCTTTAGAGCTACTTCCTGCTGGCATGTCTCAATCCGCTGTCTCCTGGGTGGGGAGTAGAGGCTATTTTTACAATGTGAACTTGCTTTCTTCTAAAACTTTCAGTACAGGAAGTACCCGAGAAGTATTACACATCTCACCTTTTACAGAATGAAAACTAAAGCTTAGGGGTGGACATTTGGCACAGAGGTTGTCACTGCTTGGACATTCACATCCCATCAGAGTGCCTGGCCCGTGTCCCGGCTCTACTTCCCATTCCAGCTTCTTGCTAATGCACAGTGCAGGAGGCAGCAGTGATGGCTCAACCACATGGGTCCCTGCCACCCACATGGGAGACCCGGATGGAGTTCCTGGCTTCTGGCTTTGGCCTGGCCCACTCTGGCTGTTATGGGCACCTGGGGAGCAAACCAGTGGATGGCAAAGCTCTCCATCTGTCTCTGTTTCTCTGCCTTTTAAATACACGAAAATAACTAAGAAGTTAAAGAAAATAAAAAACTGAAGCTTAAGGTAGAAGCACTCATGCAAACCCAAGAAACAATTAGCAGAGTTCAAGCCTTAACCCAAATCTTCCAACTTCAACTCCCATTCATGCCACCTGACAGATAGAACTCACTGGACAGTGAGTTCAGCATAAGATATTTGGAAATGTTGTATGAAATATGATAAATCTCATCTTACAAGCTTGGTTGAGCTCAGGGAGACAATAGGCTGTGCCAAAGTCCAAGGAGAAAAAGGGAGCGGAGCCGTAAGCAAGTGCTGATTCCCAGGCAGCCGTTGGTGATGAGGGGACAAACCCAGGACTTCGGTTTTTTTTTTTGTTTTTTTGTTTTTTTTAATTAAACTTTTATTTAATGAATATAAATTTCCAAAGTACAGCTTATGGGTTACAATGGCTTCCCCCTCCCAAAATTTCCCTCCCACCCACAACCCTCCCCTTTCCCGCTCCCTCTCCCCTTCCAATCACATCATGATTCATTTTCAATTCTCTTTATATACAGAAGATCAGTTTAGTATATATTAGGTAACGATTTCAACAGTTTGCCCCCATATAGTAACACAAAGTGAAAAAAAATACTGTTGGAGTACTAGTTATAGCATTAAATAAGAGTGTACAGTACATTAAAGACAGAGATCTTACATAATATATTTTTTTTAAAAATTAATTAATTTTCTATGCCATTTCCAATTTAATACCAGGTTTTTTTTTTCATTTCCAATTATCTTTTTATACAGAAGACCGATTCAGTATATAATTAGTAAAGATCTCATCAGTTTGTACCCACACAGAAACACAAAGTGTAAAAATACTGTTTCAGTACTAGTTATAGCATCACTGCACATTAGACAACACATTAGGGACAGATCCCACATGGGATGTAAGTACACAGTGACTCCTGTAGTTGACTTAACAATTTGACACTCCTGTTCATGGCGTCAGTAATCTCCCTAGGCTCTAGTCATGAGTTGCCAGGGCTATGGAAGCCTTTAGAGTTCGCTCATGGAAAAGAAAAAAAAAAAAGAAGACCTAAATGAAAGATCTCTGGGAGTGAGATCCCAGTGGAAAGAACAGGGCCATCAAAGAAGGAGGTACCTTTCTCTGAAGGGAGGAGAGAACTTCCACTTTGACTATGACCCTATCGGAATAAGATCAAAGTCAGGACTTGGGTTTTTAAGGCCAAAGAAGCCTGAGGGTTTAATCATGGACCCAACAGTGGGGTGGAATGAGAGCCGAGTACCCCATGTATCTTATTTTATGCTACTATAACAAAACACCACAGACTGGGTAGTTTATAAACAATAGAAGTTTATTTGGCTCATCATCCTGATGGCTGGGTAGTCCAAGATTACGGGGTCACATCTGGTAAGGGCCCTCTTGCTGTGTCATAACATAGCGGAAACATCACATGGTGAGAATGTATGAGCAGGAGAGAGCAAAAGATCGAACGTGCGGCCTAAGCCCTTTGATAATGGCGTGGATCCGTTTATGAGCATGGAGCCCTCTGACCTGAACACCTCCCATTGGGCCCCTCACCTCCCAGTTCTGCTGCACTGAAGATTAAGTTTCCAACATACGCTTTTGGGAGGACACAAATAATAACATCATGTAAAACAGACCTTCACAGACCTACTGCATCCTATATAAGGATGCTTGTCGCAGCATGGGCTCTAGGCAGAAAGAAAAGAGAAAGAAAAATATTAGTCTTACAGAGAATTCATAATTGGGATATGACTTTCAGTTGGGTTTCAAAGTAAATTCTTCACACCCATCAGGTCTAAGACCCCTGGGCGTGATTCACATGAGTAGTCTCAGAGCAAAGATATCCTGGAGCACTGGGCCACAGCACACCCAAGTCCTTTCTGTAGAGAAACACCCTTAACCGCAGCACCTCAGAAATCCACAGGAAGTCCATAGAAGATGAATCCACAAACCAAAACCACAAAATACCCGAAGGCAGAGGACCCACCATGAACACATTAACAGACACAACGAACAGCCAAAGAGATCCTCACACTTTCAAAACCCAAGTGCTGCTTCTGGTGCGTACCCTCTAAGCGGTGCGGAGGCACCTCACTCCATGCACTCTATTCAGTTATTAAGTTAAAGATCTCTCCGGACTATTCACGGAAATCTCCCCTTGGATTTGACTTTAGGGGAAAAATGAACATGACCTTCTAATTTCTAAAAAATGGAAGAAATTACCAAAACTTTTCTTAGATGACTTAATGATGGCATTAGCTGGAGGCAAGCAAGTGGAGTAGTTTCCCTCTTAAATTCCCTTAGGGTTTAGCACTCCTTGAGGATTCCTCTACAGCCACGTGGCACAGCCAGCTTTCCAAAAAAGAAAGAAAAAAAAATCTGATCTTCAAATGTTATGCAATCATTGGCTGTAATCAGAAAGAGGGTGGGTGAGGAGGCTGTACTGGTGGCCAACCCAAATAGCAACTAGACTAGAAAAACCCAATTCCTTTCTGTTTGGCAGTCTCTCTCATTGTGAATCACAGATACGAATAGCCCTTGAAGCAATCCAACGTGGCCTGTTGTAAACATACATATCATCATTCCTCATAACCATTGACACGGGCCACAGACAGCAGCCCACGTCTCATACCATGAGACCAGGACACCTTCCAGCTCGCACTCAAAGCCAGAGCCTTAAATGAATAAGGGGTAAGGGCTCTTCCTCTGCAGAAAATGGTCAGCTGACTGATTTCCAATGCTTTGCTTTCATTAAAGACAAATTAAGGAGGAAGCAGAACACTGAAGTGGAAATGTGGCATCGGGGACATAAGGGAACCTCAAGGCTGATGGGACACTGGCCTTGTGCTAGGTGATTTGCATATGGCATTCAGGACTCCTTGGGAAATCTTCATAGGCAACCTCTGATGAGCAGGAACTGCCGTGGGCGCAGCCACAGGGCCACTGAGAAGCAGCACCTCCTCCACCTCTTACTGATGCCCAAGCCCAGAATCTGCACCAGGCTCTGTCTAGAGAGGCCATTTCCAATCAGAGGTTCAGAGAGGCTTGGCAGAGAAAGGAATCCTTCTCCAAGGTATAGAAAGAGCGCATACTCACCTTAGAGTACTCAGTTTCTCTTTTTTTAAAGATTTATTTATTTGAAAGTCAGAGTTATACAGAGAGAAGGAGAGGCAGAGACAGAGGTCTTCCATCAGCTGGTTCACTCTCCAATTGGCTGCAATGGCCAGAGCTGCGCCAATCCAAAGCCACGAGCTTCTTCTGGGTCTCCCACATGGGTGCAGGGGCCCAAGGACTTGGGCCATCTTCCACTGCATTCCCAGGCCATAGCAGAGAGCTGGATCGAAAGTGGAGCAGCTGGGACTTGAACCGGTGCTCATAAGTGATACTGGCACTGCAGACAGTGGCCTTATGTGCTACGCCACAGCACCGGCCCCAAGGATGTTCAGTTTTAAAGGCATGTGTTTTTCACACTGGCACCTAACAGATTTGAGAGTATTTATATTGTGTGTGTGTGTGTGTGTGTGTGTGTGTGAGAGAGAGAGAGAGAGAGAGAGAGAGAGAGAGAGAGAGAGAGAGAGATGCTGATACCTCCTTCCAATTCTACTTCCCATATAGGCCAAAGTGAGATGCAGAACATTTCACGTTGAACACTACCACAACCAATCAAAAGGATGCCAGGTAAATTGTTGTAGAAGTGAGATGAAGCATTGAGTGCCCACTCTGTGAGTGTCTAGCTGCTTCCTGACAAAACCGAGTACAAAAACATCAACTGGGCTAAGAAGACAATGAGATAGGGAACTGGGGAGCCAGCGAGGGAAGGAGGTGGAAGGGAAGCCATGGAGACAGGAGGGGAGGGAGAGGCTCAGGTAGAAAGAGAGAGGGAAAGAGGAGAGTGATGGAGAAAAGGAGACAGGGACGGAGTGAGGAGGACACAAAGTGCAGATAAAAGAAGAGGCACCTGGAACAAACACCTACTCGAATGCTTTCGGTAGGAATGGAGGCACCAGGAGGAATCCTCGTGAGAGTGGATGTTAGCACTCCCTGCTCCACCTGCTCCACCTGCTCCACCTGCTCCACCTGCTCCAGTCCTCAGCCTGCAGCTCTTCACAGACCGATCTGGGCCACAGCTGTGCCACATGAGACACAGACACGAGGGAGAACGCAGAACTGCCTGGGAGCTGAGGGACTTTACAAACCTGGGACCTTGTAAACAAGTAACTCCAGTCCCAGGCAGAGCAGGAAGAAGCCCTAAGAGCAAGGTGAATTCAGAGCCCTGGAAATGGTTCCCAGCTGGAGTTGAGAAACAGTGAGATGTGGATCACAGAAGACTTCAGTTGCCGATGGGACGGCAGCAGCTTTGGGGTCCTAAACAGGTCCCCCAACTGCTCCCAGAGAAGTCTCAGCGTAAGACTATATATTGGAGCCAGCGCTGTGGCATAACAGATGAGGTCACCACTTGCAGTGTCGGCATCCCATATGGGCGCTGGTTCGAGTTCTGGCTGCTCCACTTCCAATCCAGCTCTCTGCTGTGGCCTGAGAAAGCAGTAGAAGATGGCCCAAGTCCTTGGGCCCCTGCATGCACGTGGGAGACCTGGAAGAAGCTCCTGGCTCTGGATCAGCGCAGCTCTGACCGTTGTGGTCAATGGGGAATAAACTAGCAGATGGAAGACCTCTCTCTCTCTCTCTCTCTTTGTGGTCAATGGGGAATAAACTAGCAGATGGAAGACCTCTCTCTCTCTCTCTCTCTCTCTCTCTCTCTCTGCCTCTCCTTCTCTCTGTGTGTAACACTTCCTTTCAAATAAATAAATATTTAAAAAAGACTATATGTTCCCGCCCTAGCTGCCCTCATTACCCAAATCCAGCATCAGTTTAAAGTCTTTATTTAGATCCAGCTCCTCCTTCGCGCCTTTCCAGACCACTCGAGCCGCAGCCATTTCCCTGTCTTCGCTCCTCACAGACAGGAGTGATGACTACTGGGGAGCATTTGCTTGGCAGGGTTGGGCCCCGTGGAGCACCTCTGCTTAAAACTCTCTCCTGCCCTGGTCCCCCCAGCACCACTGGCCTGGGTGTTTTCCCGACCTTACACGCTGGGGAGGCACCTCCTACCACTTAAACATGGGCGGAGCTAGCGCTTCTCAGTCTACTCTCATAGCCTAGGCTCCTTCATCCGTATCCTCTCACTTACATGGCGACCATGCGTGATCACTCCCCAGGCCACATGTGCTCCTGAGCACCTGGCCTGACTCATCACCTCCACTCATCACCTCCCTTGGAGAAAATCCACTTGTGCCTCCCATGGAGCCACCAGATACAGCCCCCTTGCTCTCTCCTCTTCCCCACCACCACGTCTGCTCCTTACTGTGCAGCAAATGGGTAAACAAAACCAACAATTGAAATTCCTTCTTTCTCCTCTGTCCCCTTGGCTCTGAGCTGTGTAGGGTAGACGCAGCCCACATTCCACCTGCCATACCCAGGAGCCACTGCATCTCTAAGCTGCCACCATCTCTTCCCCTGGCCCTGCCTTCGTTCAGGTCTGGATCACTCCTGTACTCCTGATCTGCTCTCACTCTCTGGTACTCCCTGTCCCACTTGGCTTCAAGGTGAATTCTCTAGAACTCCCATCAAACCATGCTGCCCACCTACTCAAACAGGTTTGACAACCTTTAGGAGGATGGCCAAACCCCCACTCCAGAATGGAGGACTCAGTGTGCTCCTCATAGCCTGGCCACTGCCTCCCTATCCAGCCTCCTCACCTGCCATCCCTCTTGACCTCCTAACACCCATCTCCCCCCGTCCAGGTTCTGGTCATGTGAATGCTGCACAATCTTCCCAAACCATCATACTAACCTTCTCACACATCGTTCCTCTTACCCAAATATTCTTCCTCCCCTCCTTGCTAAGAGCAACTCCTCACCCTCCAAAACTTGGGATCAGGGCCAGCTGTCGTGGTGTAGCAGGTTAAGCCACCATCAGCAATACCCTCATCCCATATGGGCACTGGCTCATGTCCTGGCTGATCCACTCCCATCCAGCTCCCTACTAATGACCAGGTAAAAGTAGCAGAAGATGGCTCAAGTGCTTGGGCCTTGGCCCTATGTGTGAGACCCGGATGAAGTTCCTGGCTTTGGCCGGCTCAGCCCTGGCCACTGAGATCACTTGAAGAGTGAACCAGCAGATGGCAGAGTCTCTCTCTCTCTCAAATAAACGAATCTTAAAAACAAAACAAGAATCCAGTCTTCTAGGAAGCCCTCCCTTCTTAGTTTCACAAAATAGCTCCGCCCGCTCTGTGCTCCCACAATATCCTATAGATACATTTTCCATCACGCACCCTTTCACCCTAGTCTCTAAGCTCTCATTTATCTCACTGTCTTCCCTGCAGAGCAGGAACTGAATTGTTTGAGAGACTGTATGCTCTGTGTATGCCACAATGCCTGGTACATACGAAGTGCTCAATGAGTTTGCTGGAAAAATTAAGAAAATATTAGGAGTTTTCTTTCTTCTTCTTCTTTTTTTTTTTTTTTTTTTGACAGGCAGAGTTAGACAGTGAGAGAGAGAGACAGAGAGAAAGGTCCTCCTTCCATTGGTTCACCCTCCAAAATGGGTGCTATGGCCGGTGCACTGCGCCGATCTGAAGCCAGGAGCCAGGTGCTTCCTCCTGGTCTCCCATGCTGGTGCAGGGCCCATCCTCCACTGCCTTCCCGGGCCACAGCAGAGAGCTGGACTGGAAGAGGAGCAACCGGGACAGAATCTGGTGCCCCAACCGGGACTAGAACCCGGGGTGCCGGCACCGAAGGAGGAGGATTAGCCTAGTGAGCTGCGGTGCCGGCCAGGAGTTTTCTTAAACATGATTCTTTGTTTTTACAACATATTAGCCTTTGGGTTCATTTACAAGGACTAAAGTACATAAAGCAATTTATATGACAGTGCTTTGTAAACTGTTAAGAATGATCAGAGGACATGGGTTTTTAAGAAGCAAGTCCACATGCTGAAAGAAACCTCTGCTTTGGGGACAGCAGCCTGTGGGTTTCACTTCGGAGGCCTGATGGATTCACTTTCCCTCTTCCAGCTCTTACATTATGATCTGATGTACAAAACTCCCATTTGTGTGCAATTACCAAGAAGTGATTCTGTTTTATTAAAGCAAAATCCATCTTCACTCCCAGGTATATGGATAGATATACCTGGAAAATGGCAAAGTCCCATGTAGACTCTCAGCCTCATCTTCATCATAGATAAGGTGATTTGAAGCCACTTTTCAGTGTCCTGTGTTTAGCCACCTGCCCATACACCTTGGAAGTATTAGTGCAACTTGCCACCCTACCATGCTGTCCTATCGTGTTTGTTGTCATAAAACCAAGCCACTGGAGACCTACACAAGATAAATTGAACTATAAATATTTTCCTGATGATAGCATATGCAGGTGTAGGTAGTTAAGAGCCAACCTTTTATTTTGCTTATAATAAACTACCTCTGCAAGCAAAACAAAGTTAATAGTTGTTTATCACTTTAGCCAGACCACAATGAATGGGCAGAATGAATGAATCAATATTATTACATTAACATTTATCACACCTGACATAATAGTTACACAAATCAAGTCCATGGCACTTGTTTTATAGCTCTATTAGAATGCAAGAAAAATACATAATTAGAGCCAACCACAGACCCGGGACCTATACCCATTCCACAACACCACTTGAAGTTATTCTACCTGCGGGGACAGGTTTTGTTTTGTTTTGTTTTAAGTCCTTGGGTAAAATATAGCAGGCATTGAGAGAATTATTATTTTTTTAGTATGTTACAGGAAAAAAAATTCTTAAGACATAGTGCAGAGTTTTGAGTACAGCCCAAAAGCTACTCTGTAAGAAAATGTATCACATCAGATCCAAGCAGTGAAACAAGGAGGCACTTTGTGTCACAAATAAGAGGCACATCCACAATATGCAAGTGCTCAGGAGCATGGCCCAGTCTGGCCCAGGGCAGCAGGGCAAGCTTCAAGGCTGCCTTCTGGGCGGATGATCTCCCAGGGGCTGTCGGAGCACACCCGCTGAATGTAAGGCCCAGGGACTGAGCCTCTCCCTCAACTCCACGCTGGCCCCTGGGGCCAGGGACAGCCTCTGTCCCCCCCATTCAGCTCACACCTCCAGTGCTCTCAAATGTTTCCAGGATCAAAAAGTATTACAAAGATGGGCATTTGGCACAGGGATGAAACTGCCGCTGGGGGCACCTGCTTCTCCCATCAGAGTACCTGAGTTTGTGTCCTGGCTCCACTCTCCATTCCAGCTTCCTGCTACTGTGTGCCCTTCCTGAGAGCCAACAGGTGACAGCCCAAGTATTTGGGTCCTTGTCATTTAGGAGGCCCGCACTGAGCTCCTGGCTCCTGGCTTCAGTCTGGCCTAGCCCAGTCTTTGGGAGCATTTGGGGAGTAAATCAGCAAATGGGAGAGGACTCTCTTTCTCTCTCCATCTATCTGCCTTTCAAATACATTAAATACACACACACACAATTATTAGGAATCAGTTACAGAAACTTGCAATTACAGATTCAGTGCAAGTTAACAAAAAACAGAATTCAAGAAATTGCAGGCTGGTTAGGCACTGTATCAACAACCAGAGCCCTTTAATATTTAAAACCAGCATGAGTCAGCACTGAGTTTAGGATGACTGGTGGCCTTCCCTAGGCTATGGAAAAGACAGCACAGCCTTCCAAGACAGCCAGAGACCAGAGTTCTCAAACAGTGCATGCTTGGAGCCGGGTTTTTACTGTTGTTGTTTGTTTTAATTTATTCAAGGAGCACTTGGAGAAAGAAACAACAAGACAGAGAGAGCTCCCATCTGCTGGTCCACTCCCCAATGCCCCCAAGGGCCAGTTGGGCCATGCCAAAGCTAGGAGCCAGGAACCCAACCTAAGTCTCTCACGTGGGTAGAAGGAACCCAGCCACCTGAGCCATCACCATTGCCTCCCCGGGTCTGAATTAACAGGAAGCTGGAATTGGCCCAAAACCAGGAATCAAACTCAGGTACTCCAATGTGGGATGTCACATCTTAATCAGTGTTTTAATGGCTGGGTCCAACACTTGCTCCCACAGAGAAACTCCTTTGCTTGTTTGCTTTTATATTTTTAAGAATGTCAGAAAGAGATGGAGAGAGGGAGGGAGACTGAAAGAAGGAAGAGGGAGAGAGGGAGAGAGGGAAGAAAGGGACAGATCCATCTTCCATCCTCTGGTTCACTCCCCAAATGGCTACAGCAACCAGATATGGGCCAGGCCAAATCCAGGATCCAGGAACTTCATATGGGCCTCCCACCTGGGGGACAAGGGCCCAAGTCCTTGGGCCCATCATCTGCTGCTTTCCCAGGTACAGTAGCAGAGATCTGGACAGGAAGTGGAGCAGCTGGGACAGGAAGTGGCACTCCAATATGGGATGTGGGCATCACAAGCAGTACCTTAACCCACTGTACCACAATACTAGCCCCTATTTATTTAATTATTTTAAAAGGATGACAGAGAGAGTGGGAGAGGAAAGAGAGAAAGACCAATTTTCCATCCTCAGATTCATGCCTCAAATGGTTGCTAAAGCTGGGGCTGGACCAGGAAAAAGCCAGGAGCCTAGAACTCCATCCCGGACTCCCCATGGATGGCAGGGACCCAAATATTTGGCCCATCATCTGCTGCCTCCCAAGTGCATTAGCTAGAAGTGGACTGGAAGCAGAGGCACAGACAGGAATAAATCTAAGGCACACAGATATGAGATGCAGGGTCCAAAATGTTAGCTTAATCCATGTGTCACAATGCTCACCTCTGAAAGAAGTTTTAAGAGCACAAAGAGGGGCTGGCACTGTGGCATAGCAGGTAAAGCCACTGCCTACAGTGCTGGCATCCCATATGGGCACTGGTTCGAGTATCAGCTACTCCACTTCCAATCCAGCTCTCTGTTATGGCCTGAGAAAGCAGTGGAAGAAGGCACAAGTCCTTGGGCCCCTGAACCCATATGGGGGACACAGAAGATGCTCCTGGCTTCTGGCTTTGGATCAGCACAACTCTGGCTGTTGGGGCTAATTGGGGAGTGAACCAGCAGATGGAAGACCTCTGTCTGCCTGTCTGTCTGTCTCTCTCTCTCCCTCTCTCGCTCCCTCCCTCTTTGTAACACTGCCTTTCAAATAAATAAATAAATCTTTTTTAAAAAGCACAAAGAGCACCATGGCAGTGTGGAGAATGCATTAGATGTAGATGGAGTAAGTGCCCCAACCACTCACTCCATCAACAACTCTGTGTGTTTATGGACACCCAACGGAAGGCCTCCCACACCGGAGCTTTCCTGAGCTCATCTGAGGCCCCGCAGAGCTGCAGGGGAAGTTTTGGCTCTGGGTCCGAGCAAACAACATAGGAATGGAATTTTCTTGCCACAGGCCTTGCCGGTCTTCCAGCAACTCCTCAAGTATTTCCACTTCTCAACAGGGCAACACCAACTGAAAACAACGCTGGTTGTCTTATAAGAGGAGTGTCTCCTTTTAATCAAACCACTCTGCTGTTTAACTAAAAAAAAAAAAATCAACTTCATTAGAAATAAATTTCTGTTCATTGGAACATTGGAATAGAAGAGTGTGATACTCCTACAATGCAAGTATGCAGTTACTAGGGGAAAATCATTGATCACCTGTTCTTCCATCACAGGAAGTACAAGAAATTAAAGTTGTTCTGAGGGAAGGGAAGGTTCATCCTGAACCTTCAAGCACCATTCACCTGAAATACACAGACAGCGACGCAGCGATCTCAAGCGTTGATATTCAGATTACAGCCGCAACCACAGCAGGAAGTAGAGATTCGACAGCATCCAGTAATCCAGGAGAGTTCAAAGCATCTTGGGGGAAATCTTATGATCAATGTGAGAAAGTACTGAGGAAAGAAGACAGAGGTGGGCGTGTGAACGTGTGAAGGCTGTCTGGTGTTGGCCACTAGACCTGAACAGAAACATACCACTTGAGGGTGGGTACTCAGCCCCGCACCAGTTGACAAGCCCGCACCCCACATCTGAGTACCTGAGTTCAATAAAAGGCTCTGGCTCCTGACTCCAGTTTCCTGCTAATGCAGGCCCTGGAAGGCAACAGGGATGGCTCAGCTAACGGGGTTCCTGCCATTCACAGAGGAGACCTGCACTGAGTTCCCGTCTCCTGGCTTTGGCCCAGCCCAGCCCCAGCCCTGCAGGCTTCTGAGAAGTAAGGCAGCAGACAGGAGACCTTTCTCTCTTTATCTAAAAAAAAGTAAAAACTTTTTTTTTTTAGGAAAAAAAAACCATACAAATCAGCACTTCCAGTCCTAGGTACTTCCCAATAGACATGTGTACCGAGGTTAACCAAAACAATGCTCGCAGCAGCACTAGCTAGAATAGCTCCTAGTTATTCTACAACCCAAATGTATACCCACAGTGGATCAATTACAAGTGGGAAATGCATACAATGGACTACTACATAGAAAGCGAACAAATGAGTGACACACAGTAATACAAGTATTGGCCAGAAGAAGCCAAGAACTCAAAAGGACATAGGCGTACACTCTAGGGTTCCAATTACACAAAGTCCCAAATCCAAGTATTAACTTCTACAGCCATTGGGTAGAGGTGTTGGGGTAGAGGGCACTTATTAGTGACTAGGGGACAGTCCAAGGGGTTTCCTGGGGCTGGCATGGGCTCTTTGTGCTTGCTAGGGGCAAGGGGTGGGGTCTTCAGAAAGTTCATGGAAGATGTGTAGCGTGAGGAAAATGACACCCAGATTTCAAAATTTGTCCATGCCAAAATAAACCTATCTCTTATCCCAGTTTCCATGAAATTTTTGAAGTCCCCTCATCCCTGCTGATGGATGTATTCACTCTATGGCCTTTGCACAGTTCTAAATTTGTTTCACATACACAACTTTCATCTTCAGTCACATGTCTTTTACTTATTACAAAAGGAACTCCTATTAGAGGCAGAACAAACAGAAAAGACAAGTGTTTTAAGAAATCACCTTTTGCACTCCCCTCACCCAAGTAACCACAGGCCACTGTTTCAGAAATGTTCATTCTGGGGCCGACGCCATGGCACAGTAGGCAAAGCCTTCGCCTGCGGTGCTAGCATCCCATATGGGCACCAGTTTGTGTCCGTGTTCTCCTCTTCCGATCCAGCTCTCTGCTAATGTGCCTGGGAAAGCAAAAGAAGGAGGCCCAAATGCTTGGGCCCCTGCACCCATGTGGGAGACCCAGGAGGAAACTCCTGGCTCCTGGCTTCAGATGGCAGCTCTGGCCGTTGCTGCCATTTGGGGAGTGAACCAGTAGATGGAAGACCTCTCTCTCTCTCTCTCTCTTTCCTTCTCTCTCTGTCTGTAACTCTGCCTCTCAAATAAATAAAGTTTAAAAAAAAAATCATTCCACGTCCCCATAATCTTGTTTAACATAGTATTAGAAGTCACTGCCAGTCTTTAAATGTAGCGGTCAGCTTCTCATTGCTGTGACAAATACCTGTAAGCAACCACTTGGGCAGGGAAGAAGCTGCCCTGACGTTCCTGGCTCACAGCCCAAGGTCAGGCAGCCCCTTGAATGTGGTGTCCGAGGAGGGCGGAGGCTGCCAGTGGCAGAGTGGTGTGTGGAGGGCGGATCCTAGGGGAACCAGGAAGCAGAGAGCAACAGGGAGCACACTCATGTATGTGGTCTTTCCTTAGGAAGCCACAATGATTCCATCGTGGGCTCCACCCTGGCAACCTAATCCAAACCAATCACTTCCCTGAGGCCCGACCTTCAGACACCATAACTGGATTAAGTTCCCACCCTGTCAGCTTTGGGGTTTAAACGCCTGCGTGTGTTGTGCATGCAAATCTTGTTCAAACTGTAGCGCTACCCACTCCTCTGCATACCTTTTTTAACAGCTGTCTCGCAACCCACCCCACCCATGTACAGTGAATTATTTAATTGATACTTGCTTTGCTAGACATTTAGTTTGTTTACAGTTAGTCGTCATTATAATCAACACTGTACAAAACATGTCTGTAACTAGATCTTTAACCACATTTATCCCTCAGATAAACTCCCAAAACACTGTCTGGATAAAAGGAATGTAAAAAATGCACTACCCCCAGGAAGGAGTTTTGCTAATTTGCATTCACAACAGCTGTGTCTAAGACTTCCTATTCATATGATATTAATTTTTGAAGAGTACAGCCAAAGATAGTTAAAGCAATGTTGCATCAAACCTCAGATTCTTCCCCTCACATACTGGATTTTAAAAATAGGTCCCAGAAAATGGAGCAAGAAGTTAATCCATACTATTTCCCATAACACAGAAAACGCCAGTGGATTGAGACACGTCAGGCTGAAGCGTGAGCCCAGGCAGTTTTGGACAGTGTCCTTGAGTCACAAGCTGACAGCAGAGAAGTGATGTCAGTGCAAGAGGCCCCTCAGGGTCAGACAGCCCTCCCACAGTCCCCAGAGTCGCCTTGATCCTTCAGTGGGAAGCGCCTGGGAATCTGAGAAGTTCACTCATTCCACAGGCCCAGGGCACTTCTGGGTTTGGTGGAACTCAGAAGCCTAGGCTTGGAGTAGGCAAGGAGACAGTGAGCTGGAACATCAGCCCACGACCTGCGCTGGACAAGACACACTTGCTGAAACCCACACAACTGGAACAGAGTTTGTTTGCATCATGCCAAGGATCATTTATTGAAGAGCAGAGAATATTTTAAAATCATCACTAATGGGAAACAGATTATTCTCTAGGTCATGAACAGCAATTAATCTGAATATCCAGAAATTCCTTAAGATGTGAAAGGAAGTGTAGAGAGATTTCCATGTTTTGCTTTGAGCAACCTCTTGCGTCCCCTAGGCTCTTGTCATTCCTCTCACCACCTTCGTCCCCTTCCCTAGAGGATTTTCCAAGTTGTCTCCTCCTTGACACTGTTTTCCAACCAAAGGTCATTACACTCACTATTTGAGAATGGAGTTTCTTTCTTTCTTTTTTAATTTAAAAAGCAGAGTTACAGACTGAGAGAGGGAGAGACAGAGAGAGCTAGAGGGAGCTCTTCAATCTCCTGGTTCACTCCCCACAAGCCCACAACAGCCGGAGCTGTACCAGGCTGAAGCCAGGGGCCAGGAGCTTCTTCCCGGTCTCCTACATAGCTGCAGGGGTTCAAGTACTTGGACCATCTTCCACTGCTTTCCCAGGCGCATCAGCAGGGAGCTGGGTTGAAGTGGAGCAGCCGGGACTTGAACCAGCGCCCATATGGGATGCTGGCATTGGGCTTACCCCACCATGTCACAACATATGCTCCCAAGAATGGACTTTCCACTGACAATCTGAAAGCAAGCTTGGACACAGAATGGTATGTCATGTGACTGATGTTTTGCTGCTGAGTTACTTTCTTAACAATCTTTTATTGAGCTTTGTGCTAAGAGTTTTATGTGTTAAATGGGAATTTGTATCTGTCAAGAGAAAGCAAAAGAAGAAATCTGAACTCTAAGACCCTGGTATGGAATTACAGGATTCAAATTCCCTCTTTATTGTTACTCTAGAGTGAGGGTAGAGGAAGGATCTACTATTTCCACTCCCCAAAAAACAGAAAATCTAGGACAAGCAGTCATAAGACCCAGGACAACGAGAGTGGTGTATTTAAGTATGTTTCTCCACAGGGCTGAGTGATCCGTATTGCTACCAGCCTCAGGACTACAGGGTAGCAACCATCACTCCCCTAGAGAGCAAAGGAGCGGAAAGATGGCTGTGAGTGGCATGCCCCCAACCCTCACATGCACGCCTCTGGTAACCATCAACTATGGAAAACACATGTGACAAAAATATATTTATCCACATAATAGTTTGAAGGTGGAAGATGTTTAAAACACTGAATCCACACCCTAGTAAAATATGATAGAAGTACAATGTTTAATTCTCTGTCTCTCT
Source organism: Lepus europaeus (assembly GCF_033115175.1). NCBI lineage: Eukaryota > Metazoa > Chordata > Mammalia > Lagomorpha > Leporidae > Lepus > Lepus europaeus. The sequence continues at coordinate 150,076,778 of NC_084829.1, read as the reverse complement.
GTTGACCAAGGCTCATGCGTCCAACGACCAGGGTCTCTCAGTCTCGGCATTAGTGACATTTCCAGATAATTCTTAGTTGTGGGCATCTGTCCTATACATTGTACAACATCCAGCAGCATCCCTAGCCTTTTTCCACCAGATGTAAGCATCCCATCCCCAGGCACTGCCATACATCCCCCAGGGACTTAAATTGCCCCTACTGATAACCCCTGGGTTCAAGGGGACCAGAGACGTGGGATGATCAGTTTCTAGTTCAGGTCCAGCAGTCAGCAAACTGCAAGCTGGTCTTGGTAGTTCCTTGAGGCTTAGTTAAACCATTTGTCTTGGGGCTGGCTCTGTGGCATAGCAGGTTAAGCTACCATCTGCAGAGCTGGCATCCCATATGGACACTGGTTCAAGTCCAGGCTGCCCAACTTCTGATCCAGCTCCATGCAAATGCACCTGGCAAAGCAGTAGAAGATGGCCCACGTGCTTGGGCCCCTGCACCCATGTGGGAGACCAGGAAGAAACTCCTGGCTCCTGGCTTCAGATCAAGCTCAGCTGGGGAGTAAACCAGCAGATGGAAGACTGATCTCTAACTCTTTCAAATAAATAAATAAATCTTAAAAAAAAAAAAAGCATCTGATTGAGCTGATGCACAGACCCAGAGGCAGAGATGGTACATGCACTCAGGGGCAGGGAAAGCAGGACTGGGCAGAGGGGGAAGCTAAAGTGCTAAGCAACTGCCAGAGACCCCAGCTGGTCCTACAGCAGCTCCAGGCCTGGGGTGGTCCTTTGGAGTTGCCCCAAATTGAAGCCAGGGTATCTGGCCTTTGTATCCCTACTCCAACCAGGCACCAGATGTGCAGTGCTCCAAGGCAAGATGCATGAACTTGGGTGACGAAGGTCCCTTCAGTTCAGGACACAGCCAGGCAGAAGGCGAGATCCAGCCACGTGTGCCATCAGCGGCCGAGTCAGAGGCTGGCAGACCCGGTGCCTGCCTACCTGGTGGCCCTCGACACCGTGCCCCAGCATCGGAATGAGGCAGGGCAGCGAGGCAAGAAGAGCGAGCACTCGAGAATCAGATGCGCAGGGCCGGCATCCCGTCCACCTGGCGACATGCTGACCTGCCTTCACGTGCCTCGCTGGTCGCTGTGTTCAGACCCTGTGGTCTCCACTACTCCTAGGACAGCCAATGGGCAAATCCGCAGTGAGGGATTCTCCTGCGCTGGGTGATGTCGGCGCCGGAGACAGAGCAGAGCCCAGGAGGGTTTGGAGGACGAGGAGGTCGCAGCGCAAGGCATGATGGGACCTCAGAGAGCTGCTCTATCCACTGGCCCTGAGACCTCTGCTGAACCCAGGCCACAGTGCACAACAGCAGCTGAGGTCTGAAGCCACTTTTGGGATAAATGAGGTGCATTTAATAAAAGGACAAAACACTGTGCTGTGGAAATCAGATTTCCCAGAGACCAACAGTAGGAATTGAAAGCTGAAAATACCCCACAAACTTGATGACTTGGGGGGAAAATGGTTAGCTTTAACTAATATATGTGATTGAGATATTTACTTATGAGTCTTCATTATCAAAATATTGCTGGTGCTGCATTACATTCTTTTAATTCAATGATCAAAAACCCTTGCAAAGGACTTGAACACTGTGTGAGGGGGGTACACATTCAGGTCTTCAAAAAGTTCTTGGAAGGCCGGCGCCGCGGCTCAGTAGGCTAATCCTCCGCCTTGCGGCGCCAGCACACCGGGTTCTAGTCCCGGTTGGGGCACCGATCCTGTCTCGGTTGCCCCTCTTCCAGGCCAGCTCTCTGCTGTGGCCAGGGAGTGCAGTGGAGGATGGCCCAAGTGCTTGGGCCCTGCACCTGCATGGGAGACCAGGAGAAGCACCTGGCTCCTGCCATCGGATCAGCGCGGTGTGCCGGCCGCAGCGGCCTTTGGGGGGTGAACCAACGGCAAAAAAAAGGAAGACCTTTCTCTCTATCTCTCTCTCTCACTGACCACTCTGCCTGTCAAAAATTTAAAAAAAAAAAAAAAAAGTTCTTGGAAAACTATGAAAAGCCTACCATGGATTCCAAAATTATTTTGCACCAAAACAAGCTTACCTCTTAGTTCCATTTTTTTTCATAAACGTTTTTAAATAGTCTCGTATAATCGGAGAAAGTTCTAGATCTTTGCTACTTGGCTGTGGCCTGACCAGTGTAGTCTCCACACAGCAGATTCTATTGAAATGCAGATTATGACCCAGTGCAGGGATGGACCAGAAAGTGTGCATTTCTGAAAGTGCCCAGGTGACCCTGTTGCTGCTGCTTCACACACCACACAATGAGTTGCTACTTTCTAGATCGTTCAGCACACAAGTTCAAGTTCAGGCAGAGAAGTGATTAAGCATCCTGCAAAGAAAAAGAAGCGTGGAAACAAAATCGCACCCAGAGCCTACCAAAGACATATCACTCATTTCTGAAGACGATGCAGCCTAGGTCCCACTGGCTGGCAGACATGGGGAGCTACACGGACTCAGGATGTATTATTGACAGCATAAATACCACAAAACAAGACCCGAATAACATTACACTGTGTGAAAACGGGCCAGCGCTCAACCACAGCATTTGCCTGAACTGAGCCGGCATTCATAACCGTTCACTTCAAATACCAGAGCTGAGCCCGTTTGTAAGAGCGCTGTACTGCAGACTGCGCTCCGATGAGACAGCTACTGAGCAAGTTTCATAAAGGAGTGACAGTTGCTCTTAAAATTACAGAGAAGCAAACGTGGGCGGATTTCTTCTCGTCATTTTAGCCTGGATGCCTAGCATCATTTGAGGAGTTCAGCATTTTAAAAGGTTCTTAAGACATTATAAATTACCATCTTGGATCATAATTTTTCTTATACTCATCCAGACTGGATGTGTCAGAAAATCATTATATGAAGATGTTGAGTGATCTGTGGGAATGGTTTTGTTTTATGGACATGAGGACTTTATGAAGTGAGTAATGGCATAATAATAGTGGTTTAAAAATATATCTTGTGATCTTTTCAAATAATAAACTTTCCTCAAAGTGACTCATGTCTACATTATTTAAACACTCAATGAGGCTTATCCTGATTAATAAATAAAGGTAACTTTCACTAAATGTGTGTGTACATACAAGTGTGTGTACACACAAGCTGAACACTTTGTAAAACTCAGATAGGGGGCGATATTGTGGTGCAGTGGGTTAAGCGGTGGCACGTGACACTGCCATCCCTGACTGAAGTGACAGGGAGTCCCAGCTGCTCTGCTTCCAACCCAGCTCCCTGTGAATGCGCCAGGGAGGACAGTGGAAGATGGTCCAAATGCTTGGGCCCCTGCCACCCCTGTGGGAGAACCACCTGGAGTTCAAGGCTCCTGGCTCCAGCCTGGCCCATCCCTATTTGTTTTGGCCATTTGGGGAGTGTATTAGTGGGTGGGAGATATCTCCTCCCGCCTTTCTCTCACTCTCTGCTTTTAAAATAATAACAATAAGCATTATCTAAAATTTAGGAAGGTAAGTTATTTTTTTAAAAACCTGATCTAATAGGAAGAAAGTATTCACAAAGATTTACAATATAATATTAGTAGATTTGATTCCTTTTTTTTTTTACATTTTTATTTATTTTCGTTCTATTTGAAAAGTAAAGAAATACAGAGACAGACAGTGATAGACAGATCTTCCATCCCCTGGTTCATTCCCAAATTGCCCAAAACTGCCAGTGCTGGGCCTGGAAAAACCTATGTCTCCCATGGGGGTGGCAGGGACACAAGGACTTGAGCCATGAACTGCTGCCTCCCATGATACACATTAGCAAGAAGCTAGAATCAGAAGCTGAGCCTATCTCGAACCTGGGCATTCCGATATGGTATGCAGGCATCCCAAAGAGTCTTAACCACTGCACCAAATGCCTGCCCTTGATCAAAGAAAAATTTTAGCAACTTACATTAAGCAAAAAAGATTTTGAGTTTCAACTTTACTATGTTAAATAGGAAAACTTGACTGAACAGGACAAAATATTCTTGTTAAATTCCACTGTCAGAAAATACCCATAGAAAAGCAAATTCTATAATTCTACTTTCCTACATCCCATATCAGTTCCTTAATTTACATATTTTTTATAATCAAAGGATGGATAGTAAACATGTACATTTTAAGGAACCACTTTGTAGAAGTATACCATTTAAGGCATCCAGTTAGAGGCAATACTTTTCTTACAAATTTCTACATCCTTAATACAATACAAATGTCCACATGTTGGTCAGGAAATGTAACAGCAATATCTTGAAACCTCATCCAAATGACTAACTATAAAGATTCTTGATAATAATGTTTTAGAACGAAAAAGACATTTACTAGACTTCTATTATCAAGAATATTCCAATAGTCCAAACACTACACTCTTTGGCTCCCCTGAGGGAAGGCTACTGCTGAACAGAACCAGCGCGAAGTCGGGAAAGGATCATCAGATGAAGGGCAGGGCGCCCAGAAGCGCAGTCGCATTTCCCAGGCGGTTGCCTCCGTAAGAGCATCTGGAGAGACAGCCCTGGACGTCAGAGTGTCAGATGAGGCCAGCACCCTCTGGACCCAGGAGGAAACACTAAACCTGAACGACTCACAACAGCAGGCGCTGGTGGACTCCATGCTGCTCCCAAGTGCGAGGCAGGGGTGACGTGGCACACGGTGCGGGTAGGTGCTCCTGAGAGCAGCTGCCAGTCTGCAGGGTGCGATGGGGGGAGTCCCAGGGCCACGCCTTCCATGCTGCTCACTGTGTGGACCCCCCCGAGCTGGGACTCCCCAACACGGGAAGGCAGCTGTGCAGGCCCCAAAGTCTGCCTGGCTCTCTGTAGGTCACATCTCATTACTGCTCTCAGCATCCGGGGCCCAGGATTGGCCAGTGCGCCCTTCACTCTGAAGGCCACTCCCCTAAGTGACAGCCTCCCCTGGATGCCCCTCATGCTGGGTCTTTGGCCCCTGGCGGGGCTTCTCTGCTCTGTACTCACCCCAGGGCTCCCTGACCGGTGGGGTCATGGCCAGATGTGGGGAGCAGTCTTTGCGGTAGCTGCCTGGGAGTATGCATGGGGAGCTGCCAGGCTGAGGGTGGTATTTTGAAGGGGGAAGCTCCGTGATGTCCATGCCATGCCCAGCCAGCCCAACCCCATCCAATCATGAGCACAATGGTCTTATGTTGGATTTTTGCATTAAAACAAAAAAATCCAAAAATAAATGGGGACTTCAAAAAAAAAGAATATTCCAATAATCAGCAAGCCACATTCTCCAACCATTCTGTGGAAACGGCAGTTTGTTAGTCATTTTAATAGTGTGTAATTTCAATAAAGACAAATGAGAAGTACTTTAGTCTTTATAAAGTGATTTTCACATGCACTGCCTCATTTAACCCTCCTAATTGTCTTTGAGAGAGGTATTAATATAATCCTCATTTTTAGATCGGAGGCGTCTCAAAGAGCTTAGGTAGTTCTCCCCAAATCATTTAGCCATTGGGTAGTAAAATTGAGATTCAAATCTCCATCTTTGCTGCTTCTCTCCTCCTGATGCATTAAGTGTGGTGTGACATAGCCTACGAAAGGCAGTGGGCAAAAGTCGCTAAATGCTTAAACGCATCTGTGCTCTTTCTAATAAGTTAATACTCCATGGCCACGCTCTGCTGCACTGGGCCTCCACCCTCACATCCACTGCCAAGGTATTTCTTTTTTCTTTTTTCTTTTTTTTTCTTTTTTTTTTTTTTTTTTTGACAGGTAGAGTTATAGACAGTGAGAGACAGAGAGAAAGGTCTTCCTTCCGTTGGTTCACTCCCCAAATGGCCACTATGGCCGGCGCTGTGCCGATCTGAAGCCGGGAGCCAGATGCTTCCTCGTGGTCTCCCATGCGGCTACAGGGACCGAAGCACTTGGGCCATCCTCCACTGCACTCCCAGCCACACAAGAGAACTGGACTGGAAGAGGAGCAACTGGGACTAGAACCCGGTGCCCATATAGGGTGCCAGCATTGCCAAGGCGGAGGATTAACCTAGTGAGCCATGGTGTCGGCCCCCACTGCTAAGGTATTTCAAGATGCCTTACAACGAAATGCAGCAATTTGGTATCACTCCTTCAGTGGGACACCGGACTTGACACAGCACCACCATTTGTCGCTCATTCATTCAACAACACGTACTGGTTGTGTACTATGCTTTCGGTGTTTCTGCAGGAGTCAGTGGGTGCTTACACAACAGAGACAGCCGATACACATACAGCTTCCCAGTTGTTGTTCTTTCCAACAGTATGCCCGAATGGCAACCAAATGCACCATGTCCAAACAAAGTGTGATTTCTCTGACACAGCCTTCCACCATGAGAGTGAGGGGCACACAGGATCACTTCCTGGTGGAATTGGAGAGCTTTTAGATGGTGGGGGGCGGGGTCGTGGTGAAAACTGCCTAGACTGACATCAGGAGAATGTTATTTCTTTCTCAATTCTCTTCCCATCTTTCTGATCAGATAGAAGGGGTTTGTGGTTTGGGCCTAGTATGTCTTTAATATCTCAAATAACCTGGCCATCTCTATTTCTAGCCGGGAAAAAGTTTCAGACTTAGAATCTGAAACAGCCAACTTGATCTGGTTAAAATCTAATATACCTTCTCATTGCATTTCTTTTTAGTGGTGCCATTTTTGTTCATAGCAAGTAAAACTGGTTTTCGGGTTTCCAGTATATAAAAAAGTCAGTCTGTATTTTAAATTACAAAGCACACAATGGTATGTGATATGCATAAGTTATGGAAGTCAGACAGAAATCACTGACTTAGAGGAAAACTCATAGGTTAAAGAAGAACACAAACTAGTAGACTGATAATCAGTAGCTTGCCGGTAGTCCAGGTTGAAGCTTGAGGCCTCCCAGGCTTCACTGTACAGTCTGGGGTTGCCCAAGATCTGTGGTGCATCATTTTTCTGGCCCCAATTCCCTAGGGGTGTGGCACAGTCCCATTGGGCAGAGGGCCCCTACGACTGTGAAGTCAGAGTGAGCCTAGAAGGAAATGTGTAACCTTCCCAAGTTCCCAGCCTTCCAAGTGCATGCTTGGAAATTGAGACTCGTTGGGCAAGTTCACCTCAAAGGCCTCTCCCAGCTCTGAAACTCTAGGAAAGTAGAGATGTTCGTACAAAGCTATCACGGGTGTTTGGTAGCTGTGTAAAGAAAATATGCCCATGGTTTTTGCTAAGAAGGAAGAATTCTTTTAAAACAATGATAGCTCTGCCTCTTTAAATGGCCCACACAGGCAAGCATCCAAGAGAAATATACCTTCTGCGGAGCAGGGCAAAACTCGGCCTCTGTTAGACAAGGACAGGACTTATTTGAATCTGGCAAAACACTGTTGCCTGGTTATGAAAATGTATTTGTGTGTATGTATACACACACACACAGAGAGAGAGAGTCTCTCTCTCTCTCGTGCTTGGAAGAGTTCATGAGGGCTGGTGCTGTGGCATAGTGAGTAAAGCAGCCACCTGCAATGCCAGCATCCCATAGAGGCACTGGTTCAAGTCCTAGCTGCTCTACTTCCAACCCAGCTCTCTGCTATAACCTGGGAAAGCAGTAGAAGATGGCCCAAGTCCTTGAGCCCCTGTACCCGCATGGGAGACCCAGAAGAAGCTCCTGGCTCCTGGCTTTGGATTGGCACAGTTCTGGCTGTTGCAGCCAACTGGGGAGTGAACCAGCAGATGGAAGACTCTCTCTTGCTCTGCCTCTACCTCTCTGTAACTCTGCCTTTCAAATGAATAAATAAATCTTAAAAAAAAAAAGAGTTCATGGAAACTCACATTACCATTTAATTCTCTTTTTCCAAAAACTTTTGGAGACCTCCTCATAGCTACTTGTATTATTTCATATGTAAATACACATGTATATGATAAAATACAAAAAGGATAATGGGGACCTCTCGTACTGGAACAAGCCGGAGAACCAGTGAGTGAGTCGAGATACGGGTCACAGAGCCTTGCCCTAGAATGCACATGCCCTCCCAGAATCCCGCTCACCAGGTCACAGGAGGAAAACCACACTGGGAAACACTCAGTTCACAGAGCGAAGCAGCTCTTCCCTGCAGGCCTCGGGGTTACGATGTCCGGTCAGAGTCCCCACCAAGAAGATAATTCACTACATCCCTGCTCATCTCTCCAAAGGTCCTCTTTTAGCTCAAATCCCAATATTTGCAGTCTGAAGACCCCCTCTGTTTCTAGAGTCCCTCTGTGACTTTCCCGAGCGCTTCCCCACATACTGGGTCTCATTGCCTCCTCAGACAGCCCACCAAGTGCACTGTTATTTCCCCACCATGGCGGAAAAAACCAGGGAAGACTCTCCAGACATCAGCCTCACTGCCGGCATCCCCACTACAGACTCCTGGCCTCTGTCGCTTTGCTTCTCCTGAGCTGGAGATTTCCTTGCAAATAGTAGGAACCCAGAGGAAGAACTAACGTCAAAGAGATTTCCTTGAAAATATCCCGAATGGCTAAAAGTATCTATGAGAGAGTCGTGATGCAATTCGACATGATGCAATGCTTCCCTGTGGAATGACAAGGGTCTGAAATCCACCCTTGAACCTGCGGTACATGGACTAACCCTAACCCTAACCCTAACCCTAACCCGGGGGAAAAAAATTCTCCACCAAAAACATTCTTTGGTAAAGTTAACACTCAGTCATTCCAAAGAAAAAAAGAGAACTCACACATGGGCACCCATGGCCAGTAAGCAAAGCCACGGCCACGGGCTGGGGTGGGCCTTGCAGGAAAAGTCAGAGGGCTGAGCTACTGCTGCCCTATGGGGGTGGAGGACCAGGGAAGGCAGCAGGAGACGTGCTGTGAACTATGCCTTCGGGACAGGACTGAGTGGACAAGGCTATGGCCCAAGTCCCTGCTTCCCACTCCCCAGTCCTGGCTTTATCGTCCTCAACATGTCTCCCGAGGGTCCTGGGTTTCAGTCCTTTTTATTTTTTTATAAGATTTATTTATTTATTTGAAAGACAGAGTTACAGAGAGAGAAAGAGAGACAGTGAGAGCATGATCGTCCATCCACTGGTTCACTCCCCAAATAGCAGCCACAGCTGGAGCAGGCCAGGCTGGAGCCGGGGGCTGGGAGCTTCTTCTGGGTCTCCCATGTGGGTACAGGGGCTCAAGGACCTGACCCACTTTCTACTGCTTTTTCCCAGGCACATTAGCAGGGAGGTGGATCAGAAGTGGAGTAGCCAGGACTCGAACTGGTGCCCATGTAGGATGCCAGCATCCCAGGCAGCGCTTTACCCACTACGCCACAGCACCAGGCCCCAGGGTTTCAGTTCTTAAGAGGATACAACATCAAGCGACTCTGCCTTACATCCCTGTAGACGGCAGGTGCCCCAGATGAACTTTGAAAGCTTCAGGACTCAGGTCTATGAGCCTGACCCAGAGGTCCTCAGAGGACACCGCCCACGCCAGTGCAGCCTGCCTGCCATGGCCTGTGCAGAGCAGTCCCGAGCCAATTAGTCTCACACCGCTAAGGCAGGTCTGGCTGGACCTGGAGCTGTAGGAATTTAAATCCATCAGTCCAACTATATATATATTAAAAAAAATAAGACAAAAAGTACCCCTGAGAGGCAAAAATCTCTTGGCTTTCTTTTGGAAATTCTTGTTTAAAGAGAAAATGAAGAAGTTTAACAAGCATGAGTGACCAGGGAACAAAAACAATTGGGGTCCGGGGCTCTGTACCCCAGGAAATCATGAGGAGGAAGAAGCCCAGCCTCTTTTCTTCTAAGTCAAAATGTAAAGTTCAATTCATCATTACCATATTTTTATTTCATATATTTTACCTGCGTTGATGTGTAATATCAAGAAGCCAATTAAAAATATCCGCACTGTGCCTTGGTTTAGAAAAGCAAATCTTTCATGTTGGTTTGCCTTCCTGTTTGTTTGATTCGGTATTATCTGAAGAAAATTATGCAGAAACCTGCATAATTCAAGCAAATCTGATTTATTTATTCACAGGTAGACATCAGGGTGGCCTCACTAAACACAGCTGAACCGAGGAGCTAAGCAGAGAAAAAAAAAAAAAAACCACAGGCTTCTCACGAGTTATTGGCTCAGAGTCTAAGAGATAAAGATCCTGCGTGCAGCTGGTTTACTGACACACACAGGTGTTATGAAGGGCTGTGCAGGAGCGGGCCCTGTGTGCAAGAGACAGACAGACAGCAAAGCCGGACATGGCTGTGTCTGTGTCGGCATGCACTCAGAGCTGCGTTACAAACACCCCCACCAAGTCGTGTCATTCGCTGTCTGGTTCACAACCTGTTAGCAATAACCAGAGCAGACAGGAACTGAGTGGGGACAGGGGCCAGCAAGTCTCCGACAGATGCCAGAGCCCCTAGATACTGCCAGCCAGGGCAGGAGAGGGGAGGGTGGAGGTCGGGGGGTGGGGTGCAGCCCACACACCTGGGCAGGTGCAGACAGTGCAGCTGAGAGCCAGCCGAAGGGAAGGGAAGGGAAGGGAAGGGAAGGGAAGGGAAGGGAAGGGAAGGGAAGGGAAGGGAAGGGAAGGGAAGGGAATGGAAGGGAAGGGAAGGTGGGCTGCTGCTCAGAGGTACAGGCCTTCACTTTCTAGAAAACACTGTCCCCTGAGCTCTGCACTCACTTCCTGCTATTGCAGACAACCATGCGTTATTACCACGAGGGCTCATCACCTCTGAGCCCAAAGCCCAAGGCCCACTGCCGTAGCCCGTTCACCTTTAAGTTTCGCCTCACAACTCGCCACGTGCAGAAGAGAATCAGATGATGCTGCACAAATCTGGAGAGCCTAGTAAAAACAGCTTCATTTCCAAGTCCCCGCGATGCTCACTTACATCACTGACCACATTCTCACCCTCAAAAATCCACTAGCAACACATCTGCTGAGCAAAGCGTTGAACACATTGGAAAATGTAAGCTAACAGTCACATTTTTTGGAAAAAAAAAAAAACTTGGACAAAGATTTGCAAAGTGCATGGAAGAACCAGAAAGCCCTGCAGGGACACGACATCAGAAGCCAGAGTGACAACTGTCCTCACTCACTCCACTGTAGTATCTTGCTGGTGTTCAATGGTAAGAGCTATCTTTTTGGATGGTTTGTTTCTTCCCGATGAGGTGTGTTTGTGCCATGAATTCAGCCAAAATAAACAAGAGTGATTCCTTGAAATTAAAATACCCTCTGCAAAATGCAAACTATATAAGTAAGTAACAAAGGTTTCAGTGCAGAGCTCCTCCAAGTTAAAATATACACACACAGTAAAGGGTGCAAGAGGGGGTGTCCTAAGGTGCATGCTAAAATGGAATTAAAAATGTTGGTCTGATGCAAATTTTTAACATCCATGCTTACCATAAGTCTTCAAAACTGGCCGGCGCCATGGCTTAACAGGCTAATCCTCCGCCTTGCAGCGCCAGCACACCGGGTTCCAGTCCCAGTCAGGGCGTTGGATTCTATCTATCTATCTATTCTATCTATCTAACGCCTTATGGGTATTTCTTAATCAGCGCTTCCAGGCCAGCTCTCTGCTATGGCCTGGGAAGGCAGTGGAGGATGGCCCAAGTCCTTGGGCCCTGCACCCGCATGGGAGACCAGGAGAAGCACCTGGCTCCTGGCTTCAGATCAGCGCAGTGCGCCGGCCGCAGCAGCCATTGGAGGGTGAACCAACGGCAAAAAGGAAGACCTTTCTCTCTGTCTCTCTCTCTCACTATCCACTCTGCCTGTAAAAAAAAAAAAGTCTTCAAAACTTAGGAAAATGCATCCTATCAGAAAAAGACACATTAATTTCAAAGAATTTGCACCAAAATAAACTTACCTTTTTCCCTCGAACCTTTTGAAGTACTTTCCTACATCCTGTTCTCCTACAGTCCCAAATACGAACAGGTAGGTCATGCATTGTGACATCACAAAAACAATCCCCATATTTAGGGCTTGTATTGGGCTTTTGTTTTTAAATGACTGTAATGAAATGCCTGATGGGCTAAGTTTACAAGGAAAAGAGGTTCATTTAGCTCAGAGTTTTGCAGGCTGAAGTCCCAACAGCATAGCCCAGGCTGTGTCCTTTCCTGGCAGAGAGCAATGGCGGGAGCTCACACAAGCACAAGCGATTTAGCTCATAACAGGAATCACACGCTGTGGGGAGGGGGCCTCCTGACTGCTTCTAGAACAACTCGCAAGTGAAGATGACCGAGGGGTCGCATGAGATGTCCCCACCCCCTTTGGAAACCATGCACCCAGTGACCTCAGGACCTCCCACCACTGCGACCCTGGAGACCAAGCTCCCAGCACACAGCCCCTTGAGGGGCACAGCAAGGTTCTTACACAATAAGGTCAGAGCCTCTGCACCCCCAAGGCCAGGCAATGGGGCAGCCCAGAGTGTGTGGTCTGGAGTCAGACCCTGCGTCTCACCTAGCAGATGCCTTAACACCTTTCAGCCTCAGCTTGCCCATCAGGGAAATGGGAGTGCCAACAATGGTTGCAGCTCATCCATCAGTAAACGGGAACACTGTTAACTCACAGGATTTTGTGAAGAGCCAATAAAATAAGTAATACACAGACTGAGCCCAGGGAAGGCAGGTGATAAACGCTTCTTTTGTTTTCCCTCAACTAGAAGGTCTTTGAAGTCCCTTGGTACATGTGGGTGTCCAATAGACACCTTTTAAATAAATGAACCTATCAATACAAGTTAAATTTAATACAATTTTAATTTACTTCTATCTGTATTGTAGTTCTCTTGCTAAGTACTAACATGGCCCAGATGCTGTGACAATAAAAAAAGGTGTGCAAGACACTGTCCTATCCTGTCCTCAGGTTATGCATGGGATTAAAATAAGGCCATGGCAGTAACATAATACAGCATAAGGTAGAGAAGATCAAGTTGTACCACTAGCAACCACAACCACCGCCGCCGAAGTGGAAGATGATGGTAACCATGGCAATAAAACCACAAATGCTGCATGCAACCGGGGCTGCCTCTAAGAAGCTGGCAACCAAAGCAGCTCCAGTTTGCTGAGTGAGACGACAGGCATAGCAATGTCAAGTTTGAAGCGCTCAGAGAGGGTTCAAACGCCCCAAAGAAGATCAAGCAAGCCTGAAGATAGAAACTTGCATTATCTACTTTTTTCATCTTTTTTACATTTTCTATTTATCTGCTTTCATGTTATATGAAAGGCAGAGAGGCAAAGAGAGAAAAAAAAGAGAGAGAGAGATCTTCCATCTACCAGTTCACTCTCCAAATGCCCACAACAGTTGGGGCTGGGCCAGGTGAAAGCCAGGAGCCTGGAACTCCATCCAATCCCCCCACCTGGATGGAAGGGACCCCAGTACTTAAGCCATCACCTGCTGCCTCCCAGGGTGTGCATCTGCAGGAAGCCAGACCAGAGGTGGAGGAGCTAGGACTTGAACCAGGCACTCAGATATGGGATTTGAGTGTTCCAAGCAGGAACCGAACCACTGCCACACGCCCACCCCTAAATTTTGTTCTGAACCAAAGGTGTGACCCAGAGCAAGGCCAGGCTGGAGGAAGCAGAGAGGAGTACTGAGGCAGCCAGGGGAGGGGGGTGGGGTGAGTGGACAGAGCAGACTGGTTTTCCAGGCTGTCCTGGTAAGCAGAGGTGAAGCCAGGTTGCAGCTCCACGTGCTGGCATGCTCTTGGGTTCCAAGACTTGCTCGTAGCCTGTGAAACCTGTGTGTATGGCATCCAGGTTCTCCCTGCGAGTCAGCTATGTGCTCTCACAACAGAACCCCAGGTGTTTAGGACAACAAGGCCTGTTCTACACCATCACGGCCTTCAGAGTTCTGTGCTCTGGGGCAGGTGTTGGTGCAGCACTGCCTGGGACGCCTGCATGTCGTATCAGAGGGCCTCCACTTCAGAACCCAGCCTCCTGGAACAGCAGGTGATGGCTCAAATAGTTGAGTCCCTGTCACTCATGAGGGAGACCCAGGTCAAATTCTGGGCTCCTGGCTTTGGCCAGGTGGAGCCCTGGCTGTCGCAGCAATTTGGAAAGTGAAACAGCAAACAAGAATCCTCTGCCTTTCAAATAATCGAAAATTTAAAAATAAAATTGAAAAAAATTTCTGTGCGTACATACCCATAAAAATTCTGAAAACTTCCATATGTCTTAGCATATTTTAAGTTAATAGCCAGAACTTTTCATCACACATTTAAAAATTTATTTCATATAAAACTAAAGTCAATCAACACTAACATGCTTTTCAGGGATATGTGTGTGTGTTTAAATAAACACATATAAACAAAAGAATATCAGTGATGTTATAGCTACTACCATGAATACAGAAATTTATTTCATATAAAATCAATCAGAGCGAACACGCTTTCCAGGGATGTGTGTGTGTATTTGTGTAATTTACACAGGCAAGTGTCCACACACACACACACACTCACAGTGCAATTACCAAAGCTGAGATTTCAGGAGTCTTATTTGCAGGTGCCCCTTGCCACGTCTCAGGAGGGGCTCAGCAACTCCCGGGGTCAGATGTCTTTGTGACATCGGCCAAGAGAGACCACTCTCTTCACTCTAACTTGTCGGTCCCCCAACGCTCTCACGCTCGGTAATGCTGGACCAGAGTAAGCATTTTTTACTCACAGTTTTAAATTGTTTTTCTGAAAGAAAGCTCTGGAATGGGTATAATATGCAAGGCCCACAAAACGTGGAGGGAAGCCGAGCTGCCCCCTCAGGGAGCCGGGGAGCAGAAGAGGGTGGGAAGGGGCACTAGAAACACACTTGAGAAGCTTCCAAGAGCTGAGTTCATTACGAAGGCGCGGGGAGGGTGGGATTCACACCCTTTTCTTTCATTCACTCATTTTCTCCAAAATACACATCCCCTTTAAAAATGCAGAAAATAAAGTATAAGTAACACTCTTTCCGGTTTGTATTTTCATCTGTCACAGATTTTGTTCCAACAGAGCATATTTTAGATGACCATTGGCTCACAACTGATAGAAACAACATAACATTTTACAAGTTTCACAAATAATTAAAAATCAAAAGTAAATCTGATCACAATGCATTGATTAATTAAATGAACAGGACTGAATGCATCTGGTTGTTGAATTGATTTTAATTCTATCAATTTTATTCCTGTTTTTCATTGTAATCAATATGGAGAAAGCACATTCACATCAACAGTAGAGGGAAATGGGAGCTTTGTGACAGCAACAACATTTACTCCTCTACCATCATTCTAAATCCCAAAGTGATCTATTAGTGATCCACCAGGTGAGGTAACCCAAGGAGATGCTCTTTCATTTTGATTCAAAGCAAAGAACGGAAACCACCTGGCTTGCAAAAGAGTCATCGGGGTCACTATGCATGGATGATGTCAACACCTGTGCTTTGCATTTTTCCTTTGACCCCAAGGGTTGTCAGATGCCCAGAAAAACAAGAGTCAGACAGACCTCTTTCATGCCGTGGGGACTCTGGGAGGACTGGGGGTGCGGGGGGGCAGGAGGGACACAAGACAGGTTCTCAGGGAGCTCAAGTTCAGAAAAGAATAATTGGACAGCCTGCAACAGGGAATCTGATCCCTCTAAGATAATCCCTACTCAATAGCCCTGCAAAGTCTCTGAGTGCATCGCACACAAAGGTACACAAACCGATTCTGAACCCTACACC
Organism: Lepus europaeus; assembly: GCF_033115175.1. Lineage (NCBI taxonomy): Eukaryota > Metazoa > Chordata > Mammalia > Lagomorpha > Leporidae > Lepus > Lepus europaeus. The sequence continues at coordinate 150,061,138 of NC_084829.1, read as the reverse complement.
TGGCATTTGGTGCAAATTCATACGCTGATTCCTACATCCATCACTTATCCTAGGCCCTTTATTGAGGTAAAAGAAAAACATGGGTGCCCTATTGAAACTCCAACGAAATGTCACCAACAGAAAGGTCTCAAACATTTATCTTGTGTGTGGATGTGTATACAACAGTCTTTTGGTGTAGCCATTTAGCTCATTTACACTTGAAAAGTACATTAGACTCTTTATATACCTGTCATCTGATTCCAAATATGAAAAACACCCTTTTAAAATTCATGTAAATGCAGATGACATGAAAAGAACTTTAAGTCCCGAATTATAACCGAGTCTCTTCAATAAATCACGATGTCCCTCTCTGTGGTTTCAGTTACCCCAAGTCTAACACATTCTGAAAATAACATAATGGAAAATTCCAGCAATAAACAAATCACAAGTTATGAGCTGTACGCTGCTGTGAGGAGCGTGATGCAATCTCACACTCTCCAACTCCATTCCACTCAGGACGTGGGTCACTTTGTCCAGCGTATCCACGCCGTATAGCCAACCGTCCAGTTAGGCAAGCAGCAGCCTTCTTAGCAATGGTAACACCTGTCTAGGTGCTGCAGCACTAGAGTTTAAGAGCTTTCGTTTTGCTTCATAATGGCCCCAAAGCACAAGCTAGTGATGCTGTCAATTAGAATATGCCAAACTAAAACCATAAAGTGCTTCCCTTAAGTGCAAAGATAAAAAGTCTTGACTTAATAATGAAAGAAGAGAAATTGTATCCTGAGGTTGCTAAGATCTACAGCAAGAATACATCTATCTGTGAAAAAGGGCAGAAAGAAAAAGAAATCAGGGCTAGTTTTTCTGTCACAGCTCAAACTGCAAAAGTTATGGCCACATTACACAGTAAGTGCCTGGGGAAGATGGAAAAGGAATCAGGGCTACAAGCACAGTTCCTGGCATCCTCGGGGGGGTCTTGGCACACCTCCCCTGCAGGTAAGGGGACTTCTCTAACTGACTTCACAATAGACCCATTTTCTGTAATTTTCTAAAAAGTCCCTCGCATATTTCTGTGAGATCATGTACGCAAGAGTGTCTAGATATGGCAAGACTTTCAAAACTCTGCTGATTCAGGAAAAGGTTCTGAAAAAAATGTTATAAAGATGTAGAAGAAAAGCCAGAAACAGCAATTCCACTCTCTCATTGACAACCACTATAAAACTGGAAGCAGGTTTGAGCTTCTTTTTTTTTTTAATCCTCCAATAGGTCATGTTTGAGACACTCAAAGTATGTTCATTCAAACTTTCTCCCTCTGTGAAAGACCTTGGCCCAGATCCCGGCGATCAGAGCTCCTGTCTTGGAGAAGAGGAAGCAGACTAAGGGGCCAGGAAGGCAGTGCAAGGAGACACCCCCCCACCAGACCCAGCAGATGCCAAGCAGGTTGCTGGGGGGGGGGGGCAGGTTAAGGAGCCAGGACACTGCCCTGTTCCACACGCAGGTCATCCTGACGGTGCACCTCAGGGACTGAGTGCTCTCGCGCGTGCTTCACACCCACTGCCCTGTCTGTCCTGCACACAGACCCCCAGCCGGCAGGGCTCAGCTCCCCAGGGAGCACTTCCCTGAGGTTCCACATGACACTGACTACTTTATATAGGGCCAGGGTATGGCAAGGTCTCATGAAGTACATGCCCTCACCTTCTGGGGGAAAAACATTGCTGAAGATATCGTCCCTGCTAAATACTCTAAAGCTGAATACATTTCTCCTCTAAGATTTACTTATTTATTTATTTGAAAGAGGACAGAGAAGGAGAGACAAAGAGAAAGATCCTCCACCCATTAGTTTATTCCTCAAATCCCCACAACAGCCAGGGCTGGGCCGGGCTGAAGCCAGCAGCCTGGAACACCATCCCAGTCTCCCCCATGAGTGGCAGGGGCCTAAGTACTTGGGACCATCTTCTGCTGTTTGCCCAGGCACATTAGTAGGCAGCTGGATCAGAAGTGGAGCAGCCAGGACCCGAGCAGGCACTCATATGGGATGCCAGCATCACAGGCAGCTTAATCTGCTGCACCACAACACTGTCCCCAGTTTCTCCTTTTCTTGGAGGTAGGAAGAGAAGCTACCATTTCCCAACAAGTATATCATATGCTTCCCAGATGAGATCATGGCAACACGGAACGCATTTGATTTCCTTTATGCCCTGGACTCATGAAACTCAGGTATAAATTCCATGTTCGGTTGCAAAAAATCCCTCATTCCAGGTACGTGTTTTAATTGCCTTAGAAAACATATATCACCCTATAAATGCCAGACCTTGTGCAAGTTCAGACAGGTTCACCTGGGGCACTGAGCATCCATTTGAGCTTATTTTCCTCTCCCTCACTTCTCTAAAAAGACAGGATGCTTTCAATTCCAACAGTTAAATGATTATTTCAAGGACTATCCACCCACCTCCTGCATCATAGCACAGTTCAATTTTCTGTAACCTAGACTCACTCTCCTCCAACTGTGTTCTAACAAAATAAAATATTTTGAAAGCTGTTTTTGGTTTAAAAAATATACCAAAACAACTGGAACATTGAGCTTTGGAGTAACCGTGTTGCAGAGCAGGTGCAGCAGCACAGGGAGGGGCTGGATGTCATCCAGCAGGGCTGGGGAGGACTGAACAGTTTTAGCAAAGCTATACTCAGAACGCAAGGTCATGGCAGGCAATGCATGGCTAGTGGCTAAGACACCTGCACCCCACACCACAGCACCGGGGCTCAACTCCCAGCTCCGGCTCCCAATTCCTGCTCCTGCCAGTGCAGACTTGGGGAGGCAACAGGAGGTAGCTCATGCAGTTGAGTCCCTGCCACGCACAAGGGAGACTCACAGATCCAGTTCCTGGCTCCTGGCTTTGGTCTAGCCTACTCCTGGATGTTGCACACATTTGAGGATTGAAACAGTGGATGGATCTCTTCCTCCATTCCTTCATTCCTCCCTCCTTTTTTCCTTCCTTCCTCCCCTCCCTCCCTTCCTTCCTTCTTTTCTCTCTCTCTCCTCTCTCCCTCTTCCATTCAAATAAACAGGCACAATGTAAGTGGAACAGCTTCTAAAGAATCTTCAGGAACACCACAGAGAAAATGCTCCCAGCATACTCAGAAAACAGTCATTTTTTAAACAGCAAGAAATTATAACTCAATGCCAACTTAATCCATAACAAAACGCCATGATCAAAGTTGCTAAAATAACTGGAACATAAATTCAAGATACATTATGTCCTGACTTAATAAAAACGCAGTGGGGATTTCTCCTTTCCGCTTTCGCTAATCAGAAAAAATAAACCCTCGGCTTGTGGAATGCTATCATAACAGGAAAGCATCAAATTGACACGACTCTATTATACTAAATAAATGCCTGCAGGATAGGAGTTGTGGCTCCTGTCAAATTTTCGTTATCAAGATTCAAATTACTCTGAAAGTCAGTATCCATGAAAAGAGATAGAAAACTACTGACGTGCTGTTGTTGAACTACACTTCCAGGCAGCATGGGTGAGAAGTCCTGAAAACCCCCTCTCCCCAGCTCCCGGAGGAGCCGCTCAGGGCTTGGGAGGCCTCTGGACTCAGCTGCGAGGGAGAGTGAGGCCAAGTCTAAGGATCACGCAGGACGCCTGTCCAGCCTCCTCCATGGCCCCAGTTTTTCCTTTCTCTTTCCAAATCTCTCTTTATGACTAACAAATCTGCTGTATCACCCTGTGGTCCCAAAACATCGAGTGCTTTCCCCACTACACACTGACAAGTACAGCACCATGTTCCTTCACAATCCATGCCTGCACCTGCGGGCCTCCCGGGCAGTGACCTTGTCTTCCCTGCACCGTTTTCCAGCTACTCTGTGCTGTTCAGCGTACCCAAAAGTGTCACAATTTCACCCAGCCTTTGCATGAGCTGCTCCTTCTGGCTGGAATGCCTTGTACCCATGTCTCCACCTGGCAAACTCCTATTTATCCTTCACACCCAGCTCAACTGTCACCTCTTCCATGAAGCCCTTATTGCCCTAACGTGCTCCCTGCTCTTCTTCCCCGTGGCGTGTGGTCAAATCTCTACAACCATGAGTAGCTGCATGAAAATGAGGCATTCACTCATCTGTAACAGCGAATGGACGGGTAGCAATTCCAAGAACCTTTAGGTCATCAGCTTACTCTGTTTTAAAAGAAAAATCTTAAAAGAAATGAAAATCTTTCAGTGATCTCAGAGTAAATGTTTTAGAGTTCTGAGTTCTCAAACTATACTTTGGCAATGTTGGGTGAAGCTGCAGAGGTCTTAGGACACACACAGAAATCTTTAGTTAGTCCTCTGGGAAAGGCAAAAGGAGAGGGGGTGAGCCATGCCCGGGCTCCTACGTTCCTATACACCCCTCTGCCACCTGCTCCGGTCAGATTTCTGCATGGATGACTGCCGTGAAGAGGTGTATTAGTAGACATTACAGAGGCAAATTTTCACACCATTCCAGGCAGGAGGGTACATTCTCTCTATAATCCCTTTAAAGCTCCAACAGAGCCTCAGAGAGGTTAAGTGAATTGCCCAAGGTCACACAACTGCATGGTGGCAATGCCAGGACTCAGAGGACTTCCGGTTGGAAGCCTAACACTCTGTTGACTCTACACTGCCTCTTGTTCACATTAAATAGCCTGTTAAAGGCAAATTCCCAGGAAAAAGTGAATGTGATTTCCAGGAAAGAAAAGGCAGCTCTACTACACCACTGTGCTGGCCCTTAACTGTCCGTGTTTCCAAACTGTGGTCCCTTGTGTGATATAAACATTAAAAACAACAACCCACAAGAACTAAATCACCCATTATCATCTAACTGCTTATATAAATAGTGTGAAAGTGAGTGCTGTCCCTGTTTCCAAGATGCCCCTAAGTGCACAGACTGGTAGAGCCAGGCTGTCACCAGGGAGCTCTCCCAAAAGGCACAGGTACAAGGCTGTGTACAAGGGGGGGGGGGGGGGCGGCTCAAAATTCCTTAAGAATCCAGGAAGCAGAGGCTAACACATCTACGCCATCTGCACTTGGGCAGAGAGTAGAGAGAGTGTGATCATCTCACCTGGCCCCAGTGCCAGCCACTGGGATTCACAAGTTTGCTCCAGAAACACCAGCAGTGGGGGGTGAGGGTACTGGGGAGCTCAGTGAGGCAAGAGGCACAGAGGAGAGAGATGGCAGAAGGGGCCCTGGGCAGGCTCCAGCACTCCAGAGAGGTACCCGCTGGCCGCAGAAGCACTCCCACCCAAAATTCAGGCTCAAAGAGCACCCAGGGCTTCCACGTTCTCTAAAGAGTTAAGTCAACTCATTGCGATGTTTGAAAACTGAACTCATTGCCAAAGACAGATATTCAAGCATGATGACTCTGACTCCAGTTAGACTTGGAAAATCATTTACCTCACACCAAACTAAAGGCCAAAAGGATTTAAAAAGTCAACAGAAAAGCAAAACAATACAAGAACCTGAAGGAAACAGAGAGAACATGTATTTGTTGTCAGGAATGTAAGCTCTTCTCGGTATACAAGCGAATGAAAAAAGAAAACAGTACATGGGAAAAAACCAATTAGCGCCCAAGAAAAATAAAATCTGTAGACTTTAAAGACTAACGGGCAGATGAAAAACCAGGAGTTTGTTATCTGCACCCAAGGCTAATCCCTTTCATTTCTAAAGAACTCCTACAATTGATAAGAGAAAGGAACACGCATACAAGGAAACAATGAGAAAGGGGTTTAAAACTGTAACTTCCATGAATGGTGTCTTGTAAACTATTCACTTTCACTAATATTCAAATTCAAATTAATGTATAAGAACATTGAAGTATAATATTACTTTACCATCTTTCTCCTGCTTCCTCTCTCTCTGCTTCTCAAATAAATAAAATGTTTAAAGGTAGGGGTTAAGACTTTTGGACTGGGGTCGGCACCATGGCGCAGTAGTTAATTCTCCGCCTGCGGTGCTGGCATCCCATATGGGTGTCGGTTCTAGTCCCGGCTGCTCCTCTTCCAATCTGGCTCTCTGCTGTGGCCTGGGAAGGCAGTAGAAGATGGCCCATGTCCTTGGGCCCCTGCACCCATGTGGAAGACCAGGAGGAAGCACCTGGCTCCTGGCTTTGGATCAGCACAGCTCCAGCCGTTTGCAGCCATTTGGGGAGTGAACCAACGGAAGACATTTCTCTCTGTTTCTCCCTCTCACTCTCTGTATCTTTACCTCTCTAATAAATAAATAAAATCTTAAAAAAAAAAAAAAAAGACACTCATATCTCACACATCAGCGTCCCTGGATTAACTGGGCAAAGCAGGTTACAAACCGAGGTGAAACAGTCAAGACTTGATCAATATGGCAATTTGTACTAAAATCAATTTGAAAACAGGTTACATGCTTCACCCCAGCCATTTCAAATCTAGGAATTTATTCCAGGGAAACAGAGAAGTCTGCAGGAATTTAACAATGTTCATCCCAGCTTTATCTACAATGTTGCAAAAGAACTGGAAGCAGGCTACATATCGAAAAGGCCTTGCTAGGGAATGAATACATTCGCAGGATTCTCTGCCGCCTTGAGCACCAATGTCATGGGAAGAACATGTGAAGATGTGGCGTGACATCTGTGGTACTGCAGGCTGTGTTACTGCTGGCACGGCGAGCAAGCAGTGAACGAAGCTCCTTATTTTCTATAGTGGGTATTGCTCCACTTGCCAATTTTCTATAGCGAGCATGAATTAATAGTTTTAAACATTTCTTAAAATTGTGTATTTTAAGTGTTACATTGAGTCACTGCAATTACTTGCCTTATGTATTTGCATCTGATTATTTGCTCTGCCCACAAAAATGGACTTAACTTGGGGGATTTGGATGCCTGGGACACATTCTGATTCTACATCTCAGCCCCAAATTTCAAAACACGGCAGGAATCTGCAGTAACTATTAGAAGAAATGTCATACCTAAGACCAGTTGTTTTGCTTCCTACCCTTATCAGTGAATTGGACGATAGGTCAAAATCCGTAGGCTCACATACTCCACATAGCCTGCATTTCAATACCGTGCAGTGCAGAGATGGTTTTAAACTTGAATCATCTCAGTGTGTGATCCTCAATAAAGAAAAACCTAATGTTCTTAAATTCAAACAACTAAATTGGTGAGTGAAAATTCACTTTAAAAGAAATTTATGCAATGCTTACTAGACGGGCCAGCATTGTGGTACAGCATGTTAAGCTACGGCCTGTCATGCCAGCATCCCTTAGGAGTGCAGGTTCGAGTCCCAGCTGCTCCACTTCCTATCCAGCTCCCTGCTAATGCTCCTGGGAAAGCAGTGGAAAATGGCCCAAGTTCTTGGGTAATTGTCACCCATGTGGTGACAACCTGGATGGGGTTCCAGGCTCCCGGTTTTGACCTGGCCCAGTCTTGGCTGTTGCGGCCATTTGGGAAGTGAACAGATGAAATCTCTCTTGCTCTTTCTCTCTCTCACACACACACTCTGCCTTTTAAGCAAATGTATAAATAAATAAATCTTTTTTAAAACTGCTTACTAGCACAGCTCCTTAATGGGCTATGCTGAAGCCTCACCCATGTGTTGGTTGCAATTATTAATTATTTCCCAGAAATGCTACCACAGGGACCCTTGCCACTCCAAGTGTGGTTGTCTGACCAGCAACACCTGGGCACTTGCTGGAATGGCACCATTTCAGGCCAGAGCCCAGGGCCCCAGGGGATGTGAATGCACATCAAAGTGTGAGGAATGCTGGCACAGAGAAGCAGCAAGCTCAAGTGTTAGAAACCGCAGCCAAATGAAAGATTGTAGAGGAAGACGAAGCTGCCCTCAATGGTACTGTAAGCAGACTTAAAGCACAGACGCTCTGACCCCACATCTGCAACAGGCCTGCTCTACCGTGGCTGCATGGTAGGACCACAAGGCAAGCTTCAAACACTGACAGCCCCATCTTTGACCAAATGAATGAAAAAAATCAGCATCTTCCAAAGCTGTCCAGCTTACTGGCTGTAGCCAGAACTCAGAACCTCTGACCTACTAGCATAAACAGGACCCTCACCAAAGAGATCCGGGGTCTAACCATAGCCAGGCACAAGCAGTCCCTGTTTCTGCTCTCCCCTCATCTATCACTGCTCTCACGGCCCCCTGAGTCCTTCTCTGGCCCTCAAGTTCAGTGCAGCCCCACAGCACAGTGACAGCCCTCGGCCCTCCATGCCCTGCGCCCAGCACATAACTGGCACCTGATGAACATTTGTGAGGAGGAGTGCACGGGCAGACAGAGGAGGCGATACAGGAAAGGGAGGAAGACCCCCAACCCAAATGGGAAGGAGAAACACGTGTGTCTGATCCTTGACGACTCGGTGATGTGAGATTTGAGGAAGCATAAGCCTGATGAGCAAGACTTACTGTGAAATTGACAAGAAGTCACCCATCAAAGCCACAAAGTGGTGGGAGGCGGGGCTAGACTTTGCCATTGCAATGCCTTACGTCATACGGAGGCACAAAGACAGAGGCCTGCCGAGCAAGCAAAGTATCTTCTAGCAGGTTCTGCCTGAACCCACACTCCGCGCCAGGGCTCGGGTCAGAAGCAGGCGGCCCTCATCGTACTGCATGCATTTCAACACACAGCCACATGGAAACCCCACACCCATCCCTGGCTCTAACGAGCAGGACAGCAAGATACAAGGACCCTCGAGTCAACTAACGCATTTGAAAAAGCTCAGCACCACACTGTGAACTCCCAAGTCTCCAGGTACCACCACCACGTGGGAATTCCAGATAGCATTTGCTCCGGTGAGCAGGGCAATAGGAAGATGCGAACAGCAGTTTCCTTCCTTGCCCTTCAGTTCCTGGGACCCTCCTCGTCTCACAGCACAACTGCACGGATGTAACCACAAACATCTCAGACTCCGTAAGGCTGCTCAGTGGGCCAGCAGGAACAGCCTTTTGAGTTGGGAAGCGAATGCGCAGAGAAAACAGGATGGCCTCATTCCTGCCATCTGCGAAAGCAAAACAAAGACCCTGCCATTCGGGTTCTCTATGCCTGTTGGTTTCTGGAAGATTTTTCACCTCTGTGTCCCACGCATCTGGAACAGAGCTGCCTCCCAGGGCGGCCCGGGGGCACCCAGGACACATTTTGAGGAGCTAGCAGTTACCCCGACACTGGGGAGGCGGCTTCCCCCTGGCCGGAGGTTATGTCAACACTCTTCTCCTTGGGCAGCCCTGCTGCACAGGAACTGCTCCCTAGGAGGCCAGCGCACCACAACCCCGGCCAGGCTGGCAGGGCCAGCTGCACAGTCACCTCCCCGCCTTATTCAGCCCTGCCGCGGGCTTCCCCAGCAATCGCTACTTCCCCGCTGTGGCAAAAATAACTTCCCCTTGAGCGGCCGTCTGTGATTTCACACACGTTTCTGGCACCGAAGCAGATGAGATAGTACGGGATCTGCAGTCACACTTCTGTGACGCTCCCAGCAGATGAGTCAGCTGCACTGTTTGCTCGCATGTTGAGAAAACACTTCCAGGCAGGAGGGGCTGTGTTCAGGGCAGCACACAAGTACCTCCCGGCCTGGGCTTCTCTCTAACCCAGAGAAGCCTGCAGGTGCTGTGCGCTGTCCCGCGCAGGGGTGGCTTGCTGGCTGTGGTCTGAGCAGACAGCTCACTCAACACTGATGTGGCCCCAAGAACTAACTGTACGATGCTTGTGCTAAGGGCGCTGGGATAGAGCTGCAGGCCGCTAGCCCACGCATCTGCACTGACACAGAGCAGTGGAGGGTGGCACCATCATTGCCAAAGGAGACAGTTCAGAAGGGGGTCACATAGCAGCGCACTGTGCAGGCTCACAAACCGAGGGAACTGGAACATTTCTCCGTGCTGCAGGCCACATTAACAGAGGAAGGTGACTGAGCTATATCCCAGAATTAAAACCAGTTCATCTTTTTTATTATTATTAGTTTCATTAGTAGACAGAAAGAGATCTTCCATCCACTTGTTCACTCCTCCCAAATTCCTGTAACAGCCAGGGCTGGGCTAGGTCAAAGCCAGGAACCGGGAACTCCATCTGGGTGTTCCAAGTGGATGGCAGGGACCCAAGTACTTGAGCCATCGCCTGCTGTCTCCCAGGGTGAGCGTTCACGGGAAGCTAGAGCCGATGCGGTTGTCCCAAGTGGAGTCTTCACGCTGCACCCCACACCCCCCACTACATCTTTCCACGTGCTCTTCGCCCAGCTGTGTGTCCTCCTCTGCCAGCTGCCTGCTCGCATGCTTTGCTGCCATTGAGTTACCTTCTCCTAACCCACTTATTAATGTTTAAATATCTGTGTATTATCCTCTCCTCATTTGCTAGAGAAATGTCTGTCCCCAGTCTGGATCTCTCGGCTTCATTTACTGGCTGACTACGCAGAAGGTTTTGAGTTACTGTGGTTCTTCCCCTTCGCTGTTTCAACTTTCTGATCTGAAAAATGATCCCAGGTGAGAAACTACCAGAAGATAGACTTGTCTGGAGGAGACCTCTGTTGGGGTTCAAAGGGGACTGACCTGGCAGTCGCCTTCATATCACCTTGGTCTAGCATGCTTAAATGTATTCCACCTCTTTATATGTATTCCACTTGACTACTGCAGGCACTTAGCGGCAAATCGTTCTCAGTTGCCACAATTAAAAGACTTCTTGTCTTTTCCAACAGGGCTTCAGAAAGCAATGGTTTCAGTGATTCTCAAGAGGTTCCCTCCCCTGGGGCTGCAGATAAAAATCAACAAGTAGACTCTTCCTCCCTCTCTGCCACCTCTCCAGACCCCACCCTGTCTCCATCTCCTGGCCACTGGGACATATTCCCAGGCTGACAGTCAAGACCGCGAGGAAACATTGCTACAATGAGGATCCGAGAGTAGAATAGAGTTGAGAAGCACAGATTCAATCGAACGCCTTTGTTTCAGAGAGGAGGAAACAGAAGTGCAGGAGGCCCAGGTGACTTAACAACACTGACCGCTGAGCTGCTGCTGGGAGCCTTTCCAGACTCCTTCCCAGTGCCCGCCCATTGACCCACACAGCATTGACTGACAGTTCTGCCTACCCAATGGGAAGGCAGTCATGTCCAACAGCTTTTGTATCAAAGAAGGAAACTGTGCTGGAATGGCACAGTTTTTAAGGGCTCTAAACAAAAGAGAGCTATCTCTATCAGATCATGTAAAATCACCATTTGCTTTCAACTGGGATCAGCTTCTATCCCAAGTGGAGTGGCTCCCCCCAGCTCCGGCGGCCACCAGAGGCTGGGCAGAAAGTGGGAACCAGAAGCAAGGTCACCCGGTTCTTGGGAAAGACATGGTTCACTTTTGTGGCTCCCTGCTCTTGCCCTGACTTCTGATGTAAGACAAGAGGGAACTGAGAAAAGAACGTGGCCACACTTGCTGGGTGGGGTTGCTCGCCAAAGAGGCGGGGTTCCAGCAGCGGTTGGTCGTGGAACTCAAAGTGTTTGAAAGAGTGCGACTCAGCGATCACTCCCAGCAGTCAGGGGCCATCCCATCCCAGAAGGAAAGCCACAGCACACTCCCTGCACATTGCAATTTCTATTCTGTGAATGCAGGAGGGAAAGAGACTATGGAGAAATTTGTAACAGAGGAAAGCTGGCTGTGCAAAAAATGTGTTCGTGACGGACTTTCTAGGAAGCAGGAGACACAGAAGGTGCATGTGTATCTAATTAACAGGGAGAATGACTGGGGCTTGTCCTCTGTAGAGGAGCCTCACCAATCTGAGGGGGACAAGATAAGCCACAAAAGTATCAGTGAAGTAGTTGCATATTCCTGGACTAGACTGGTTCCTTGAATTGGAAGCCAAGTCATGAGCAAATCTGCATTCTCCCACTCAGGCATGTGGTTCTGTGTGTGTGCATGTGCACCTGCAGGCGTGTGCATGCACTTGTGTATGTAAGCTAAATAAGGAGGAAGTCAGAAGCAAAGAATAAAGTGGGAAAGTTGACATTTGTTGAATTCAGTGCCAAGCCTCGGGCTAGAGAAGCACCCTGTAAAACAACAATTATCAGTCCCATCCTTTAGATCAAAATGCTCAAGGTTCAGAGAATTTCAGGATATTGCTCCAGCCTTCCCCACTACTAAGTGGTAACAGAGTGCTTTGCTCTCAGAATTCTACTCTACAAAATCTTTATTCTTTCTAGAGCCTGATGTTGTTGACCTCGTAGAAGGCCTTCAATGAATATTTGCTGAAATATTAAACAAGTGAATTTATTTTTTTTTCTTTTTTTAAAATATTTATTTAGGGGTTGGTGTTGTGGCCTAGTGGGTAAAGCCACTGTCTGCAATGCTGGCATCCTATATGGGTGCTGGTTCGAGTCCTAGCGGTTTAGCTGTTGATCAGCTCCTTGCTAATGGTCTGGGAAAAGCAGTGGAAGATGGCCCAAGTGGCTGCACACCTGCTACCCTCATGGGAGACCTGAAGAAGCTCCTGGCTTCAGCCTGGCCCAGCCCTGGCCATTGCTGCCACCTGGGAAGTGAACCATCAGATGGAAGATCAATCTCTTTTTTTCTCCCTCTCTCTCTGTAACTCTGACTTTCAAAATAAACGGATAAATCTTTAAAAAAAAAAAAAGATTTGAACAACAGAGCAAGGGAGAGAAAGAAAGAGGGAGAGAGAGAGAAAGGGAGAGAGATCTTCCATTGTTACTTCAATACCCAAATGGTTGCAACAGCAAAGTGTGGGCAAGGCCAAAACCTGGAGCCTGGAACTCCTTCCTGGTTTCCCACATGGGAGACAGTGGCCCTGGGCCACTTGGGTCATCTTCCACTGCTCTCCCAGGCACATTATCAGAGAGCTGGATCAGAAGCAAAGCAGTTAGAGCTCTAACTGGCACTCTGATAAGGAATGCAGGTGTCAAAGATGATGGCTTAACCTGCTATGCCACCATGCTGGTCCTATAAACAAATGAACTTATAGGTTTCAGAATATTTCTAGTTTTCTTTTCATTGAGATTCTGAAAAACGTACCTCCTGAACTAGAAAGAAATCAAATCAATGGTGTTCCTGAAATGCACTAGAGTTAAATATGTTGGTTATTATCATCAATCACTGAGTAAACTAAGAATTATTTTGTCAAAGCCATAATTTAGGATTATTTCAATATCTTTCACCAAACAAGAGTAAAAGAATTGGAGCACTAAAGCCTAGTTTTAATTTTTCTATGTATTCTCTCTCTCTCTCTCTCTCTCTCTCTCTCTCTCTTTGAGAGAGAGAAAGAGAAAGAGAAGAGAGAGAAAGAGATTGATTCCATCATCCACTGATTCACTCCTCAAACATTTGCAACAGCCAGGGCTGAGCTAAAGCCAGGAGCCCAGAAGTCAATCCAGGTCTCCCACATGGGTGGCGGGAATCCAAGTTCATGAGTCATCACCTCTTGCCTCCCAGCGTGTGCATTAGTAGAAAGGTGGACAGGAGGCAGAGGAGCTGGGACTTGAAACAGGCACTTCAACAGAAAATGCAGCCACTCCAAGTAGAGTCTGTACCAGCACACTAAACTCCCGCCCCCAAGCCCTAGTTTGATGGGCTGGTCATTTTTGCCATTTTAGGTTAAAATCTGTTCAGCCACTATTTCAAAAATCACATCATCCCATGCTCTCGCCTTTGTAAAGACCTAAAGTCATGCTTGCAATACACTGGCTGATTTAACACAAATTGCTACCAAGGGAAGACACCAACCCACAGAGAGAAATAACTGCTATTCTGCAAATTCCCAAAGCGAACGCTCTCGCATTTAGGAAAATGATAAGAAAACAAGTGAAATTTGCTTTCTAGTTGTTTGAAGTTGCATGAGGCCAAATCTCTAGACTAACCTCAGTATTCTTAAAACTACAAAGAGGGCTCTAAAAATTATTCCAACTCACTAAAGGTAGAAGGTGGACAACTCCTGTGCACCAAAGAAGATATTGATAGAACCATACGTCACAGTGATTTCCACATATTCCCTTGGTTCCTAGGCTTCCGACAGCAAGGAAGAAATTGGCTGAAGACATCAACTGAGCTAGAGTCCTTCCTGATATCCCTCCCCACATTCTTTACTTAAAATACAGACCACACAAAGCAGAGTGCCGAATCCTAGCAAAGCCCAGTGTGCTTAGCAAACACACTGGACCAACAGCTCCTTCCAGAGGGGCTGTGAAGAGCACACATGGTACAGTCAAGGTAGGGAGGGGAATAACTGCACAAGCTCCCACACGTCAGAGAGCTTGCCCACAAACAATCACAAGGCAAGAGTGCAGGTCAAACTTTAGAAGTTCCAAGTTATTCAAACCAGGTAGCATCCAACTGACTGAATCAATTCTAAAGCTCATTTTGATCATACAAGTAGATACTTTTAAAGCCTGCTAAAAATGTCTAACATTTTCAGAAGAAGCAATTGACATTTCTTCCTAAAAACAAATAATTCCTTTTACTAGAGAAACAAATAGGAAATAGTGTTCCTGTTTGTTCGTCCTGCTTATCACACCTCAATGTGAAGACAAAATGGATTGCATGTGAATTCCAATTTCATGAGACCGCTCGCGATTTCCTTGGAAGCCTCGTGCTACACTGTATAAGGAACATCATGCACCCAAATGTTTTCTCCTGCTGAGCTCACTGGCTCCATTCCAGTGAGCAAATACAAAGATAAAATATTCATATCCATGGTACTACAGTCTGTTATGCAAAATCCACTACACTCATATTCCACATAGAAGTCACAATAATCTTTGGGACAACACTGAAAGAGGTTAAGTGCCAATTATCCATGAATTATTATACATTAGAACCAAATCAACTGTAGTGTTTAATACTCAAGATAACCCACAACTGTAAAACCAGACTCCAACATTATGTTGAGAAGGTCCTCATCCTCAGTCAGTCACTGGAATTTATTTAGATGTTACTAGAAACCCAGGCCTTGCACTCATCACTTTACACACAGCTAAAGTATAACACTAATTCCTTGCTCCTTGAGAAGCTGCACAGCTTTGAGACAGAGAACAACACATACAGCATTGGGTTTAAGTCAGCAAATCCTATTCAACCACCAATTTAAAAGCAAAAATATATATCTGGTAAGGGTCCAATATACAGAATATATAAAGAATGCTTACAACTGGGCAGCAAAAAACATCCATTTCCAAAACAGGTAAAGGATGTGAGTAGACATTTTCCCAAAGAAAACATGCAAATAGACAAAAAGCACACACAAAGATGCTCAACATCACTAAATATTAGAGAAATGCAAAACACAACCATAATGATAAACCCACCTCACACCCATTAGGTTGGTTATGCAAGAAATAAATAAAGAGGAATAAGAAGTGTTGGTGAAGATGTAGAGAAACTGGAATTCTCATACTGGGGATGTGCCATGATGTAACCCCTGCAGAGGCAGCTTCAGTAACCGGAACAGAGTTATCCCCAGGACCCCGCAACTCCACTCCTAGGTATGTACTCAAAAGCACAGAGAAGGAGCTCAAGCAAAAATGCATACAGCAGTGTGCACAGCAGCACTGGTCATAGGAGCCAGAAAGTGAAAAGAACCCAAATGCCCAGTGATGCACGAATGGCTAAACAAAATACGTTATTTCCTTCCATGGAAGGTTACAGAGCATTTTATTCCATAATAAAAAGAAGCACTGTGGAATATCATGTAGCCATAAAAAGGAATAAAGTGCAATACACACTATCAAATGCATGAACCTTGAAAACGTTACACCAAATGAAAAAGTCAATGAAACACATCATGTTTTATTACTCCATTTCTATGAAATGTACAGAATAGGCAAATTATACAGACTGGGGTTATAAATAAAGGTATGGGGTTTCTCCTGGGATGAAAATGTTCTAAAGTTGACTACAGTAACAACTCTACACCTCTGTGAACATAGCAAAACTCACTGAAAGCAATTACCCATTAAAAACTAAAAATGGGTGCACTGTATAATATGTGAATTGTATCACAACAAAGCTATTTTCAAAATGCCTCTGCCTGTCAAAAAAAATGCAAAATACACTTATCATCTTGTAGAATAGTTAATCCATTCCTTTGATGTGTACAAATAAGAATTTTTGGTGAAATATTATTCATTTCTGGTAACTGAAAGGGTTTCTGCATATTACTGTTTCTTAAAAGCCGGGTTTCTATAATACAAATATAGGTAAGACAGAATTTACTTGTGGTCAGGCCTTATTTCTTTAATGAGATAAAGCGGGGCTGGCACTGTGGTGTAGCAGGTGAGGCCACTGCCTGCAGTGCTGGTATCCCATATGGGCACCCTTTTGAGTCTTGGCTGTTCCGCTTGCGATCCAGCTCCCTGCCGTGGCCTGGGAAAGCAGTGGAAGATGGCCTAAGTCCTTGGGCGCCTGCACCCACATGGGAGACCCAGAAGAAGCTCCAGGCTCCTGGCTTCGGATCAGTATAGCTCTGGCCATCACAGCCATCTGGGGAGTGAACCAGAGGATGACAGACTTCTCTCTCTCTGCCTCTGCCTCTCTGTAATTCTGCCTTTCAAATAATAAAATTAAAGAAAAAAAGGAAGATAAAGTAAGTGGTAGCTCCCGATAATTCTAGCAGCTACTATAATTCACCAACCAAGATGCCTTTTATTGTCTAGCACTGCTCTGAGCAGCACAGCTGCAAGGCTAGCTACTGCTTCTACTCCTCCACCTTCTCGCTGGGAAAGCAAAGGATACTATTTCTTTTGGGACCCAAAGAGCTTGACCAATTTTTAGTTTCTCCCAAACAAAACCAACTAGTGTCTTAAACCTGGATCAGTGGCAGAGAATCTGAAGAAAGACGGTATCCAGATAATCCATATTTATGTGTGTTTTTAACAATTCCTACTGAGACCAGTCTACATTAAAAATAGTCTACAAGGCAGTGTGCTTTTCACCATCCCTGCCATGCGTTTGCAGAACAGATTGCCATAAATTCTATTTTCCGTTCCTCCTCTATTGCAGTGCTACTGTGTCCCCAACCAACCCTACAAGAGAAATTTGCAGCCATAAACAAGAGTGTCATTTTTTTCTATGTCAACAACTTCTATTGATAACGTCACATTTTATACATTCATTTCCTAGATTACTGTTTGAAACCTGAAGTGCTATATTTAAACCATGCATGATATGCAGAAGAAAAATAAAATCTGGTTCTGAAAGTTGAGAGACTATTTGTAACAGATCTGGGCCTCTATTTTTACTTCTCCTTGAAACTCACTTAAACTTTAGAGAATTTCAAATTCAATAAAATGACATACTTTTCATTTCTTGACACTGGAGTGCCAGGCTCACGTATAATACATGTAATGATTGGTGACTCTGAGAACTAAGCCATTATACCCTCATTTAAAGTGGTAAAATTAAAAATGGAAAGGAAAGCGTACTCACCCAAATTCAATCCCAAAGATTTAACTCTCATAAAGGCTAAAGCACACACCCGAGGCTTGAGGATAAATCGTTAGAGTTTGCCAGTTGTACAAGATCAATAGTAAGCCATCTGGCTGATTCTGTTTCTATCAATGTAATGAATGTTATTCCAAGTTTCTGATATTTCCACAGCTCATAAGCAATGAGGCTACTGGCAGCAAGGCTGCATCACAAGCTAATTTCTGGGGGAGTTTCCATTGGATTGTTGTTGGTTTTCCATAGCAAGTCAAAGACTAAATGCCACTTCAATTAAAAAAAGTGGATTTCACCAAACTGGAGACAGCATGGCCTCCACGTTCAAGTGCAGCATTCACTACATTCCTCTGTCACCTCTGTTCACCCATTTTGAGGGAGGGAAACGTGGGACAACAGTTATTCCTGCATAATTTTCATCCCCCAACTTCCTTTCATCTTTTCAAGTTTGGTGCAGCTGAAAGATCTTGAAGACACATACTCTGCCCTTCTCCAAGCAGATCTGAAGAAGGAGCTGCCTGGCACTGGCTGTTATAGCAGAGAGAAAGCTTGGTCGTGATTCCTTTCTCTTGCTCCCCCACACTCGGCTCTCTGGTTGCCTCCCCTCACCCCATTCCATGCCTCTCCTAACCTAGAAAAGTCTAAAGCCAGCTGGGACTGCAGCTGTTGGCTGGTCTTTCCCTTGAAATAATGGGGCTTAAGTAGCAAAGCAGATGCATTTCTCAAAGTTAAAATTAAACAATGAAATCAATGTACCTGACCTTTAAAAATACTCCATAAATCTCCTCTCTCCCATCCCCCTTTCTCTTGAATCCGTGAGAGCTCTCCTGAAGGCAGCAGTTTCTTCTAGAACAATGGCTCTGGAACATTCGCCTGCATCAGGAGCACCTGGAGCCCTGCTCAAGCAACGCCTGCTCAGCCCAGGCCTGGGCTTATGCAGTAGGTCTAGGATGCGACCTGAGAAATTGCATGTAGAACAAACTCCCAGGTGATGCCATGCTGCAGGCCCCAGGAACCCCCACTGAGAACTGGCGCCTGGACACAGAACAGCTGCTGCAGGCGGACAGGCAGCCCAGGTAGCTGCCATGCCAATTCACATCGCCTCCAGCTGCTGCAGCTCAGGGAGAGTCGAGTTCCCCAGGAACTGGAGGAAGCACGATGAAGACAGCTGCTGAATTATGTTCCATTCTGCTGGCCCCCAAGGACCCTCAGAGTAAAAGTAAGAAAAGGGAAGGAAAATCACGTAGGTAATTATGATCATATAGCCAGTCAGCTCTCTAGATTGCCATGGGCATGTTGGCTATATTTCTAGTTTATCTCTTGGGCGGCCTAGGGTGCTTGGCAATGGGCACTGGAATCAGAAGGACTTGGGTTTCAGTCCTGCCTTACTTGGGGTGTATCTTTCACACATCTTTAGCATCATGCCTCCCATATCAAACACAAGGATAACCACAGAACCTTCCACCGGTGTTGCTCCATGCATTCAATTTCTCTCTGCCTGTGCACTGGTGGGCACATACGCACTCCATGGTAGCTTTCATCACAAATGCCTCCATTACCTTGGCTGTCCCGTGAGAAGGGCTCATCTGTTAAATACAGTTACTCCTATTTGGTCATTAATTCAGCCAATATTTACTGAGTGCCTACTTAGCCTCAGACACAGGATACTGTGCAAATATACTGAACTAGTACTCTGTAAAGAAAAAAGTCTTGCTATGAAATTGTTTTTATTTGGAAAATTTTGACTTAAAGTGAAGTCACCCTTAAGAAAAACACTTGCCTCTCAAACTGGCTGACCAAGAAAATCGCGAGAATGTGTTTACTGGCCGTGAATTTTGTTTTGACAGACACTAAAATGATAGAATGGAGGACAGGGGGAGTGTAATTCTACAGATCCCCTGGCCTTATATTATTCAGGGCATATTTTAGACCACCCTAAAGACCGCAAGCCCACTTTTCCTGAAAATCATGATATTTATGTGACAAAACAACAGGAAACAAATTTGGCTAAGGAGCTCCTATTTTCAGTTCACGGTGAGGTCATGTTTTAACCCATCTCAGCAGTCAGTTGGTAGAGGGAGTAGCGTTAACCTTTCTGGTTCCTGGCACGAGCGCTGTCCCCATCCCCTTCCCGCCCGCCGACCGCACACACTGCCCAGGCCTCCTCGGTGGCTGGAATCAGCAGTGAAAAGGTGATGGTATATGCGATACAAACTCAAGCTGCCAGGCTTTCCTTCTTCCTCCCCTTGGGCTCTCGCTTCCCCAAGAAAGATCTCAGAACCCCAACCTCTTGGGAGCAAGCTAGGTAGAGGTTTTAGAAACCACCTATCACCATGAATGGCCAATACCTGGGAAGTTCCAGGGTCCTAACCAAGGTCAAGGGCTCTTGAGTCCTTTTGCACCCTTGACCACTGTACTGTCCCCTACAACACTGGCCTCTATGCCTTGCTTCTAGGAAGCTTCTGGGAAAAAAAATATCTGATTTTACAGAGAAAGGCTAATTAGCACCAACAACACTCACCTCCCCATGCCAGTCCTTATGATGGCTGTGGGCGGGGACAATCAGTCCTCTTCCTGACACCAGTAGGTGACTGGGAGATGCCAAAATGTGGAACTTGCAGAAAAAAAGAGATTTGAGTCCCTAATAAAAAGGCATATTGTACCTCCAATGCTCTATGAAACCAGGTGCTAAGCATTAATACTTTGGAAAGCTACTTGGGCAGTATTTCCCTTTACTTTTCCCTAACTCATCTTGCAAAACCATGGCATCCCACCATTTCTGCTGATATAAAAGTTGTAACTGCCAATCTGAGCTCCTCTACACGGGAAAAACTGTGCTTTCTCTGTGTTATTTCCAAACGCCCTCACACGTTTGTCACTTCGCTGGCGCGCGCGTGTGTGAAAGTGTGTGTGTGTGTGCGTGCGTGCGCGCGGGCGCGCTTTCCTGCCAAACCCTCTGTTCTCTAGACCCGTGGCTTCGGCGACGGCGAAGGCACACCTGGGGTCACAGCGGCGGCCTCCAGCCGGCCCGGGTCGTTCGGCGCTCGCTGTCCTCGTGCAGGTGCCGGATGCTGCTCGCGTTTGTCATCTACGAGGTTTGCAGCAGACTGGGGCTCTGCGCGGCTCTCCTGGCACCGCGTCTTCCGGCCACAAATCTGAGTGCTCTGCAAACTCGCCCCCGGGACCTGGCGTGCGCTCCCCGGGCCCAGGACGAGGGAGGCGCCATTCCTGCCTACTCGCTGAGCGACTCTGGTCTCCACCGCCGCGACCCCTCCCTTCCCTCTTCTTAAGACAGGAGGTCTCGCTCCCAAACCGCCACCAACCAACAACAAAAGTTCTCACTCGAGACGCACACAGCACGGCGCGCAGTCGGGTCACAGGCGGCGACCCTGCTGGCCCCGCTGATCCACACGCCCCCGGACGGCCCCAGACCCGAGGGCTCAGCTCGCTCCGACACGCTCGCCGCGGACGGCGAGGTGAGCAGGGGCTGCCAAGGGCCAGGCCAAGGAGCGGGACGGACCAGACCGAGGGCTACACCCACCCGCACACTGTGGAGCGCGGGACCCGACGCGACGGTGGTCCCCAACGCTGTCATGGAACGCACTGTCTCCCCCATGCCAGCTCCCGCATCGCCGGGCCTGAATACATACACACCACGCACGCATCCATCCTGCCCCAGTGCGGGGCGGGCGGGGGCAGGTGGACGGCGCCCCACCCGGGGTATCTGCCGGGTCCCCGCAACTCGCCGGCGCTGAAGGTGGCGGGTGTCACATCTGGGCAGCCTCGGAGCGGCGGCGGGCTGAGGGGCCACTCGAGAGGTCCCCGACGCGCCCCCTTGCCCCCGGACACAACTTTGCGCGGCTGCCGCCCGCCGCGCGTCCTTACCCAAATACTGCCGCAGGTCGAGCAGGAACCTTGGGGGTCCCCCGCTGAGCTGGTAGAAGAGGGAGCCCAGGCAGAAGACCAGCAGCGTGGCCATGCAGAAGCCGTAGTCCCGGAGGGAGAAGCGCAGGAAAGGTAGCAGGGGGACCCGGCGCTTCCAGCTGCCCAGGCCCGGGGGGGCGCCCCCCAGAGGGGCCCCATGGGGCCAGGGATCCGCGCCGCCGCCGCCGGGATGCTGCTGCTGCGGCTGCGGCTGCTGCTTCTTCTTCATCGCCTGCTCCGCCGCCTCGCACAGCCGGCCCGGGCCAGGAAAAGGTCACCCATCCGCCGCCTGCAGGAGAGCCCGGCCGGCCGGCCGCGCATGGGGAGGGCCGCGCCGCGCCGCGGGCAGCCGGGTGGGGGTGGGGCGGGGCCGAAGTTGCCGGGCTCAGGAGACTTTCCTCGGCATGGTCCCCGCCGCCCGCCGCGGCCCGAGCGCCTGAGCTGCCCGGCCTCGGCTGCGGGCGCCGCCCGCGTCCGTCCCGCGCGCGCGCGCGCGCTCAGCGGCTCGGCGCCCCGTGCCCCGCCGCGCCTCGGGCTCGCTCGCGGCCGCCGGGGCTCGCCTTCAGCGCCAGCGTGGACCCCCGGCTTTGTGTGCGCGTGGGTGTGTGCGCGCGCGCGTCTGTGGGTCTCGGCGTGTTTTGTCCCGGCTCAGGCTCCTCTGAGGGACGCCAGGGAGGAACGGGAGGCGGACACCGTCCGCTCGCTCCACCTCCTGGACAGGGGTTTTCCTCCTCCGCCTCCTCCCCTTTCTCCCTCCGGCGCGGCGCCGCCGCCTCGGCCCGCTCTCCCCGCCCGCCCGCGCCGCGCGGTCCCCGGGGCGCGCTCGGTGTCACGTTACCGCGGCTGCGGGGGCCGGGGGCGGCGCGTCTCCGCCGCGAGGAAGAAAGTTTCTGGGTGTGTTTTGTGTGTGCGTGCCTTCCCCCGTTCTCCAACCCTCTGGCCCCGGTTCCTGCATCGCCAGCGACCTCTTGGGGCCCGCCGGCTTCCCTCCCGTAAAAACAGTGGGCGGCAGGGAGGAGCGCCACGGAGCTCGCCGCTCTCTGTGCGCGCTCTGCGCTCCGAAACTTGTCCCCTGGAACCTGCTTCCCAGAGGCCGCCGCGCCCTGCTGGCATCTCGGTTCAAGACTTGGCTGTGCGACTTTGCAGAGAGCGCCCGTGGAGGGAGTTAGAAACCAAACGTGTCCCCCAGCCCGTGGCGGGGCGCTGCTCGGAGCCCTGGGCCCCTGGGAGAGAGAGGCCGAGAGGACCCAGTCTCCCTGCGCTCCCGCAGCTGCGCCCCGCCGCGCACGGAGAGGGCCCGCAGCGGTCGCCAAGAGGAAAGGGCAGGTCCCCTTCCGCACCTCCTTCCCCGGCCTCCTCGGTCGCCACTAGGGAGGCTCGGGGCGGGACGGAACCTGGAGCATCACAGCTAGGGCTTGGCCAGGCTCTCGGAAGAACAGCTGGTTACCGCTGTATCTGCGGAAGCTGTGCCACCTGAGGCGCCTGTGCCTTGCCCCAGGGTCCCAGAGCCAGGAGGAGTGGGGTTGGGAGCCGCGCTCAAATCTCTGTGACCCTCAAGCCCACGCAGCCGGGCCCTTTCCCTGGTCGTTTGCATGGGGATGGGGCGATGGGCTATAACTCCTTAGTGGGGGACATACTGAGACCCTAGACCTCGTTTGTGGAGCTGCTGCTCTTCCCGGGCTCCCTTCTCATTCTCTGTGTTCCGGTAACACAAGATTAAAGGGAGAATCAGGAGCCGACAATTTCTGTGATTCCAAGACTGTTCCTGAAAACCCTTTCAGGGAGTAGGAAGAGATTACGATTTGAGAAAAGTGCTCTGTGGTTTAATCTACAGATGAGTATCTCCCGTGCATGACTTGAAACCTGGGTGAAAAGACACCAAGTTGAAGAGCTGAAGCGAGTTACAGGTGAGCAGGTTACTTGAGAGGTTACATTGTTCTGACCCACTTTCTAAGGGAAAAGGCGGCTGCTTGGGGGGGGGGGGGGGCTTGGTTCTGTTGCAGGAAATCCCAAATGGAGTGCTAATGGTGCTTCCCACATTTATCCCCTGAATCCGGGAGTATCTAGGTTAATATGCCTATTTCAGGAATGTGAATGCCAGTCATCCGTCATTGCCCATTAGTTCCATGGGTAGCCCTGGATAGAGGCCTGTTTCCATTTTCTGAGTCTATGCAGAGGGACCAGGAGACCCGAGGGGCAAAGCCCTGTTCCACGTGGCGAGGCCCTAAGGCCTGACCCAGTAATCTGAACACTGGCTGGATGCACAATACTGCACAAGACCCTCTGTCTCCCAGGCCTGCTCTCACTGCTCATGCCTGGGATGGGGGAACCTTCCATTTCTTTCTCCTAAGGAGAAGAATCTGAGAAGCGGGGAGAAAGGAAGCAACCATGTGACAAAGCAAGTAAATGTGGGGAGAAACGTTGAAGCAGAAACTGAAAAAGTTAAGAGGGGAGGATAAGGGGACACCGTCCACCTTAAAAGAGTGGGCCAATGACAGGAATTTTAGAGGGAAAAAAAGGGTCAGCGTTCAAAAGGCTGCGTGACTGGCCTGGCTGCCTAAAAACCCCAGAAGGAAAAGCCAAATCATCAAGACAGACAGCTGCACGTGGGAAAATGCTTTGTGCCTTCCCCCAACAAAAGCTTGGACGTTTGGATAGAACTGTGTCCTCTAATGTCCCATAAATGTCCCTCCAAGTAATTGTTTAAATGCTTGTACTAATGAGTGGTATCTTTATTTGAACCATGTAGTAGATCTACTAAGTATAGGACTTTATGAACAGCTTGTATTATTAGATTTATAATTTAATGAACCAGTACTTCATGCAACACCCAGAGCTCCACCCTCTAGGCTTTTCAATTGCTTCTCTTTCCAGTGACTTTTTAAAATACAGATTCTTTATTTATTTGATAGAGCAATATAGAGAAAGAGAGATTTTCTTTCCATCTGCTGGTTCACTCCCCAAATGTCCACACCAGCCAGGGATGCCAGGAGCTCAAGATTCAATCCAGGTCTCCACTGTGGTGGCAGGAACTCAAGCACTGGAGCCATCATCTGCTGCTTTCCAGGAGCATTAGCAGGGAGTTCGATTGGATGCAGGGTAGCTGGGACCCAAAGGGGCACTCAGAGGATGCAGGCATCCCAAGTAGTTTATCACATGGTACCGCAATACAGGCCCCTCCAGCAACTTCTCATTTCTGCCCCCTGAGCCACCCACTCTGGTCCTTGGCGACTCGCTTGAATGTATCCTCCCTGTCAACCTTCTCCACAATCTCTCTCTCTCTTTTAGAATGTATTTGACAAGCAGATGAACAGAGCTCTCTCCCATCTACTGATTCACTTCCCCAAATGCCTACTACAGCCAGGGCTGGGCCAGGCCAAAGCCAGGAGCCCAAAACTCAAACCAGGGCTCCCAGGCGGGTTGCAGGAACCCAAGTACCGCTGCCTCTGCAGGAAGCTAGAACTGGGGATGGAACTGAGACTTGAACCCAGGCTCTCTGACATGGGATGTAGGGGTCCCAAGTGGTGTCTTCACCACCAGGCCAAACACTGGTCCCCAGAACCACTGTGGCCTCCTGCCATCACCCCTCCTTTGCCTCCACCCAGGCTCTCTGGTGGGCACACTCCAGGGCTTTTTCCATCTTTCCAAGGACCTTGAACTCCTTTATTCTTTACCCCCTCATGTGTTTAATTTCTTCCTGATTCCTTGTTACGATCACTTTCTTGCATTCCCTTGTTTTTCTCATTGTCTATCCCACAGCACTTGCCTGGCGAAACCCAGGCTTGGTTAACCCCAACTGTGCAACTGGACTGGATCACAGGAAAGTGCACAGCTCTGCTCACTGGCTTCCCTGGAGAGCATACCTCTCCAGTGGATGCTCACTCACTGCTGCCCAGGAGTCCCACTCCCACGGCTTCTCTCTCCTCCAACCTCCTGTCTCCACTCTTCACTTCCACGCCTTCAGTCTCAACTGATGACCTTGCCCTGTACTTCATTGAAAAATAGAAGCGGCAAGACGAGCTCACTCACTTCCCCGCCAGGCTGTGCCCACGCTCTCTGCCGTTCCTCCCGTCTCCATGAGGCCCTGCTTTGGTGAATGCCAAGTCTGCCACTGACTCTGTTTCCCACACCAACACAAACACCAACCTCACACCCAAGGCTGCTCCCCGCCTAGCCTCCTGCAACTCCATGAGCAACAGTATTATCTAGTCTCTTGAGCCCCAATCCCAGAACCCCTCTCCCTTTCTCGTTCCTTCACTCCTATAGCTAGACCATCTGGAAATTCTTTATGTGCCATCTTCAAAAACAGTAACTAGGGCCGGCATTGTGGCATAGCGGGTAAAGCCACCACCTGGAATGCCAGCTGCTCTACTTATGATCCAGCTCCCTGCTAATGTGCCTGGGAAAGCAGTGGAGGATGGCCCAAGTGCTTGAGTCTTAGCACTCATGTGGGAGACTCAGAAAAAGCTCCTGGCTCCTGGCTTCAACCTGGCTCTGCTCTGGCTGTTGAGGCCACTTGGAAAGTAAACTAGCAGATGGAAGATTTCTCTCTCTCTCTCTCTCTGTGTGTGTGTGTGTGTGTGTTTGTCCCTCTCTGCCAAATAAATAAATATATTTTTAAAAAATGTCAGAACCTTAGCTCTTAGCTCTTTTGCCACCACCCTGATCCACACCACCATCATTTCTCATTTGGATTGTTATGTCAGCTTCCTTTATCAGTGATGTTCAGGTTTAGCTGTTCATAATAGAAAAAAAAAAAAGACAGTGTCTTAAACAAAAGAGAATTTTATTTCTCTCTCATATGAAACAAGTCCTATAATCGGCAGCCCAGAGTTGCTGTGGTGTCTCCACGCCATCTTCAGGGACCTGGATGAGTTTTCTTTCCATCATCCTTATCATGTAGCTTCCATTTTAAAGGTCTCCCACTGATGCACAGTTGCTGCTGGAGCTCCAGCCATTATTTTTATGTTCCAGACTAGCAGCATGAAGAAGCAAAAGAGAAAAGCCCTCCTCCTAACAGAGTCAGTTCTTTTTAAGCAGTTTCCTGAAAGTGCTAGAACTCTTTCTAACAGCCAGAACTAACTCACAGAGCTGTGTCTGGTTTTAAGGGCAGAGTGCTAGGGGTCTACATTTCATGTGGGCACATTTCTTGAAAAAACAAAGTCATTGTTTTATTACCAAAGAAAGAAAGGGCAGATGAGCAGCAAGGGGCACCAGCAGTCTGTCATTCCTCCAAGCTGCTCTCCAGGCCCCAGCCCCTTGCTCTGCTCCCCTGCCCAGAGCAGTCAGAAGGGAACTTCCCTGCTCAACACTTGCCCATGGCTCCCAATGAAATCAGAGGTACGGAGGCCCATGAGGTCCTGCACAGTCTGGCCCCGTGGTCTCTCTGACCTCATCGGCTATCACTTCCCTACTTACCCTGAGCCACTGCTCTTCATCAGACAAACCAAACTTATCTCTTCTCGGGATGAGTGCCCTCTGCCTAGGAAGCTCTTTTCCTAACCCCCACCTGGCTTGCTCTGTGACTGCCTTCTGGTTTGGCTCAATGCACACACAGATACACACACCTAGAAGAGTGCTCACAGGGAGTAGTCACTCAGTAAACATTTGTGGAATGAAAATGTTAGTTTTTAATATGAAGAGTCTAAAGTTCAGTGGGTCAGAGCTGACCGTCCCATGGCTGGCCAACTGGAGGTGAGAGAGGGAGAGAGCAGCTCTGTATCCTGCCGGAACTTTCAAATGATCATCAAAGGAATTGTTTGAGGTTAAACACGTATTTGTTGAGAGAACGAATGATTAGACGAATGAGTGAAACCCTCACCACCTCCACGATCCCTAGTCTAACTAGCAGTTCAGCCGTTCCCTGGATTATGGAGCCATGGGAGGAATGCGAATCCCCAGGCCTGTGCTGGGTGTCACCACTCACTTTGTACTGCTTATCTCAGCGATTGGCGTGGTCGGTCTCCTGGAGAATCAGCCTTCCTGAGCTCTGGCCTTAAATGACCAGCAGGACGCTGATCACATCCTCTCTGCTCAAAGTAGGGTTTTTGGAGAAAAGTTTTTGAATTTTGTCCCTATTGCAATAATGGCAGATCGTAAGGCAGCTGATCAGGTTCTCAGTCCTGAGGTTGGGTATCAGATTTTGATAACAAAGTTAAACCTCCTTGGTTTCTAGCCTTGGGGAACACTTGGTCTTGGGCTGTGTGTGCTCCCCAGTGCACCCACGCGAGAGACTCAGATAAAACTCCTAGCCCCTGACTTTGGCCTGATTCAGACCTGGCCATTGTGGCCATCTGAGGAGTGAACCAGCGGATGGAAAATTCCCTCTCTCCCTCTCCCCTCTCCCTCTCCCTCTCTTCTCTCCCTCTCTCCTCTGTCTCTCCATCTCTTTGTTACTCTGCCTTTCAATTAAATAAAAAAAAATCTTTGAAAAGAAAGAGAGAGAGATAAAACCTCCCTCTAAGCAAACTCAAGTTTGCGGAACAGCTCACTCAGGCAACTTACTTAGTTGTTTCTGGATTTAAGACCTCTGTTCAACTGGCTGAATAAACTGATTCTGATTCTCCAGCCAGACTCTGATTCCTTCAGTCAACAGCACTTTTACGTGCCTATCTTGTGGCTAATTGCCACAAAGCAAAACAGAAAAGAAAGAGACAAGCTGTTCAGCCTTCCAAGAATCCGCAGTTTTGTCAGGATTGTCATCAATGGAGAAATGTGACAGTACTACAAGGCAATGTATAATTGAAAGCTAAATTGTTTCACATCATAAACACTAAAGCCATTAAAACCTTTGCAGAGGGCCAGCATTGAATTCATTTACAAAAGGAATAATTTTTCTTCAGTTTTTAAAAAATGGTCTTAAAAAGTCTGTCTTTGAGTAGGGAAGGAGCTTTTTGACTGGAGAGTCACTCACAAGCAAATAGGTTACATAAAGTAGGTGACCGATTGAGTCACATCGTGGTCCCAGGCTGTGTGACAAGTTCTGCTGATGGCCTCGGGTGGTTTCCTCATCGACTGTGTCTGGGGCACATCACTGGTGAGAAGGACGCAAGGTGACAGACTGCAGGGGCCAAGGTGTCTGGAAAAGTGAGAACTCAACAGAGCTCCTGAAGATGTGGCTGCATTTCCAGTAGCCAGTGGAATAATTCGTTCTCCAGATGAACTTCATGTGCCGCGGGGTTATTGGTCTGTTCTGAAATATGCCTGCTGCTTTTCACGCAGCTGGGTACAAATATCACACCTTCCAATGCATTCATTTATCACAAGCGCTTTTCTTTGCCTTTTGTTAGTTAATTCACAATTTTGATTGGCTCATCTGCCTTGCTTAAAGGACACGAAAATAAATTAATTGGATTTTTTTTTAAAGTGTTCAACCAAATGAATGGTTTCCCCCTTCAGATTGTTTCAATCCCAATGTCACTGCTTAAAATGAGACACTTTCTTTATTTCCTGTGACTCATCATGACTAAGCCCAGGTCCTATACCCTGTTGTGGTGGGGATTAGACGTGGTGGGAATTCATCCAACGCAACGTCTTCTGGCTGGAAGCAGCCTTTTTCAGGTCACATGTACCACTTTGGAGTCACGATTCAGTCAAATTCCAGGGGCAAACCCCTGTTCAGGTGCCCGATTCTCAGGCAAGACGGCTCATTATAGGGGTAGTGTACTCGCCCCTCGGGGGGAGCCAAGGGTGCAATGGCCCAGGAACCTAGTCCTTGGGTGCCCTGCAGCTTGGGCCCCTGCAGCCCCTGACTGCAGTAACTGTCCATTTGCTCTCTGCTTCCTATTGGGGTGACTCCTAGTTTAGGGCCAGTTGCTGTCAAGTCCCGCCCTCCAGCCAAAAGTGATCCCCAGGTCTGAACACCCAGCCACCTTCTGTGCACAGCCCCGCCTGGAGAGAATCCCAGAACGTGTCTGGCTCTCAATGTGTCCCTTGTCCAAAGCTAGCTGGAGGGCATCTCGGATCTTCCCTGCTTAGGTTCCTTCCTCAACCACTTCCTTAGCCCCTGACCTGTTGGCACTAGGCTAATCCAGTGATTCCTTAGAGGGACTTAATAAAACCACCATCTTTCCTAAGACAGTGCAAACAAATCCCATCATTATGGGAATGCCGCTGTCTTAGTCAATTTCGGTGTCTACAACAAAAATATCACCAACTGGGTGGCTTAGACCACTTCCAGTTCTAGAGACTGGAAGTACAAGATCAAGGTGCTGCCAGAACTAGTGTCTGGTGAAGTGCTGCTTCCCTAAATCATGTCCTCGCATGGCAGAGAGAGAGAGAGAGAGCGAGAGCGAGAGAGAGAGAGAGAGAACAGGTTCTGGTCTCCTCCTCTTCTTACAAGGAACTAACCCTCTTCAGTAGGGCTCTACTTTCATAACCTATTCACTTCCCAAAGCCCCCCCCACCAAATACCATCTCATATGGACCATGACCTTGACATATGAACTTGGTGGGGACACGGACATTCAGTCCATGGCAATGTACGAACTGGTTATTTCCAAACTTCTTGTCTGGGGTTTGGACCTTGAGTGAGACATCCCAAACCAAAGTAGCTCATGACTTTCCTTCTTTCTGTCTGTCTCTTTGTCCTCCAGCTCAGCCCCACCAACCAAAAGTGTTTTCTCTATGGGTGTTAATAAAAGAGATAAGAGATTTTAAATAAAAGATGAGGAAAACAATGAAGTAAGTCCAGGAAATAATTCAAGCTCTGTTTTATTCATCATGCACATTTAGGCCTATGGTTCTGGGTTTCCTTGAAGGGAGCCGATCTTCATCTTTTTGGAGACCCGTTTGACTTTTAGAGGTACCGAAAATCATTCCTAGGCAAATTTGTCGAATACAGTAGATGAACTGTGTGGTCAGTGCATGAAGCCATTGATTGATAGAAGAGAGGGAAAACAATGCAAAATGGAAAGGGAGGGAGGGAAAGCAATTGGAGAGTTGCTCTGGTTTATGGGACAGAAGGACACTAAACACAGTCTGAGGACTATGGCGCTTGCCCTTTCCTGGACAATCTCCTGGAAACATTCTGACCAGGGTAAGCTACAAGTGGATGAAAGGACAACCGAAGCCAAATGCTTAGTGACTAATAGGCTATTGCTTATATCCATGCTTCTATGCCATTATACAACTTTTGAAAACTTCACTTTTAACTTAATGACAAATGTATTGTAAGCAAAAAGTTGCCCTGCACAGCTGGTCCCTGAGACTGACCACTGTAATATGATTGGCCACCAGAAGAATCTGTTAGAAATTGTCTCAAGGGCAGTTGTTTGGTGCAGTAGTTAAGACGTCATTGGGACGCCTGCCTCCCATACTGGAGTGCCTTGTTTGAGTCCTAGTCCTCTGCTGCTGATCCAGCTTCCTGCTAATGTATGCCCTGGGCAATGATGTCTAGAGTGCTTAGATCCCTGCTACCCACATGGAAGACCCCAATCAAGTTCTGACTGTTGCAGGCATTTGGGGAGTGACCCAATGAATGGAAGATCTCTGTCTCTCTGCCTTTCAAATAATTTTTAGATAAATAAGATTTAAAAGAAACTGTATCAGTATTTATTTTTATGATGTGTTGTAGATCACCGGTATAGTCAGAGTGGAAAAAAATTGTAAAGTTAAATATTTGTTATGCTTTCATGTTATTTTCTGTTGCCTCCTAGACAAGCCGTGTACCTGCAGAGCTGCATCTCTGACAAACTGTAATTCCTCATTTGAGGATCCTTGGCAATGCACAGCATCAGCTAGCACTCCTCCCATTTTGGAGGTCACTGTCTGGTGTTAATGCTTAAGACCTGAAATCAATGGAGAAGTGATAGCCTTTTTCCTTCCTTCCTAACGATGTCATTAGCCTTTGTTCAATGGGTATGCCACATACCTTCCTGTCTCCTCAGAGAAAAATATTGCTCAGGCTTCACAAAGTATTTTAAAATAACTTTTGAAGAACAGCCAAATACTGAACAATGAAGATCAGAGTCAATTCTCTAGTCCAAAAAAAAAAAAAAAATCTCAATAGAATCAAGATTCCCAAGGTTATCTTCACAGGAAATTTAAGAAAATGTTAGTTTGAGGTATCTTCTAGCTCTGCAAATTGTTAGCCTTGTAACCTAAGGTCAATGACTTCACCTCTTTGCACTTCCGTTTTCACTTTTGTCAATAAGGCCCACACTCCTGGTCGTTGTCTGGGATACTTACCTGGCAGGGAACCCGTATAACTAGCTATCTGCTTTTCTCTATAACACTTGCAGTGAAGTGATCCAAGAAATTACCCTACTGGGGAAATTGGACTGCAGAATGATGGTGGTATGAACTCTTTTTAAAGAGCAAGCAATTTGGAAGATAGGAGAAGTGAGGGTATTGCTTCAGAATTTATCTGGGGAGAAACGGGATGCTGGGCAAATGACCTGACTGTAACCTGAACCTCACTGTCAGGATTCAGGGAGTACAGTAAAGCACCCAGCATTGAGTGATGATTAAATGCATCTTAACATTGTGGGTTCATGGCAGTCAGAATGCAAAAGATTATGTTTAGAGATGGGACAATTAGAATCCAAATAAATTATATCCTCTGCACCGATATATATTTTCTAAAGATTTATTTTTTATTTATTTGATAAGCGGAGTTACAGAGAGAAAGGGAGAGACAGAGATCTTCCATCTGTTTGTTCACTCCCCAGATGGCCACAACAGCTGGGTCTGAATCAGGCCCATGCCAGGAGCCTGGAACTCTATCTGGGTCTCCAATAGGTTACAGGGACCCAAGCACTTGGATCATCTTCCACTACTTTCCCAGGCACATCTGTAGACAGCTGGATTAGAAGCAAAGCAGCCAGGACTAGTACCGGTGCCCATATGGGATTGCAGCATTACAAGTGGCAGCTTAACTCGCTCTTCCACAACCCCAGTTCTGTCAAAACCAGAACTCAAATACAGATTTTGAAAATCCATATCTAGAAACTTTTCTACAATAACATGGATTTTATTTGGACTACTGGATCTGATGAAACTCTGAACTCACATAGGAAAATGCACATAGTTTTTACCTATGACTTCAGCCCAGTCATGGGCCTCCTAAGAGACCATGGACTCACATGAAGAGTCCCCAAACTAACTTTCCTGAATAGATATGAGTGCATCAGCCAAATGAGAATTTTATTTTTCACCCTTATGTCAGAAGAGAGGGGCAGACTTTATGGCACTAAAGTGGTTTGGAAAAGGTCTTCAGGTGACGTTGGAAATACAGAATCTTTCTTATACCGTAGTGTTCTTTAGGGCATCTAGAGATGCTGAAGATGTTCTGGAACTGGAGCCATGTTTCAGCATTCATTCAGCAGCTCTTCACAGAGGGCCTGAGCTGTGCTTTGCTGTGCCCCTACACGAGGGCTCCAAACAAACTCTGGTTTTGTGAAATGCACATTGACTGCAAAAGGAGATGGACAACAAATAAACAGGTATATCATAGGAGGTCACAGAGTGCCACAGAGACAATAAGACACGGTGGTGTGGCAGAGAGGAGTAGGTTCAATGAGAGAGACTACCAAAGGCTATGTGGATGTGGACACATACAACCTTCTGAAACTGTGCCATGAAGACATAGAAAACCTAAACAGACCCATAACCATGCAAGAAATTGAATCAGTAATAAATGCACTACCAAAAAAGAGCCCAGGACTGGATGGCTTCACCGCTGAATTCTACCAGACATTTAAAGAAGAACTAACCACAGTTCTTCTCAAATTATTCAAAACAATTGAAAGGAAGAGAATCCTCCCAAATTCTTTCTATGAAGCCAATATCACCTTAATTCCTAAGCCCAGAAAAGACGCAACAGAGAAAGAAAACTATAGACCTATCTCCCTGATGAACATAGATGCAAAAATACTCAACAAAATCCCAGCCAACTGAATCCAACTACACATCAGAAAGATCATTCACCCGGACCAAGTGGGATTTATCCCTGGCATGCAGGGATGGTTCAACGTTTAAAAATCAATCAATGTGATACATCATATTATCAAATTAAGAAACAAAAGTCATATGATTATCTCAATAGATGCAGAGAAAGCATTTGACAAAATACAACACCCTTTCATAATGAAAACTCTGAGCAAATTGGGTTAAGAAGGAACATTCCTCAACACAATTAAGGCAATTTACAACAAACCCATGACCAGCATTATATTGAATGGGGAAAAGTTGGAGGCATTTCCATTGAAAACTGGCACAAGACAGGGTTGCCCACTCTTACCATTGCTATTCAATATAGTCCTAGAAGTTTTAGCCAGAGCCATCAGGCAAGAAAAAGAAATTAAAGGGATACAAATGGGAAAGGAGGAAGTCAAATTATCCCTATTTGAAGATGACATGATTCTATATATAGGGGATCCAAAAGATTCCTCTAAGAGACTATTGGAACTCATAGAAGAGTTTGGTAAAGTAGTAGGTTACAAAGTCAATGCACAGAAATCAACAGCCTTGTATACACAGACAATGCCGTGGCCAAGGAAGAACTTCTAAGATCAATAAAATTCACAATAGCCACAAAAACAATCAGGTGCCTTGGAATAAATTTAACCAAGGATGTCAAAGATCTCTATTATGAAAATTACAAAACATTAAAGAACAAAATAGAAGAAGACACAAAAAAATCTGCCATGTTCATGGACTGGAAGAATTAATATCATCAAAATGTCCATTCTTCCAAAAGCAATATACAGGTTCAACGCCATACCAATCAAAATACCAAAGACATTCTTCACAGACCTAGAAAAAATGATGCTGAAATTCATATTGAGGAACAGAAGACTGCAAATAGCTAAAGCAATCCTATACAATTAAAAAAAAAGCCAGAGGCATCACAATTCCAGACATCAAGACGTACTACAAGGCAGTTATAATCAAAACAGCCTGGTACTGGTACAAAAACAGATGGATAGACCATTGGAACAGAATAGAAACACCGGAAATCAATCCAAACATCTATAACCAATTCATATTCGACAAAGGAGCTAAGACCAACCTCTGGAACAGGGACAGCCTCTTCAACAAATGGTGCTGGGAAAACTGGATGTCCACATGTCGAAGTATGAAACAAGACCCCTATCATACACCGTATACAAAAATCCACTCAACATGGATTAAAGATCTAAATCTAAGCCAAGAAACCATCAAATTAATGAGAGCATAGGGGAAACCCTTCAAGACATTGGAACAGGCAAAGAATTCTTGGAAAAGACCCCAGAGGCATGGGTAGTCAAAGCCAAAATGAGCAATTGGGATTGCCTCAAATTGAGAAGTTTCTTTACAGCAAAAGAAACAGGAAAGTGAAGAGGCAACCGACAGAATGGGAGAAAATATTTGCAAACTACACAACTGAGAAAGGATTAACAACTAGAATCTATAAAATGATCATGAAACTCCACAGCAACAAAACAAACAACCCAATAAAAAGATGGGCCAAAGACCTTAACAGACATTTTTTTTTTTTAATTTTTGACAGGCAGAGTGGACAGTGAGAGAGAGAGACAGAGAAAAAGGTCTTCCTTTGCTGTTGGTTCACCCTCCAATGGCCGCCGCGGTAGGTGCGCTGCGGCCGGCACACCACGCTGATCCTGTGGCAGGAGCCAGGTGCTTATCCTGGTCTCCCATGGGGTGCAGGGCCCAAGGACTTGGGCCATCCTCCACTGCACTCCCTGGCCACAGCAGAGAGCTGGCCTGGAAGAGGGGCAACCGGGACAGGATCGGTGCCCCGACTGGGACTAGAACCCGGTGTGCTGGCGCTGCAAGGCGGAGGATTAGCCTAGTGAGCTGCGGCGCCGGCTTAACAGACATTTTTCAAAAGAGGAAATCCAAATGGCCAGCAGACACATGAAAAAATGCATAGGATCACTAGCCATCAGGGAAATGCAAATCAAAACCACAATGAGGTTTCACTTCGCCCCAGTTAGAGTGGCCCTCATACAGAAATCAACGAACAACAAATGTTGGCGAGGATGTGGGGAAAAGGGCACCCTAACCCACTGTTGGTAGGAATGCAAACTGGTAAAGCCACTGTGGAAAACAGTACGAAGATATCTCAAAAACCTGAATATAGACCTACCATATGGCCCAGCCATTTCACTACTGGGAGTTTACCCAAAGGAAATGAAATCAGTAAACAAAAGAGCTATCTGCACCTGCATGTTTCTTGCAGCTCAATTCACAATAGCTAAGACATGGAAGCAACCTAAATATCCATCAACTGAAGACTGGATAAAGAAATTGTGAGACATGTACACTATGGAATACTACATGGCAGTAAAAAAAGGATGAAATCTGGTCCTTTGCAACAAAATGGAGCAAGTTGGAAAACCTCATACTCAGTGAAATAATACAGTCCCAAAGAGACAAACACCATATGTTCTCCCTGATTCAGGAGAATTAACAGCGCAGCTAAAATGAAAGCTATAGAAGCGAAATAGTCACCTTCAGAACTAATGTCCTCAAGAACCCTTGACCTGATTGTCGAGAGACAGTTAACTTTTGTTACTTTTTACTGTGTATATCCCTTTGGTTTTGTTTTGTTGGTTATTTTTTTTCTTTTTCCTCTGTTTTCTTTCTTTCTCTCTCTCTCTCTCATCTACCTCACACTGTAGGCTGAACTCTCTATGTAACACAAAGTTAATTATATGTATTTTAAAGCAATTGGAAAAAGATACCAACTGAAAAAAAGGGATGGAATAAGAGATGAGGAGGTAGTCTAAAACTTTTTTTAAAAGAGTATAATTATGTATACAAGCATATAGACCTACCTCTAAGCATAAAGCCTAAGAACTAATCATGGGGCTCCAAACCCATAAGAATCAGTGGTATAAATACCATATTCAATGTAACAATGGTCAACTTAAGTGTTAAAGGCAACAGATAGACTGGCCTAAGTTTAAAAGGGATGACATAAATAACATCAAATATTCAGTAAAATAATAGAATTAGAAAAGGAAGGAGGGACCAACATGGGAAGCAGTCCACACAGTAGACTCCTAGAATGACTTTTGCAATAAATAACACTCTGACCTCAGAATCAGCCCTTAAGACTTCCCAGTCGGGTTTAAAGGCCTGCAAGAGTATCTCAGGCATGGAAAGACAAGACTCTGCAGAAAAAAAACCCTACATGGAAGATCTCTGCGAGACCTCAGAGGAAAGGAAGGGTCATCAAAGGAGACACTCTCTCTGAAGGGAGAGAACATCCTCTTTGCTCATGGCTGTGTCCAAATAATGGTAGAGTCTATGGTCACAAAAGGCTTCCATAGCCTTGGCAGCTCACAGCAAGAGCCTCAGGTGATCACTGATGTCATAAAAAAGAGTTAATTGTCAAAGGAACAACAGTAGTCAATGTGCACTTGCTCCCCAGGTAGGACCTCTGTCCCTATTGAATTGCAGTATGAGAATCGACTGCAAATTCTTTCCCCAAACTGTACTCTATATATTGTGTGTGGACGTGGGGGCAAATTGTTGAACTCTATGATTAGCATAGAGATGGTCTTCTATATATAAAGTCATACTAAAAGTGATCCATAATGAAGAAGGAGATAGGAGAGGGAATGGGAGGTGGGAAGGGAGTGTGGTGGGGGGCATGAGGGAAAGAACCACTGTATTCCTAAAGATGTATCTATGTAAAAATGCATTCATTAAATAAAAAAAAAAACAAAGGCTATGTGGATGAAGAAGGCCACTCTGAAGTACTGACATTTAAGATGTGATCTAACACATGAGTCAAGGTGCCTGGGGATGAGCTGGGGCACAAGCAGAGAAAACAGCTTATATGAAGACCCTAAATGGAAATGAACTTGGTGTGTGTCATTGTGCTGGGAGTGAGCTCACCAAGACAGCAGGTGGCATGAGATGAGGCTGGAGCCATACATAGGTGGTGACTGTCCCTGTAGGGTCTCATAGACCAAGGTAAAGAGTTTGGGCTGTGTTGTATGTGAGATGGGTAACATGGAGGAGGTTAGGAGATTGAGGAGACCTGATTCATATTTTTCAGGCTCACTTAAGCTTCCATGTGGGTTTGGATTGTTGCAGATGGGGGAGAGTATGGAATTACCAGTAGGAGGATGAGTCATCCTGAAAAGAGGTGACACTGGCTTAGCTGAGTGTGGTAGTGAGGAAGTCACACAAAGGCTAATAAATGTGGAATGGCAGCCTGTTGGCTCAGCAGTTACATTGTCACTTCGGACAGAAAGCCCATATCCCATCTTCAAGTGCCTATGTTTGCATCCTAGTTATTCTACTTCTGGTCCAGCTTCCTGCTAATGTGCACCAGGGGAGGCAGCAGGTGGTGGCTCAAGGGCTTAGGTCCCTGCAAACCACAAAGGAGACCCAAATGAAGTTGTGTTGTCCTAGCTTTGGCTTGGTCTAGCCCTGGCTGTAGCAGATATTTAGGAAGTAGAAAAAAATGAAAATAAATAAATAATTAAAGAAGGGGCAGTTTCATGGCACAGCAGGTTAAGCCACTGCCTGGCATGCTGGCATCCCTTACAAGCACCAGTTCAAGTCCCAGCTGCTCCACTTCCGATTCAGTTCCCTCCTAATGAGCCTGGAAAAGCAGTGGAAGATGGCCCAAGTACTGGGGCTTTTACCACTCATGGGGGAGATCTGGATAGAGTTCCTGGCTCCTGGCTTCAGCCTGGCTCGGTCCTGACTATTGTGGTCATTTGGGGAGTGAACCAGTGCATGGAAGGTCTCTTGCTCTCTGTCTCTCCCCCTCTCTCTGTAACTGTCTTTCAAATAGATAAATATCTATTTTAAAAAGAAAGGAAAAAATGTGGGTTGTGATTTTGGGGACTGAGAGTATAGGAACTGCCAATGTTCTGGCTGAGGGGCATGAAGAGGACATTAGGCTAAGGATGACACCTAGGGTTTTGCCAGGGGAACTGGGATGATGGTGATGCTATTTCCTAAGCTGCAGAAAAGCAGAGCAAGGACAGGCGTGGGTGAGAGCAAGGGTGACACGCACAGCCAGGAGTTGTGATCAGATGTGCAAGTTGGCAGCTGGAAATATGAGTGTGGGACCCAGCAATGGTCCTGGCCACAGGCACAATTTAGAAGCTGTTTCCATCTACAATTAGGGCTGCAGGATGTCCCACCCACAGGCCATACAAGACCTGCAAAATCATCTGGGCTGGCCCTGCCAAGGCAGTACATGCAATTCAATAACTCTGTAGCAGGCTAACTTTCAAGTTGTGGCCCACAAATGATGTTATAAAAATCCAAATGGCTTTTGGCAGAAAAATAGTTCCCCATTCCCCGTGTGGTGTGTGAAATGATAGGACTGAATAACATGAACCAGAGAAACACATTGGAAGAAGGAGTAGAAGGGGGCCCGGAGCAAGCCGTGGAAAAGTCCAACACATCCAGGGCAAACCGTGTAACTGTAGCCAGCAGAAGATACTGAGCGAGGGTCCACGGGATAGGAGGAGAAGCAGGAGGATGCCGCCCGATGGAAGCAAAGGCACAAATGCATTTCAAAGAGAGGATGACCCTTTGTGACAAATGCTCTGTGTCGTGTAGCTAACAATGCTGACCGTCCCTTGTACCCATGTTCTCCCTTTTGCTCTTAGTAAGAGAAACCACTGAGTTCAAGCTGTCAAGTGGCCACTGAGAGAGCTGACATTCCCATGTACCTCTGCAGGTGGCCGTGGTCCTGCACCTGAGGTCCAACTACTGCATTGAGAAAAGGGGACTGAGGCACTCAGCTGGAGTCTGCCTTAAAATACTGACCGTGCATTCCCCTGTGCTCCTTTCCTAATTCCCATAAGCTGGAATGCGGATCAAAAAAAGTGACCCCATTCCCATGATACACGTGAGAACATTACTGTGAGGAACATTCTAGAAACTAGTGAAAGGCACCAGGGTCTCTGAATGCGTCCCAATTCCTCTAGATTGCCCACCGCCTTCCAGACTCCTTTGATGTGGGAGCTACCCCCACATATAGCACTGTCATATGGAATTTTCCATACCTAGCCCTAACCTCGGGTTAAGGCGACCTGTTTACGCCAAGACTTGCCTGAGCTATGCAGGTGTTC
Organism: Lepus europaeus; assembly: GCF_033115175.1. NCBI lineage: Eukaryota > Metazoa > Chordata > Mammalia > Lagomorpha > Leporidae > Lepus > Lepus europaeus. The sequence continues at coordinate 150,021,777 of NC_084829.1, read as the reverse complement.
TAGACCTCTAACTGCATAACAGGGTGTTATTGATGCTATCGGTTGTTTGAATTTTATGTAACCTTTTGTTTGGTACGCTATACTGACTCTGTGTAACCATCTTTGAGCTTGTGGGGCTGTGGGTATATATACTCGTTTCTTGCTGTGCTCGGGGCCGGTGGTTGAAGAGCCTCTCAAGAAGGCGGCCTCTGGTCCCTTGTCGCCAAGCTCCCTACCTTGGCTTGAGGGCTTCAAGACATTAAACGCTGATGAACAGACCGAGTACTGTGTCTTCGCTTAGTTTGTCGAGTGGCCGCCGACACTTTGAGAAAGAAAACAATTACATTCTCTCTAGAATCACTAGATTTTGGGGGTCTCTGTTATAATATTTATAGCCTAGGCCATAATTAATCCACATGTCAAGAGAGATGGCAGAGAACCAGCATGGTGCTGACTGGTGACTGACAACTTCAGAAGTATTAATGGGACAAACTTGATAGGAGGAGATGGGAGTCCACTCTTTCATTCATTCAGAGTAACTATTGCATGTGTAATATTATTTGCACTTTCCTAGGCCCTCATGTGCTATGGGAAGAGGCAGCAAATGAAACTAGAGAAACAGGAGGAAGCCAGACCCTGAAGTCCTTGTAGACAGGGAGAGGGGCTTTAATGTTTGTTTTAGGGAATCACAGAGTAATCATAGAGAGGGTAACCAGAATTTGCATTTTAAAATAGCAATGTTGCTGCTATTTGAAGAACTGATATAAGAGTAAGAATGAAATCTGTTGGTTAATTTAAATAATCTGGGCTAGAAATGAGAACAGCTTGGAGTTGAACGACAATGGTGCAGGCAGTGAGAAGTGGTCTCATTTGGGAGATGGGTGTGCACCTGTGTGTGTTGTAGTTGGCTATAGAATAGCTACAGAGATGTTTGAGCTACTGTGAGGAGGAGAAGAGAAATGGGGCAATAGCTGGGAAGGTTACAAAGGGTAAGGACATCTCTGTCTAGCTGCTCCTTTCGCGGTCACTCTGTGCCTCCATCTCCCTCTCTCTCTCTGAAAGGTAGAAGGCATCAGAGTTAACAGCAATGGGGATGATCCAGCAGAAAGGGATACACAGATGATACAGGAAACACAGATGATGTATGCAGGAGAAGGCTGGGTGCAGAATTAAATGAGCAGCACAGTCTTTAATAGGGGTAAGAACACTTAAGCCATTGAAAATGGGGATTTGGAAATGTATTGGTGAGGAAATGGAGAAATTGTTATATATCTGTTTTATCAATGAAATATGAACAACTGAGAGAAGATGTGGGCAAGAGGAGAGGCAGAGGTCTGATGAAGAGAACACGCTACGGCATGATCACTTCAGAAGGTGAGAAGCATATTAAGACAGTGCTGTGGGACTGGGGAAGGGTGCTGGGTTTATTGGAACTTGGTGGTCTGAACCTGAAGTGAGTCTGGTAGGTTAAAGACAAGAATACAAAACCATGAATACAGAATTAGGTACAGAGTCATCAACTTAGAATGGCAAAAATAACTACAACAAATTATGAGTTACAAAGCTGACATACACCATAAACAGCACAATTCAGAAAATTTACATAATTTTTTATCAGTTAACTGCTTGAAATGCCTCTGTTGAATTATTGTCCTGTTATATGAGGATACTGCAAGAAGTTCATGGAAAAAAAAATGAAGTCAAAGATACACTTGGCGCAAAAAACTTTGAAATCTGCAGCAGGAATTTGTACCGCTTGGAATATCCACATCCCATATCAGAGTGCAGGGTTCAAGTCCTGACTCCTCTGTCTCTGATCCAGGTTTCTGCTGATATGCATGCTGGTAGGAGCAGTACATGATGGTGCAAAGGCTGCCACCCAGGTGGGAGACCCTGATGAGTTCCAGGCCCCTGGCTTTGGGCTGGTCCAGCCGCAGCTGTTGTGAGCATCTGAGGAGACAGCCAGAGAATGAAGGCATGCGTGCTCTCTCCCACCCTTGCCTCTCTGCCTTTCAAATAAGGATGAAAATAATCCTCCCCCCCACCACATTCAATTTTGTTTCAGGAGGGCCAGCAAAAGAACTGCCTCTCCAGAAACACCTGTACCACACACCCTACTGAAACCCACACACACCACCACCATCCTTCCCCTTCTATTGCAATATCCTCTTACATCCTTCCAGGAGGCTCCATAACACAGAACTGCTTTATCAGAAACACATGACATGGCTGAGTTTCTCAAATCAGCTTAGTAAACAATCTACTTGGGAACTAAGGAAATAAGAGAAAATGGGTCTGTTGTGAAGACAGAGTCAAAACTGGAAGATAAGACCAAAGAGATAGGAGAGAGTCAAGTATATAACACAGGTTGGAGCACCAGTTCGAGTCCTGGCTGCTTTGCCTGGGAAGGCAGCAGAAGATGGCCCAAGTATTTGGACTACTGCCACCCACCTGGGAGATCCAGATGGAGTTCCTGGCTCCTGGTTTCCACCTGACCCATTCCCTGCTCTTGCAGCCTTTTGGAGAATGAACCAGTGAGTGGAAGATTGATCCCTCTCTCTATCACTCTGTTTTTTTTAAGTCCACAGCACAGGTTAGACAGTAAATTACATGTCATCAATTAAGTTAGGTCTAAATATGAACATTCGGGGCCAGGGTTGTGGCACAAGAAGTTAAACCACTCCCTGGGACATGGGCGTCCCATATGAGCACTGGTCTGAGTCCCAGCTGTTCCACTTGAGAACCAGCTCCCTGCTAATGCACCTGGGAAAACAGCAGAAAGCGGCTCAAATACTTGGCCTCTGCTACCCAAAGGGGAGTCCAGAATGGAGCTCCTGCTTCCTGGCTTTGGCCTGGCCCAGCCCCAGCTGTTGAGCCCATTTGGGAAGTGAACCAGGGCTTAGAAGATCTGTTTCTCCCTTTGTCTTTCCCTCTCTCTGTTGTTCTCCCTTCAGATAAGTATTTCTTAAAAACATGAACATTCATATTTTATTTTTGCCCTGTAGGGAAGTGCAATTCCTCATGAAACAGTTAGAAATTGGAGGGGAATGTTTTTTCAGTCTGAAAATTGTTCCACTAAGATAAAGTAATATTTAAATAGGATATTCCTTCTTTTATTTGGAAAAATAAAGTAACATCTAGGAATTCCTAGTATCAAGTTAACATTTGTAGGAATATCAGATAGCAGACCCTGCAGTATATTCTCAAATATAAGGCAAAGTTGCCCTGGACTTCAAATTACCCTTCCCCAAATGGATCCGTTCCAGTCCTTACAGAGCTGCTCCTGCCATGGGATTCTCTAGGAATGATGTAATTGAAAACCACAAAATATTTTGAGGACGTCATAGTTTGAGAATCAGCTCCATCAATGCTGACTTTCAAGTGCTAACAGAGTAGGCGGGAGGCCAGAGGAGTTTTTCCAGATTAATTGGGGTATAATTTACATACTATACATTTGCCTATCTTAATTGTATGTTTCGAGAAGGTTTGCTAACAGCACACAGCCGTGCAACCCATCATTACGGTCATATTTTAGGCCAGTTTCATCATTCCAGAATGTGACTAAGCCCTGCTGCCAGCCCCAGTACCAGGCAACCACCGATTTGCTTTCTGCCACTGTTTTGTGTTTCTAGATTTGCAGATGGAGCCCTACAGCGCACTCTCTTGCCGTGCTCCTTTAAGTCCAATAAGGTTTTGCGATCCACCCACCTTACTGCATGCATTCTTTTTTTTTTTTTAACTTAAATTTTTATAGTGGTAAAATAAAGTAACAAAATGCACCATTTTCACTCTGTGTAAATACACAATTCAGTGGCATGAAGTGTATGCAAAATGCTGGGCAACCAGCACCATCATCCATTTCCAGATTTTTTTTAATTTCACAAAAGGAAAACCGATACTCACAAAGCAATAACTTGTCATTCTCGCCTCCCCTTAGCTCCTCGCAGCCATCCTACTACGTGTCGCGAGGAATTTATCTGTTTTACCCGTGTAGCTGGAATCACAATATTTGTACTTTCAGGTATGCCTTTTTTCACTCAGCAAAGTATTGTCAAGATTTAATCACACTGTAGCATGCTTCAGAATTTCATTCCTTTTTGAGGCTTATAACTGGTAGTCTATGGCGTGGATACCTCACATTTTCTTTTTTTAAAGATTTATTTATTTATTTGAAAGGCATATTTATAGAGAGGCAGAGACAGAGAGAAATAGAGAGGTCTTCCGTCTGCTGGTTCACTCCCCAAATGGCCGCAACAGCCAGAGATGAGCTGATCCGAAGCCAGGAGCCAGGAGCTTCTTCCAGGTCTCCCACGTGGGTGCAGGGGCCCAAGGACTTGGACCATCTTCCACTGCTTTCCCAGGCCATAGCAGAAAGCTGGATCAGAAGAGGAGCAGCCAGGACTCGAACCAGAGCCTACTGGCACTGCAGGCAATGGCTTTGCCTACTACACCACAGCACCAACCCCCACCCCCACCCCCATTTTCTTTATCCATTCACCTGTTGGTGCACTTGTGGGTTATTTCTTCCTTTTGGTCAATGTGAATAATACTGTTATGAACATGGCAAGCAAGTATTTGTTTGAGTTCCTGTTTTTAATTGTTTTGGGTATATTCTAGGAGTTGAATTACAGGATAATATGGTAATTATATTTTTCATTTTTTGAGGGATCATCATGAAGTTTTAAAGTGTATTTATTTGAGAGGCAGAGAGAGAGAAGGAGGGAGACAGAGAGGGAGAGAGAGGGAGACAGAGAGGGGAGAGAAGGAGAGGCAGAGGCAGAGGCAGAGGGAGGGATTCTATCCACTAGTTCATGGCCCAAATGCTCACAAAACTCAATCCAGGTCAGCCACACTGATGGCTGGAACACAGTGACATGAGTCATCAGTGACTACTCTTTCCCAGGGTCTGCATTGTCAGGAAACTGGAATTAGGAACACGTGCAGGCGTCTAACTCAGACACTCTAATGTGGAACACAGGCATCCTAACAACATCTTCACTGCTAGGTCAAACTGCTAGCCCCAGTTGTTTCAATTTTTTATTGGCACTTTTCTAGTGATTGTGTAAGGGCATCTTGTGATAGTTTTAATGTGTGTGTCCTTAACATCCAGTGATGCTGAACCCCAGTCCAAATGTTTGCTTTGGCCTCTTATACATCTTCGACTATGAAATAGCTGTCAAAATCTTTTACTTAATTTTTAAATTGAGTTGATATTTACTTATTTTACTTATTTACACAAAGAGAACAGATTTCATGTATCTTAGATATACAATGTTAAGCCCATAATGATACTTCCCACCCTCCCTCCTCCTTCATTCCTCTCTCTTTTTTTTTCTTTTAATTTTTGTAAGAACATACTTTAAATTTGCTTTATGGTCACAGGCTTAAATCCTCCACTAAATAAAGAATTCAACAAGTAGAAAGAAAGACCACTGTGTTGCAGGAATATAGACAGGGCTTTAAATCATAATGAAATCTCAAGAGATTGATTTCACTTATGTGCATTTCATTTTTTGTACTTTATATATTAGCTACCACAAATCAAAGAAAACATGATATTTGTCTTTTGGGGTCTGGCTTATTTCACCAGGTACAATGGTCTCTAGTTTCATCCATTCCATCACAAAAGACAGAATGTCATTCTTTTTTATGAATGGGTAGCAGTCCATCATGTATAGATACCACATTTTCTTTATCCAGTCATCAACTGATGGACATCTGGGTTGATTCCATGTCTTAGTTATTGTGAATTGAGTTGCTATAAACATGGGGTACAAATAACTCTTTCATATGCTGATTTCATTTCCTCTGGACAAATCCCCAGGAATAGGATGGCTGGGTCATATGGTAGATCAATTTTCAAGTTTCTGAGGAATTCCCATACTGTCTTCCACCATGGCTGTACTAGTTTGCATTTCCAACAACAGTGTTTTAGGTTACCTTGTTCACATCCTCTCCTCAAACTAGTATTTGCAAGTTTTTTATTTTTGGATGACAGCCATTCTAATAGAGGTGAGGTAAGACCTCACTGTGGCTTTTACTTGCATTTCCCTGATAGCTAGTGATCCTGAGCATTTGTTCATGTGTCTGTTGGCCATTTGCAGTTCATCCTTTGAGAAGTGCCTGTACATTTCCTCAGCCCATTTCTTAACTGCATTGCTTGTTTTGTTGTTGAGTTTCTTGAGCTCCTTATACATTTTAGATCTCAATCCTTTATCAGATGAATGGTTTGCAAATATTTTCTCCCATTCTGTTGGTTGCCTCTTCAGTTTGTTGAGTGTTTCCTTTGCTGTGCGGAAGCTTGTTAACTTTATATATTCTCATTTGTCTATTTTTTATTTTATTTCCTTTACTTCTGGGGTCTTATCCAAGAAGTCTTTGCCTTGGCCAATGTCTTGCAGAGTTTCTCCAATGTTCTGCTATGGTAATCTGATGGTTTTAAGTCTTGGGTTTAGATTTTGATCCATTGTGAGTTGATTTTGTACAGGGTCTACAGTAGAGGTCTTATTTCACACCTCTGCATGTGGAGATCCAATTTTCCCAACACCATTTGCTGAAGAGATTGTCTTTTCTCCAGGGAGTGACTTTAGTTCATTTGTCAAAGATTAGTTGGTTTTATGTGCATGGATTAATTTCTGTGGTTTCTAACCTATTCCACCGGTCAACATGTCTTTTTAAGCACCAGTACCAGGCTGTTTTGATGGTAACTACCCTGTAACATGTCTTGAAATCTGATATTGTAATGCCTCTGTCTTTATTTTTAGTAGATGCTTTAGCTATTTGGGGTCTCTTGTTTTTCCATATAAATTTTAGGGGTCTTTTTTTATAGATTTGAGAAGAATGGCCTTGGTATTTTGCCTGGAATCACATTGAATCTGTAAATTGCATTGGGCAGTATGGGAGTTTTGATGACACCAATTCTTCCAATGCATGAACATGGGTGATTTTTCCATATTTTGTTTCTTCTTCTGTTTCTTTACTTAATGTTTTATAATTTTAATTGTAGAGATTTTTTATGATCTTGGTTAAATTTAATCCCAAAGTTAAAATTTTTTGTAGATATTATGAATGAGACTGATCTTACGTTCTTTTTCAGTCATGGCATTGTTTTTCCATGAAATCTTGAAGTCCCCTCAGATACGGGAGTTTGTTTTTGGACTCTTAGTTCAGCCCCATTGATCTTCGTGTCTAATACTATCCAATGCTTTTTTAAAAAAGAAAAAGTCTGTGCTTTAACAGTTACCATCAATAATAATTGCACTAATCTTCAAGACAGAATGAAAATATGTATGGTCAGTGTTCAAGATGGCACGAGAATCTGGGGAGGGGAGAAGAGGAAACCACATGTGAGGGTGAAGTCTTCTTCTTACCTGATGCAGTAGCAATTTTTCATAAGTACACTTTCCTCGATTTGTTGTCTGCCCTTAAAAACAAATTTGAGTTCTTCATGATGGTTCTTTTTAATAATTTTGTCCTGAAAGTAGGTTCAATGCACGGATTCATGAAAAAGTTTATCAGAAACTTTGTCGTGGTACCTAGGAATTTATAAGCATCACTACATGACAGCAAAGCACTATAGTTTTAGAGAGCAATACTGAAAGTGGTTACTATGTAGATGTCCTACCAAGATAAAAAGCAACAGCAGTAAAAGTAAGTTCTAATATTTTGCACATAGTGCCATTGGTGGTCTACAGAGAAGCCCTTCTCTCCAGTTCTTTTCTAATGGAATCAGAATGTGTTCATATTTTCTAAGCTTGATGTTCCATGTATCCCTTCCCAATCTCAAGGCTGATCTTAGTCAATCATGGTCAATCACACCCCCTGAGAGTCATCACTGTAGGCACGGGCTTATGACACAATAGAGATGAAAGGTGAAATCTACCAGATGGCTTGTAGGAAGAGTTTTTTTTTTTCTTTCTTTCCCTCCCTCCCTCATTCCCTCCCTCCCTCCCTCCCTTCTTTCTTTCTTTCTTTCTTTCTTTCTTTCTTTCTTTCTTTCTTTCTTTCTTTCTTATGTAAAGGGATGCAAGATAGAAATTCACTCACTGTCCTGTTTTCAGTAGTTTTTCAATGAAGATATACTCAGAGCTGCTGCAGGTAGACTAAAGCTAAGGACTGGCCTGGTGAGATGATAGAGTTACCAACTGTCCCAGTTTGCCTGAGACTGTCCCAGTTTTAACACTTAAAGTCTTGCTGTCCCAGGAAACCCCTCAGCCCTGGGATAGCTGAGACAGTTGGTATCCCTACATTGCTGTGCTACTGAATTGATCAATACTGGCACAACCCTGCCACCAGACCTTCTGATATATATATATATATATATATATATATATATATATTCTTTAGTGTTTAAGTTATCCTTAGTTAGATAGTCCCTAATTTATAGTTAAAGGATCCTATTTATTTTTAAAATATTTACTGATTTGAAAGGAAGAGCAAGAGTGACACTGAGAGTGAGAGAGAGAGAGAGAGAGAGAGAGAGAGAGAGAGAATCTTCCATATATTTCAGTTTCCAAATGGCCACAACAGCACAACAGGCAGGGCTGAATCAGGGCTGAACCAGGGCAAAGCCAGGAGCCAGGAACTCCATCCTGGTCTTCTACTTGGGTGGCAGGGTCTCCAAGTATTCAACTTATCTTTTGCTACCTTCCCAGGCACATTGGCAGGGAGCTGGATTAGAAGCAGAGCAGCTGGGGGCCAGTGCTGTGGTGCAGCGAGCTGAAGCCCTGGCCTGCAGCGCTGGCACTGTTCACTTCCAATGCAGCTCCCTGTGAATGTTCTGGGAAAGCAGCCGAGGACGGCCCAAGTCCTTGGGCCCCTGCATCCAGCTGGGAGAGCCAGTAGAATCTCCTGGCTCCTGGCTTCAGATTGGCTCAGATCTGGCCATGTGGCTATTTGGGCAGTGAACCAGCAGATGGAAGATCTCTTTCTCTCTCTTCCTCTCTCTGTAAGTCTGTCTTTCAAATAAATAAAATACATCTTTAAAAAAAGAAGAAGAAGCAGAGAGCTGGAACTCACATTAGTTGAGACTCCAAAATCTCACGCTGGCATTGCAAGCAGCAGCTTAACCCTTTGAGCCACAAGGTTTTTCCTGAACCCTATTTTTTACATACATTTTTTCAATTGTTAATTTTAAATTTGTAAAACAAAAATTGTGAGGTAGTAATACAACAAGTCTCCATGTGCCCTTACCCCGTTTCCACTGGTAACACCAGTGCTGAAGCCAGGACACCAGAACTCAATCTGGGTCTCCATGTGGGTGGCAGGGACCCAAGCACTGAGCCATCACCAGCTGCCTCCAGGGTGCACATTAACAGGAAGTTGGCATCAGAAGCAGAGCTGTGACTCAAGTCCACACACTCCAGTAGCGTCTGTGGCACCCCAGGCAACATCTTAAATGCCTACCCCAAAGCTTCCTAGCTATTATAGTACCCCAATCTGAGGAGTTGATCAAACTCGCCATTGCTCACCCATTCTGAATACATGCCAGTTCTGGAAGTGATGTCACAGTTGCAATGGAGGGAGAACTTCAGGCCCTCCTGAAGGGAGAAGGGCAAAGCAAGCTCTGTGAGGTCAGAGGCTGTATTCATCTTGCAAGGAGCCATTTCCACATCATTCTCCATGCGGGGCACAGGGTAAACTCTCAGTAAGTTCTTGCTGGGTGAATATTCCTTATTGCTTCTACTAAAAATTCTCAAACAGGAAAAGTGTCCCTAGGTACAAGCAGAATGAATTCAACTGTGCAGTAAAACGTCTCTTAAAATATTGATTTCTATATCACCTTTAGACCTATCTGGAGTATTGCAAGTCAGAACAAGCCAGAGGCCCTGATACATTTTGGGGAAGAGGATCCCAGGAGAGGGACAGGGGAAAAGCTTGCTAAGGGTCTGGAGTATTGGGGTGAGAGAAGAGGACCTAGCACTTGAATAATTAGGTGAAATGTATAGGAAGGTATACATGTAAGTGGTAACACTTGTGAGCAACTGCAAATCAGAGAATGTATCATTTTAAATACCATGGAAGGTTATGACAGGGCCTGAAAGAGGCAGATTTGCTTTTGGCTGAGTACTGTAGATGTTGAATAGAGAGCTGGTGGGCTAACCAGGGGTCTGCTGGGCCAGGGCCAGGTGGCCCTGCAGTGAAGTTTGGGAGTGGACAGCCAGCCTGGCAATGGCTGGTGGGGTGCAGCCAGCAGAAGCTCTGGGGAGGCTGAGTCAGCCGGTGGAGTGGTACTGGGAGCAGGGCCCCCGCCAGAGGGGCATCATGAGTTCAACAGCTGCAGACCTCAGCTGTCAGGGCAAAGGCTGTCGGTCCAGCGGCGATGGGACTCAAGGACCCAGGTTCCCCTCCTCTGCTCACACCCTTGCACTATCATAAGGAAAGGAACAGGGGAGGGCCCGTCCCTCAGAGACACAGAACGATTTGACTCAATAGAGAGACAGCATCAAATATCAGATTAGACTAAGCTTTAAACCAGATGGGTCATTTCTTTCATCTTTTACTGCTGGTCAGTGATCAGAAGCTTATGAGGAAGATGGCTTGGTTATAGGCCTAATGAAGATATCTCACTCTCTCTGTGCCTGAGCTATTTGTAACCCACCTCCACCACAGACGTCCGTGTGGACCATCAGGGAAAAAGAAGGAGCCTGGTTTTCCAGCAAAGGCACCGCCATGGCTCAGACGAGTTGAATCAAAGACTCCCTGGCTCACTCAGAATAAAAGTCTCCAAGGCCTCCGTGGTGGGTGATCTGATCCCAGAAGACATTGCGGCAAACCTGAGTCTGCTTTGGGGATTCAACCGCTTATGTTGGTCTGTGTCGTTCAGCCCCTCTGCTCCTAAACTCTTCTCTTTATTATTCGTTATCCTGCACCATTGACTCGGTGTAGATTTTCTGTGAGGGTGGCTCCCTGGGTAGGGACTCACTGGTTACGTCGTCCAGCTTCCCTCTCCAACTTTGGCTTTCTCTCGGGCCTCATCTCCTGTTGTGCTTGTAAAGTGCACAGTAAGTTCATTTGTGCAATCTTCCCTCAGCATCCACAGAAGATTGGAGGTTCTAGGACTTCCAGGAAACCAGAATCCCCTGATGCTCAAGTCCCTGATAGAAAATGGCACAGCATGGGGCTGGCGCCGTGGCTCACTTGGTTAACCCTCCACCTGTGGTGCCAGCATCCCATATGGGTGCCGGGTTCTAGTCCCGGTTGCTCCTCTTCCAGTCCAGCTCTCTGCCTTGGCCCGGGAGGGCAGTGGAGGATGGCCCAAGTGCTTGGGCCCTGCACCTGCATGGGAGACTAGGAGGAAGCACCTGGCTCCTGGCTTCGGATCGGCACAGCGCTGGCCGTAGTGGCCATTTGTGGGGGTGAACCAACAGAAGGAAGACCTTTCTCTCTGTCTCTCTCTCTCACTGTCTGTCAAATAAATTTAGAAAGAAAGGAAGGAAGGAAGGAAGGAAGGAAGGAAGGAAGGAAGGAAGGAAGGAAGGAAGAAAGGAAGGAAGAAAGAAAGAAAGTGGCACAACGTTTGTATATAACCTATAATCTCCTGCTTACTTTAGATCATGTCTAGATTATTTATAGTTCTTAATGCAATTTCAAAGCCATGTAAATAGTTGCTAGACTGTATTGTTTCAGGAATAAAGACCAGGAAAAAAATCTGTACATGTTTAGCACAGACAAAAACCATCAGAGGCCTAACTACATTTTCCATCCATGGATACACAATGTTGATTGTACTGAGGTGTCTGATAGTAATAATGTTTTATTCTCCAAGATATTTAAGTGTAAACTTGAAAAAATCATCAAAACCTGGAGTCATGCTTCTCTCCGTAGGGCAACTGTTTACATGGTGTTTCTTATGTGTCCCATGTACATGAGTTTCTTGGGAAATGAGTGTTTAAAAATGCGATTCCCTGGTCAGTTGTGCTACCCTGGCTCTGAGATCCTGGTCCAGTAGGGTCAAGAGTGGGCCGTGGCAAAGTCAGAGAGAGAAGTGCACTAGAACTTGCCAGGGTGGGAAGAGAGGAGTGTGGAACTGTCATTCAATGGGTGTGGTGTATCAAAGTTCTGGAAATGGATAGTGGTGATGGATGCACAAATTGTGAATGTTCTTAGTGCAACTAAGTTGAACACTTGAAAATGGTCAAAATGATAAATTTTTTGTTATGTGTATATAACCACTGTAAACTGGAAGAAGGAAAGGAGGGAGGAAAGGATGGAGGGAAAGAGAAAATGTGGACCAAAATGTGCAATTGACACAGGTGTCCCCAGTGACTCTGATGCAAGTGGCCCGTGGCCCATGGCCCATGCCAAGAAACCCCACGAACTATGATCTCCATGTTTGGTCTGCCCCTCTTCCACTAGCTGTGCTTCCTCAGTGACCACACTGGGACCCAGTCCTTCTGAATTCCTTAGAAATCACTGGGTTCCACCAGGTCCCCACTGGCCTCAGGACTTTGGAGGTGGCCATGACTTGCAAAGCCAAGTGCTCCAAATGCATCAGGAGCTTGGTGCTGCTTTGGGTCCTTGCTCTCACCGTAGCCCCAGTGGATGCTCCCACCCGCCCATCTCAGAGTCATATCTTCCCTAGTCCTGGAGGCATGGCAGTGTCAGGTTATTTCATTTGCCCTTTGATGGGCCCAGCAAACCACAGTCAATCCAGGGCTCCAGCCTTGGCCCAAAAGCAATAGAATTGTCCATGATAACAACACATACTCAACAGTCTCTTGGTGGTGGCTCTAAATTTTTTTCCCTACACTCTGAACCCTCCTCCACTTGGCATACTGTATAGGAGACAAAAGCTGCCTCCAATTTTCCCAGGGGCCAAAAGGTCTTAGGAGTATTACCCACTAAGTGTTCAGGCTTCAAGCATCAGGTCTTCTCCCTTACATCTGGTGTACCACGGGGTTCTGTGTCAGTCCCTCCCTGCCTGACAAGTGACCACTTTTCCATCTCACCTTTGAGGCTCACAGTTTGGATTCGAGTCACAAATGAATCCAAGATTCATGACTGTAAATGCAGCTTTAGACACACAGAGTGCTTTCAAAAGGCACATGGAAAATGGGACTAAGAGATGTTTATTTCTGCAGAGCAGGCTCTGTGGCATAGTGGGAAAAGCCGCCACCTGCAGTGCCAGCATCCCATATGAGCGTCAGTTTGAGTCCCAGCTGCTCCACTTCTGATCCAGCTCTCTGCTGTGGCCTGGGAAAGCAGTAGAAGATGGCCCAAGTGCTTGGGCTCCAGCACGCACATGGGAGACCCAGAAGAAGCTCCTGGCTCCTGGCTCCTGGCTTTGGATTGGCCCAGCTATGGCCATTGTGGCCATTTAGGGAGTAGGCCAGCAAATGGAAGACTTCTCTCTCTCTCTCTCTCTCTCTCTCTATCTTTGCCTCTCTGTAACTCTGCCTTTCAAATAAATAATAAATAAATCTTTTTAAAAATCTTAAAAATTGTTTATTTTTGGTGAAAAAATTGAAATCCATGCCTATGAGAAGTCTTCAAAAAATTCAAAAAATGCATATTATGAAAAAAGTATGCTTGGATTTCAATTTTTTGCACCAAAATAAGCATCTTTTAATTTCACTTTCCATAAACTTTTGACAGTATCCTCATAATGGAAATTTGCTTCCAAACTGATGTTTAGAAACCTATTGACATCTTTTACAGAGTAGCAGGCATTTCCCTAAGTTTTTAACATACTTTAATTTTATGGTTTTGAATTTGAGCGTGGTTTTTAAAAATCCTTCCAGGGTTAAGTACACCAAAATGTGAATTCAACTTCCTGTGATTCAATGCTAATTGCTTATAAAATTGATTTTTCCTTGGATGTGAACTGAATCTTACAAAACTGAATTCTGATGAATGGTGTTTAAATTATTTAAAAGCCGACAAATTTAATTCCCACTGAATTACATGGGGATTTTAAAATTAAAAGTGCTTGCTTGGATGTTTTTAAACTTTCAATAACTGAGCACAGGGGTTAGTACAAAATATTTTCAAGTTTCCTCATGTCTCTATTTTTCCCAAACACAAACCCAGTTTTTAAAGGACCTATAATTTGCATTTTGATGGACTATTGCCAAATCTGATTTTCTCAATATTTTGATTTCTCTTTGTCCTGCTTTTTGAGGTATCAGGAAGAGATAGAGATAGAGCAAGTTGGGATGAGAAGAGGAAAGGAGAAAGGAGGGAAGAAAAAAGAAGATGGGATGAAAGACAGGGAGTGAGGTGACATTACAGATACTATTTGTTCATTACATGCAAATGCTCAGAGTTTACTTCTGTTATTTTTTCAGGATTCTTCCTGAAGTGGGCACTTTTCTCCAGCATTCCGTGCAACTTATGAAGGCAGGAGCCATAACTGAGACATGTTTGTATTGTCCTCAACCAGGACAGATGTTGGTCGCTGAAGGTACTGGAAACACGATGGCTATTGGATGATGCTAATCTTACTGCAAAAGCAAAATTTTACCTTAGCTTTCCTCCTAATCCAGAAGAAGACCTTATTATTCCTTAGTTAACAGGAACTCAACATGTAAGAAAGAAGAGACGTAAGCACACAACCTAAGTCACAGCCTTGTACAGCAGACTCAATGAGCATCAGTGAAGATGCTCATTGCTTAACTAGACGTCCTCTTCTTTTCCCTTATTTAATTTGTCTATGTATGTATGTATCAGAGGTAGAGAGACAAAGAGAGCTCTTGCATATGCTGGTTTCATCCTCAAATGTCTCTAATGGCCAGGGCTGAGCCAAGCAGAAATCAAGAGTCAGGAACTCAATCCAAGTCTCCCATGTTGGTGGCAGGGACCCAAGTACTGGAGTCATCACCAATGTCTCCCAGTGTGCAAATTAGCACAAAGTTGGAATTGGAGTGGAGCCAAGACATGAATCCAGGCACTTTAATATGGACATGGGCCTCTCAACCAGTTTCTTAACTGCCAGACCAAATGTCTACTGCTAACTCTTGTTTTTAAATCAATAGAACAATATACAAAAATTATAAAGAAATCTTAGCATTTCTTTTAAGAAAAAAAATATTTTCTTTTCATTTAACAATGACAAAGGAGGCCAGCACTGTGGCATAGTGGGTTAAAAAGCCCTGGCCTGCAGTGCCAGCATTCAACATGCATGCCAGTTCAAGCCCCGGCTGCTCCACTTTTGATCCAGCTCCCTGTTAATGTACCTAGGAAAGCAGCAAAGTATGGCCCAAGTGCTTGGGCTCCTGCTTCCATGTGGACGACCAGAAGAAGCATCTGGCTCCTGGTTTTGCCCTGGCCTAGCCCCAGTTGTTGCTGACATTTGGGGAGTGAAACAGCAGGTGGAAGACCTCTCTTTCTCTACCTCTCTCTGTAACTTTGCCTTTCAAACAAATATAATACATCTTCTCTTAAGAAAAAGAATGACGAAGGACCAATTAAACACCTTAGAATTTTCTGGTCCTATCCAAAGGAAATTTTAAACTTTGATTTCTATGTAGAGCATCCATTTCCTCTTTCCTAGTAAAACCACACTCTCCTTTGATGATTATATTTTCAATGTGATGTAGTAATACAAAATAAATCCTTATCATAGTGAAAGTGACACCATCATTTATTCATGAACTTCTTCTTATTTTTTTTTTTTTTTGACAGGCAGAGTTAGTGAGAGAGAAAGACAGAGAGAAAGGTCTTCCTTCCGTTGGTTCACCCCCACAAATGGCCACTAAGGCCAGCACTGTGCCGATCCGAAGCCAGGAGCCAGGTGCTTCTTCCTGGTCTCCCATGCAGGTGCAGGGCCCAAGCGCTTGGGCCATCCTCCACTGCCTTCCTGGACTACAGCAGAGAGTTGGACTGGAAGAGGAGCAACAGGGACAGAATCTGGTGCCCCGACCGGGACTAGAACCCAGTGTGCCGGCGCCACAGGCAGAAGATTGGCCCAGTGAGCCGTGGCGCTGGCCTATTCATGAACTTCTTGCTTACTATTTGGGGACAAGCACTGTGGATACAGTAGAGATAAAGACAGGTAAGACCTCAGCAGTTCAGAAATTTATATGCTAGGAGGAGAAGCTGACACCACTATTTGCCTGCCCAGAAACCTTATTCTGCCTTTATTTTTACTATTAGAGCTCCAGTGCAATTTGGGAGCAACAATGTGCCCAGTTGAAAATATCGCCCATTCTTCCTTGTGGTGAAGTATGACATTGGCTTATTCTGGCATAAGCTTAAGTAATCAGGGGAGAGGTCTTTAAAAGTCCCCCACGCATGCACCTTTGCTTCTTGCTCTTCCCACTCCATGCTTCTTCTTGCACAGAAAATGGATGTGATGCCTAAGAGTAAAGCAACTACCTTCTTACATGGAAGTGCAAGCTGCACTTGACTAATGATGGGGCAGGAGGCCAGAAGGAGCCTGGTTTCTTGTTGCCATCATAGAGACAATGCATTGCGTCTTTAAAGGTTGGGTAAAGATGGTGGTGGGCTTCTGTTATGTGAAGCCATGGGCAATACTACAATTCTCAATCCTGATTGTGCACATCGGGTTCCCTGGAAGTAGATTCCGAGGCAGGGGGCTTTGCAGGAAGTATATTAGAATGTGTCCTTGGGATCCACCTTGTCGGTTTGCAGAACAAGGAGAAGTTGGACTACGTGGCTCTTCAAACTTGTGCCAACTTGGGCGGAGATGGTTACTATGGGAAGGGTGTATGACTTTATGTAAAACAGTTCTGTTCATTTCAGTGAATTCCTTAAGAGGACTGACAATGGGACATTGTCTGCTAGTAGCACTCTCAGAAATTGGAGGAATCAGGAAACTGCGAAAGACATCATAGCACCCATAGCGGTCCATTCCATATGCGCCTTCAATGTACTTAATATGTGTGCCATGGGCAGCCACTTTGGATTTCAGTAGGCCTTTTTGCCCATAAGAAGCAGGAAAGCAGAAGGGAAAAGGGTGAACTAAAATTCCCCCAAATAGTTAATATAAAAGAGCTACATTTGGATTTGTGGTTGCAACTGTAGCCCACTGAATACTTCTTCTGTTATCCACTTTACATTCTTCTCAGAAATGAGCATCTCTTCTGGCCTCATCGGCTTACCTGGCAGTGTGACCCAGACCCACACCACTGAAGCATCTGAGCTGCTGGCCACCATAACTTCTCAGGCCAGCACTGCTGTCACTTGTCATTGACCATCAGCTTGACAAAGAACTACCAAGAGATACCAGATATTTTCCCCCTGTCCTCATTGTACAAAAGCAACCCACTTTCTACTAATTATCAGGGTCCCTTGTCCCTAGGAAGACAATATCCTTTTCTTTTCTGCTGTCCTCTTCGCCTAGGAGGCCCCAAGTGCCCAGACAGTAGCCATAGCTCGTAGGTCAGTGGGACTGCCGATGGTCTCTTTGACAGAAGCACTTCTCTTTGTGATCAGGATTTCCTAACCCACAGAGCCCAGGATTATAGAGACCAGAAGCATAGATTCCCCGAGTAGGTCCCTGAGAGTGAGGTAAGCCAGCACCACACAAAGCTCTGAGTTAGAGAATAAATGGCATTCTGGGAGACAATGTACTGGAAAATGGGTGTGAGTTTCCATTACTGGTAAGGGTGACAATTGGCCGTTATAGCAGTGAGACCAGACGCAATGAAAGGGAGGCCACGCTGTTGGGCTTTTGCAGGTTGTCTGCCACTGTGCCCATCGCTCTTCTATTCAAGCAGTAGAATGGCTGCTGACAGAGGCTGGCTCGGGGGGGCTGCGATGCTGCATCAGTGGAGAGTCCACCGAGATGACTCCAGAACGAGTTCTGAAGCTGAGACAATGCTTTAGAATCGAGGCTACAGGACTGAAGAGACACTTGGTAAAGAGGGCTACAGCTGAGACCTGTGGCAAGAAGCCCTTCATTTCTAAACAGGGTCCTGGGAGGAACATCTCGGCACCCACACAGCAGTGCAGCAAGGAGGAAATTAAATACCTAAATAAGTAAAGAGGATAAAGTTGCTGAAGTGCCTTGATAGGATAGAGACTCACTGAGGGAAGAACAATTATCCTGAGAGCTAAAGAATGGCAATGTTCAGTCGCCAAAAGATCGAGTTCTTAAGGGGAATGGGGTGTGTGTGTGTGTGTGCATGTGTGTAAACATTTGGCATTACAGTTAAGACACCCATGTGGGATGCCTGCATCTCATACCAAAAATACCTGGGTTTGAGTCCTAGTTCCACTCTCGATCCCAGCTTCCTCCTCATGAAAACCGTAGGACGTACCACTATGCCTCAAGTAATTAGGTCACTGCCCCTCTCTTGGGAGACGTGAATCATGTTTCACGCTCCTGTCTACAGTTCAGCCAAGGCCGACGGGCACTCAGGGAGTGAGCCAGCCAATAAGAGCTCTCACTGTCTCTTTGCCTTTCAGAAAAATGAAACAAATAAGTAAAAAAGAATTCATCAGCCGGCGCCGTGGCTCACTAGGCTAATCCTCCGCCTTGCGGTGCCGGCACACCGGGTTCTAGTCCCGGTCGGGGCACCAGTTCTGTCCCGGCTGCCCCTCTTCCAGGCCAGCTCTCTGCTGTGGCCAGGGAGCGCAGTGGAGGATGGCTCAAGTGCTTGGGCCCTGCACCCCATGGGAGACCAGGATAGGCACCTGGCTCCTGCCATCGGAACAGCGCGGTGCGCCTGCCGCAGCACGCCAGCCACAGCGGCCACTGGAGGGTGAACCAACGGCAAAAGGAAGACCTTTCTCTCTGTCTCTCTCTCTCACTGTCCACTCTGCCTGTCAAAAATAAGAAAAAAAAAAAAAAAAGAATTCATCAGCTCCTCTACAATTTTTTTGAATGTGGTCTCTCTAAAAATAATGAAGCAAGCTAGAAAGATATGACTTCAAAATACATAAAAATATAAACTAATATTCAAAAAATATAAAAATATAAAAGACATTAAGAAAATGCGACAATATCTAAAATAATAGTATAGATTAGAAGAAAACCCTTCACATCATTCAAGGAACAATAGAAAATAAAAGAATTGCTTGCTTTCTGAAATCGTATCTAAGCTAAAAGAAACACAGGAATGAATAAGTAAAACAGATGATCCTTTAAAAAATTGGAGAGTAAAAATATTACACAAAATACAGATATGTAAAAAGGGTTAGAAAGTGGCAAATATAGGAGGCTGGCAAGGAAGATCTGACATACATATAATAGGTAGCTCTGAGAAGAAAACCATAACAAGGGAAAAGGATAAACAATAAAAACTATGAAAATAAAAAGAAGAAATTCTTTAAAGCTTCCTTATTCTAAATAACAATAATAAATAATTGGACTTTTAAAAATAAAATCAGATTCTCTGCAAATTTTTTGACAGCAATGCTTTATGCCAAAAGAAAAGTATTTAAGAGGCTTAATGAGAGGAAATGTGGTCCAATGATATTACATTTTTTAGCCAGAGTTACAGAGAGAGAGAGAGAGAGAGACAGAGAGAGAGAGATCTTCCATCTGCTGCTTCACTCCCCAAATGGCCACAATGGCAGGAGCTAGGCCAATCCAATCAGGAGCCAAGAACTTCTTCTAGGTCTCTCACGTTGGTGCAGGAGCCCAAGCACTTGGGTCATCTTCCACTGCTTTCCCAGGTCATTAGCAGAGAGCTGGATCAGAAGAGGAGCAGCAGGGACATGAAATGGCACCCATATGGTATTCTGCCAATGCAGGTGGAGGCTTAGCCTAGGGCACCACAGCGCCAGCCCCAATCATGTGAAATTCTAATTCATCACTTGCATTGTTCTTGACAATCAGGATTTGTGGTATGGGTAAAAAGAGAAACACATTTCATATTGGGAAGATTAAGGAAGCACCCTTTAGTCTTGAGTGTTGAGATCCTGAAATCTTTTAGTGAGAAACACTGTATCTACATCAGAAGTTCTGCTAGGCTGGTCATTTCTTCAAGGGCTTTTCCACATTCGGAGCTTGAATCTATGCCTCTTGTTCATTACTCCCTATAAAGTCCCAGGACTTTACGTTCCACTTTGGTAAGAATCAAGGGAAGACAACAGTCCGGGGTCTAATGGGCTGAGTCTCAAGTACTGGGACCACTGGAAGTGACTGAAGAACTTAAACACAATATTCTGCCACCTGTGGAATGAGAGTTACTGTAAAACTCACTTCAGTTACAGAGAAGTAAGTGTATTTTCTCATGTCGGCCTTTATCACTGTGACATTTACTTCTACTATGGAAGGGGGCTTGCATGGGTTTGTGGAAAATGGAATTAATGGATATGTTTATTTCGGTGCAAAAACTTTTGGTTTTTTTTAAGATTTTATTTATTTATTTGGCAGGTAGAGTTACAGAGAGAGGGGGAAACAGAGAAAAGTTTTCCATCCACTGGTTTACTCCCCAAATGGCTATAACAGCTGGAGCAGGATGAATTTGAAGCCAGGAGTCAGAAACTTCTCCTGGGTCTCTCACTCGGGTGCAGGGATGCAAGCACTTGGAACATCTTCTGCTGCTTCCCCAGGTGCGTTAGCAGGGAGCTGGATCAGAAGAGGAGCAGCCAGGACATGAACCAGTGCCCACATGGGATGCCAGCACTGCAGGTGGAGGCTTAGCCTACCACACCACAGCGCCAACCCTGGGTGCAAAAACTTTTAAATTCATAAATGCAAGGGCTCTTCTAAATTTCCTAATGGATGCTATTTTCTAAAAATAGCCACTGTATTTATTGCAGAAGTATTGTGAACAAAAATGGGGAAAAGTTATTACCTCTAATTTGTAATTTTAAAAACAAATGTGTTTTAAGTTTATGTATGAGTTCTCAGTGTGAATTAAAGAACATACTTTGGAGTTCATTATGTTTACTGGGATTAAAAACTCAATGGTGCAATTTAATGAATTTGATTTATTACCAGGGAACAATGTAACCAGAGTGAGTTTATCTATGTCTCAGATAGAAAAAACAAAACACAGCCGGCGCCATGGCTCACTAGGCTAATCCTCCACCTGCGGCACCGGCACCCTGGGTTCTAGTCCCGGTCGGGGAGTCAGTTCTGTCTGGTTGTTCCTCTTCCAGTCCAGCTCTCTGCTGTGGCCTGGGAGTGCAGTGGAGGATGGCCCAAGTGCTTGGGCCCTGCACCCACATGGGAGACCAGGAGGAAGCACCTGGCTCCTGGCTTCTCGCAGGCTGAGGCAGCCATTTGGGGAGTGAACCAATGGAAAAAGGAAGACCTTTCTCCCTCTCTCTCTCTCTCTCTCACTGTCTAACTCTGCCTGTCAAAAAAAAAAAAATCTATGGAACAATGCATGGCTATGGACTGAATGTTTTGTGTCCTCCCACGATCCATCTGTTGATGCCCTAATTCTCAACGTGGAAATGGGCCCTTGGAGGCAATTGGGTTGAGATGAGGTCATCAGGGCGGAGCTACCAGGAAGACATTGGTGTAACATGGAGTGAAAAAACCGGAGCTCCCCCTCACTCTGCTGCCCTATGAGGATACAGCTAGAAGACCGCCATCTATCAGCCAGGAAGAGGGCCCGCACTAAGAACTTGACCGTGCTGCACCTTGGTCTGGGGTTTCCAGCCTCTAGAACTGTGAGGAGGACACATTTATTGCTTAAACCACCCAATTTGTGATACTGCTAAATGTTATCTCCTCTGGGAATCCTTGCCTGCTCCTCCGAGGCTGGGTTAGGTGTCCCTCTGCTGTGCTCTCAGAGCCAAGAATTTACCGTTGGTCAAGGGTATGGGAACTGCCCATTCGTGTGTCTCTTCCTACTCAATTGTGAGCTCTTTGAGGATGGGGTCCTGACTTGTTCCAGACATTTCTGGCACCCAAGCCAGGCCTGCTCCAGGTAAGGGCTCTGTGTTTGTTTGTTGAATGAGTAAACAAATGGACTGGAGAAAAGCCATCAGCCATGTTGATCATCACAAAGTGTGCTTTGGAAAATGCATGAGATTCCCCTATCTTATTTCTGTTGAATCAAAAGAAACTAGAGAAAAAAAGTAAAAGCAAAAGGCTAGAATTATTTAAATTGCCCATGTGTTAGAAATGTTGGAAACATTTTTTAAAAATTCAGAACACTACAGCAAAACAATGAAGTTTGCCAAGAAGGAAACAAGAATGTGACATTGAGATTAGCATAGCCATTCCAGAATTTGAAAAAGCAAATAGCAGAGGAATTTTCAAGAGGGATGATAAAAGGTTTTTATTAACATGAATCAAATAAGTACACACCTAGTACAAACAGAGATTTTGTTCAAATCATTTCATTTTATGCAAACCAGCGAGGGAGCCCATTCTGGCACTTTTGTTGGTTGTTGTTTTTGTCCTAAATCATGTGCTCTGAGGAAAACTATGAATTGCTTTAAACATTAACAGATGCTGGATTTAAAGAGTGATCAACTTCTGAACTGCTGATTGCCATGGAAAAACGAAATACATTTTCTGTGTTCTGTACCAAGTCTGAAGCTGTTATCCTATGAAGAGGTTTCTTAAGCTTGAGAAAATGCAAAATATGTGCCATAAAAAGCGATGATGGCTCAGTGGCTGTGGGTCTCTCTTTTGTATTTGGGATTGATTGATGTCAACAATTTCTGCTGAAATGTTCCCGGGCGTGATGACAATAACCAATACTTCCTATGTGCTAGGCACCATGTGATGGGATTTGTGTGTATTAATTCATTTAATGGGATGAGAGAGGGAGTAGGAGGTGGGACAGCAGCAGGAAGGGGGGGGCAGGTATGGGGGAAGAACTACTGTATTCCAAAAGCTGTATTTATGAAATTTATATTTATTAAATAAAAGCTTTCTAAAAATTAATTTATTTGGGGCTGGCACCGTGGCACCATGGGCTAATCCTCTGTCTTGGGGATCGGCATCCCATATGGGCACCGGTTCTAGTCCCGGCTGCTCCTCTTCTGATCCAGCTCTCTGCTGTGGCCTGGGAAAGCAGTAGAAGATGGCCCAAGTCCTTGGGCCCCTGCACCTGCATGGGAAACTGGGAAGAAGCACCTGACTCCAGGCTTCAGATTGGTACAGCTCCAGCCGTTGTGGCCATTTGGGGAGTGAACCAAGGGAAGAAAGACCTTTCTTTCTGTCTCTCCCTCTCACTGTCTGTAACTCTACCTCTCAAATAAATAAATAAAATCCTTTAAAAAATTAATTCATTTAAGCCTCATGATCACTCCAGGAGAAGCACGAGGGTACTTCTAAAATGCAGTGAGACAATAAGTTTATTTGGGGGCAAGTATGGAAATCAATGCATGCCATAATACACATTTTTCATGAACTTTTTGAAGCTCCCCCTCACTTCCGCGTGTTACTCCCCTTTTACAGATGAGAAAACTGAGTCACAGAGAGGCATTTGTCTAAGGACACGAGCTAGTTGCTGGAGCAGCTGACATGTAAACCAAACCGTCCAGCCCTGGAGCTGTGGGTTGCAAGCCAGAGCCAACGACACTCAACTGAGCCGAAGAGGAGTTTTCCAAAGGATAGTGGGCAGCCCACAGAGCTTTCAGGAATTCTGGAAAGCTAGGCCTGAGGCTCGATGGCCAGGAACAATCCCTGAAACCACAGTGCAGAGCTTCTCTGGGGAGAAAAACCGTCCTTCCCACCCTGCTCCTGGCCACCCGATACGCTGCACACGTCACGCGCGAGAAGCACTTTTCTCATGGCCGACAGTGGCAGCAATAGGAGGCCTCTTACTTCTTTCTTATTTTGTAGAAACCAACTTAAATATTTATTTATTTATCCATTCATTCATATATTCACCAATGTTATTCCACTTGCCGCTGGGAAGGAACATGGTGTTGTCAGGGCTTAGTGAATAAACTGGATCATATAGACAAGTGGAAATAACTTCTTATGGTGAACTACAAGGATACTTTAAAAAGTCCATAGGGGGCCGGTGCTGTGGTGTAGTGGGTAAAGCTGCTGCTTGCAGTGCCGGCATCCCCTATGGGTGCCAGTTCAAGTCCTGGCTGCTCCACTTATGATCCAGCTCTCTGTTGTGGCCTGGGAAAGCAGTAGAAGATGGCCCAAGTCCTTGGACCCCTGCACCCGCATGGGAGACCTGGAAGAAGTTCCTGGCTCCTGGCTTCGATTCGGCGCAGCTCTGGCCACTTTGGCCATCTGGGGAGTGAACCAGTGGATGGAAGACTTCTCTCTGTCTCTCTCTCTGCCTCTGCTTCTCTGTAACTTTGTCTTTCAGATAAATAAAAAGTTCATGGAATAAGGAATTAAAAGGTAATTTTGTTGCAAACTCCAGGTATATACTTCATAAAGTTCATGGAAAAGCATATTATGAAAAAGTATGAATGGATTTCAACAATTTTTTCACACCAAAATGTACCATTTATTTCAATTTTCCATGAACTTTTTGAAGTACCTTCATTTGGATGTTCCATGACTTACAGTGGGGTTACGCCCCAGAAGGCCCCGCTGTCGGTTGGAAATAGCCCTGACCCTAATACCCTAGCTCAGCAGCATAGCCCGCTGAAAAGCGGGGGTTGTTTTCTGATGTGACCACAGGACTGAGCGGGAGCTACAGTCCCTGCTGCTCCCCAGCACCCCCGAAGAAGATCAGACCTCACATTACTAGCCCAAGAAAAGATCCAAATTTGAAACTCCAAGTGGAGTTTGCAGGTCATTTGTGCATCTTTGTAAACTGGAAAAATAGTAAGGCAAACTATTATAAGTTGAGGCCAGTTGAATTGTGCTTGAGCTAAAGAGGAGGAAATGTTGAATAAGACTCAGCTTTTGCTGTCCAACAGTCCTTGTTATAGTCTCTCCATCGTGCTGAGTGCACAGAGTAGGGATGCAGGGGCAGGTCACCTAGGCTGATTTGAAGGACTCTTATCAGAGAGCAGGTGGCGAGGGTTAATTCTTCCTTTTTGTGAGCTATCCAGACCTAGTGTGCCCAGGATGGGGAGCCAGCTACATGTGTCTCTTCCTAACTCCACACTCAGTGATGCCATATTGGTGGGTCCACTGAGGTCATGTGTGAGTACTAATACCATGGAAATTGGCGAACACCTCCGGAACACCAATGGTCAAGCTCACCAGAGCATCACTGTCAGGCAGGTGCATTATCAGCAGAACTGTGAGAGTGGAAGTGGAAAGGGCCCATGCAAGGTGTTTCCTTCACTCAGGACACATGCTATCCTTGTCCATTGAACACTGGAAAAGTCATCAAGGAGAATGAGCTTCAAGCTCTCTAGAGAAATTAACTTAAAAATACATAGCTACAGGCAGGTAGCTGGTTTAGTGGTTAAGACACCAGAATCCCTATCAGAGTGCCTGGGTTCAAATTTCAACTCCATTCCTGTTCCAGCTTTTTATTTTGCTAATGCACAGTGAGCGGAGGCAGCAGTGAGGGCTCAAGTACTTGGGTCCCTGCCACCCACAGGACAGCCTCAGGTTGAGTTCTTGGCTCCTGGGCATTTGAGGAGTGAACCAGTGAATGGAAGTGTGTTCTCTCTCTCTCTCTCTCTCTCTCTCTCTCTCTCTCCTCTGCCTTTCAAGTAAGTAAATAAATTCTAAAAATTAAGTTCAAATAGTGTCACCATTGATATACTTGAACAGGACAACTATTTAGATTTCAAATGAACTTCATAAACCATAGTTAATGAGCTCTAAATATTACCAGGGTCCAAGGTGTCTTTGAGAATGTTCGTTTGGAAGATGGAAGGCAGGAAAGAGACAAACATCAAAGAAAAGGATATTCTCAGGAAGCAGTAACGACCAGAACACTAGGAAGAGAACAAATCGATCACTATAGTCAGCTCCATGCACACAGAGGCCCCTCCCCTAAGTGATTTGCAAATTCTCCCACTGAGCTGCTCCTAATGGGAAGAAGCCAATCAGCCACAACTTGCTAAAGAAATGAGGTTGTGTGTGTGTGCATGTGTGTGTGTATCAGGGAGACACAGGGGCCTTTGCCAGGGTAAGGAAGTCAAAATGAATTCTCGTCTTTGTTGCCAAACAAGGCACCCCAGGGTCAGGGAGAAACTCAGAGATGGACGTCAAGGCCTTGCAGCTGCCTCCCAATCACCCCCAGGTTGCCTCGCTGTAGTGCAGGCACTGAACATCTGTGCCCCATCTGTAGATGTTATGACAATGCTCAATCTGTCCGGCGTTGTGTCCGGAGCCCGGAGCAGCCTTGTCACATCAGCTAAGCAGACCCAAGGGCAGCCGTCCCCCACAAGCGCCCAAAAACAATGTCTGGCTTTGGGATTTTCAGGTGCATTAGTGCATATGGGAGAAAAATACTGTCACTCCAAACAGGAAGGCAGGGCGACTTTTAGCTTAGGTTTCTAGACAGCCGGGACCACCAGAGCCCTCTTCCTCCCTTCCATTCTGTTAGGGAGCATGGGTTGTCATGACAAAATAGCACCGACTGGGTGGCTTGAACAACACAAATTCATTCTCTCACAGTTCTGCAGGCGCAAGCAACTGAGGTTTTGGGTAAGGGGCGTCTTCCCAGCTCACAGAAGGCAGCATGTCTCTGTGTCCTCACACCCCGGAGGGTAAGCCGAAGGTGCCCTGGCATCCCATCTCTTAAGGACATGATCAAGGACGGCCGTGTGACCTTATTTAACCTTATTTCCTTAGACGCCCACCTCCAAGTGTGGGCTCAGCGCGGTCAGGACTTCAGAACGTGACTCTGGGAGGTGGGCACGCACAGGTTGTCTGTAACAGCCGCATACCACGCATGTCACCATGGAAGACCAGGGCTCCAGGAGAGTTCCATCGAATTTTCACTCAGAAAGAGGAAAGAAGCCAAAGACTGGGACCAGGCGCACCTCCTCCCAATGAAGGGGCTTTGCTCCAGAACTCACTGATGCCCGTGGGGCCTGTGGCTGGGGCTTGGGGTCTCGGCCAGTCCCGTGTGAAGTCTGTCCTCAAACACCTGACTACAGAATGGAATCGGGAACTTGCCACTCCCAGCCACGGGGCCACAGTCAATGAGGCTGGGAAGAACTCAAAGGTTTTAAAGATGAGGCGCACTCTTCAAAATTAGGGTTGCAATTTTGGAAGAATTAATTTGATTAAAATAACACTTTATATTTTTGAAACTCATCAAATAAAATTAGAGATTACAAAATATTTCATTTTAGGGGCCGGCGCGGTGGCACAGTGGGTTAATACCCTGGCCTAAAGCACCGGCATCCCATATGGGCACTGGTTCGAGACCTGGCTGCTCTGCTTCCTGTCCAGCTCTCTGCTATGGCCCGAGAAAGCAGTAGAAGATGGCCCAAGTCCTTGGACCCCTGCACCTACGTGGGAGACCCAGAGGAAGCTCCTGGCTCTTGGCTTCAAATCGGTGCAGTTCCAGCCATTGCGGCCAATTGGGGAGTGAACCATCGGATGGAAGACCTCTCTCTCTCTCTCTCTCTCTCTCTCTCTGCCTCTCCTCTCTCTGTGTAACTCTGACTTTCAAATAAATAAATAAATAAATATTTTAAAAAATATTTCATTTAAAAAAATTCTTATTCACTTCCAGAGCAACCCCAGGGACAGGTCCCAGGCAGGACCTTGTGTTGTCATGGAAACCCTCTCAGCGCTCATCCTCTGGTCCCTGAGCCTGGTTCTGGGTGATTTCACCGAGGAGCTGTGCGGAGACCACCTCCACGGGGCTTCAGCAGCTCTTTAATTTTCTCCCAGCAGCCTGATGTTTTGTGTTGCTGTTTGCTAACGTGTAGGCTGTGCCCACTATCTAATTATTACATTCCATCACTACAGAGGGTGAGCCTGAACCAGCTATTTCAATGAAAGGCAATGTTTTATTCTGACATTCTAATTAGTGGAACTGACTCTCATAAAATCTCTCTGAGACAGTACTGATTTGCAAAACCTAATATTACATCTTTTATAGAGCCTGCTATCTGTGTATAATTGACCGATTTATTAGAAACTTGTGGCTCATTGATTTTCTAGACAGAAAAAAAAAAAACAGGATCACGGTTTCTAGCTGCTATTTTCCTCAAATGGATCATGCTGGCCCTCATAAATGTTCCCTTTGTACTCATGCTCACTCTTTTGCACAAAGAAACTGTATTATACACAGTGTGGTGTCACTGGTCTTGGAATTAGAGGATTTTTTGTTTATTGTGTTGTTGTTCTCCTGAAATTCTTTCTGTTGTTGTTGCCACAAAGTAATTTGAAGGTAGCTTTATTCAGAGGAATTTTCCTTACAAAAATCTGTTTATTTCCTGAATATACTTTTCTTCAGGCTAGCATTTTCCCTACAAGGAAAATCTTCCGGAGACCACTTCGCTTGATTGACAACGATGCCTAACAAAGAGACACGCGTTTGTTGGACAACCTCAGGACCCTTTCCAAGGCAAAGACGACTTTCAAATTTTGTTCTTTATGCCATTGCTGACAATAAGACATTTCTGGCTCCAACAGGAGCTTTCTGAAAAGATGCCTGCGTTGAAGCTTAAGGCTACACAATGATTTGAAGCTAGTTGTTGCCTTATATAAAATGTGATGCAGTATATGATCCATGTTTAGTATACACTAATTTAGGATTTTTGATCATTTTGGAGCTAACTGAAAAAGCTAGAAGTAAAAAGACAAGGAGAAGGTAAAAACAGAGGGAATATTTTCTAAGTCAGACCAGCATAACCTTAATAGCAAAACCAGACAAAGAAAGAAAAAATTGACCAATATCTATTATGACAATAGTTGCAGAAACCCTCAGCAAAATGTTACTAAGTCAAATCCAACAAAATATAAAACAAATTACATACCACAATCAAATGGGATTTATTTCAGGAATGCAAGACTGCTTTAGCATTTGGTACTCAATTCAGCATTATTAAGCACAACAGGCTAAAGAAGAAAAAAATATATGCCTATACTGGCAAATGTAGAAAAAGTATTTGATAAAATCCAACAACTACTATGATAAAAATTCTCAGCACATTAGGAATAGATGGAAACTTCCTGCAACTGATAATGTACACAAAGGACCTACAGCTAACATCATATTTAATGATGGGAAATGAGGATTTCTAATAGGAACAAGGAAAGGATTTCTGTTCTCAGTAATCTTACTCCATATCACACTGGAAGCCCCATATAAGATAATATGACAAGAGAAGGAAATAAAAGTTACACAAGTTGGGAAGGAATAAGCAAAACCGTCTTTGTAGATGAAATGATTATCTGTGAAGAAAATCCCGATGAATTAACAGCAAAATCTTCTCCTGCAACAAACAAGCAGTCATGACAAGGTTGCAGGACACAAGGTTAATACACAAGTTAACTTCTCTCTATACTTGCAAAGAGAAATTGGGATTGGAAGCTTAAAATGCAATACCATTTATATTAACATGAAAAAATGGAAACATCTAGGTAGAATCTAACAAAATACATATAAGACGTACATAAGGAAGCTACAAACCTCAATGAAAGAAACCAAGAAAGGAAAAAAATGTACACATTGCATGTACATGGATAGGAAGTTTATCAGTTCCTCTTAACTTGACCTTATAGATTAAATGCCATCCCACTCAAAATACTAGCATGCTTTTTCATTTGTTTTGTTCTACTTTTTATTAACAAACTGGTTCTATAATTTGCATGGAAAGGCAAAAGACTGGGAATAAGCAAACTAATATTGAGGGAAAAGAACAAAGTCAGAGGACTTAAATTATCAAATTTTAGGACTCACCACAAAGCTGCAATTGTCAAGTCAGTGTGATATTGATGAAAAACAAACAGATAAATAGATGGAACAGAATGGAGAGCTTTGAAATCCACAAAACTAAAGTCTACTGATCTTTGACCAAAAGCAGTTCAATAGAAAAAAAGATCAGCTTTCTAACAAATGATGTGTGTCATTAGGGACAGATCTGGGAAGCCCATACTTTCCACTGAGTTTTTCTTCTGTAAGAGAAAAAAACTACTGAAAAGAAAATATTCAATTAATTCATAGTAAAATACTAAACATTTTAAAATATATTCCAAAACCATGGTAAAGAGGGAAGTCTAGCCATATAAGCATAAACTTTGGGACAAAAAGGAAGTTTGGGTATTAAACACACAAAAGGAACCTAACTATATGGAAAAAAAGGTCTAGGAACATCTATATTTTATAGCAAATTGGACCAAAACAGCAAATATAAGAAAAGAAGCAACCAGAAAGAAAAAAAAGAATATTCTAAAAGGTCATGATTCAGGCACAGATAACTGGTCCTGGCACCCCAACCACCTTCATGGAGACTGTTTGTACAAGCTGGGCCAGTGGCCCACTCTATGAATGTCCTATAAAATATCAACTGCAGAAGTGCCTTGCCACTCAGGGCCAGTCTCAGCTTCAGGAGAGTATTTGCAAATGTGCAAGACTGTGGAGCCAGCAGAGTGTGCTGCCAGCCCGGATGCCCCTGGACCATGGATGAGCCAGGGCAGGTGAGCAGCTCTCAAATACTCGGAGCCAGGGCAGTGGAGCACAGACTTGGTTACAGGTCGCATCTCAGTTCTGCCTCTTCCTCGAGGTGATACTGTGGGAATCAAATGAGAAAATGGATGTACTTGTTAGCTGTTTTTATTGTCTGGTTCTTACTCCACTACCTACTGCTCTGGTTTAAGTCCTGCCCACTCCAAACCTCATGTTGAAAAATAATTGCTATTGTGATGGTGTTGGGAGATGGGGCCTTCAAGGGTCTTTAGGTCCTGGGGGCTGTATCCTCTTGCTTTCTCTCTTCCTCTCCCTCTCTCTTTTCCCTTTCCATCACGTAAGCCTTCAGCCAGTTATGACCCAGCAAGAAGGTCCACATCAGGTGTCAGAACCTTGGAATTCCCAGGCTTTCAAATTTTGAGCCAATAATTTCTTGTTTCAAAAAAGATTATTTTTGAAAGGTAGAGTTACAGATGAGACAGAGAGAGAGATCTACCATCTGTTGGTCCACTCCCTAAATGGCCACAAGAACTGGGGCTGGATATTACTAAAGCTAGGAGCCCAGATGTCCATCCAGGTCTCCCATGTTGGTGGCAGGCAGGGGCCCAAGGACCTGGGCCATCCTCTGCTGCTTTTCCAGGTGCATTCGCAGGGAGCTGGATTGGAAGTGAAGCAGCTGGGACTCAAACTGGCGCTCATATGGGACGCAGCATCTCAGGTGGCAGCTTAACCTGCTGCACCATGATGCTGGGCTGGAGACAGTAATATCTGTTAGTTGTAAATTACTCATCCTTGGCATTGAGTTAGAACTGCACAAAAGGCAGTGAGCCCTATTACCCAGATGCCTTCTCTGCTTGGACCTCTTGCATGGTCAACTGAACTGGACAAGAGAATGACTTCCATGTTATTTTCCTACCCAGGGTGCTATCTCTTATATTTCTCTCTCCTTTGCATGGAATGCTGCTCCTACGTCCTACCTGGGTGCTGGGTCTCTAAGTTCCAGCCACGACTCGGCACACTGAGGCTGCTTGTTTGGAAAGGGAGAGTGGCTCCTGCAGACCCAACACGACAAAGCATAAAAGGCATTGTTGGACCAGAGGAAATAGGATAATCATTTTATCCTAATTAAATTAATACGATTAGTCAATGAAGTTAATTACTGGATTAAAATTAATAGACAAAATTATTGCAGTATCTTAATTGGTAATATATCTCCAAGTATCATCTTAATTGGTAGAATTATTAATTTTAAATAATTATTTAAAAATCAAGGAAAAAGACTAAAAAAATTCTCTATGTAATGGTAATATGGAAGTGCAAAGAAAATGAAAGTGAGTGGTAGGTTTAGGCCTGGTGGATGAGACACGGCTTAGGATGCCTGCATCCCCCACTGGAGTGCCTGTGTCTGAGTCCTCCGTCTGTTCCCAATTCTAGCCTCATGCTGATGGGTGCCCCATGTGGCAGGAGGTCCCTGTCACCCATGGGGGAAACCTGGTATGAATTCCTGACTCCTGACTTCAGCTTGTCCCAGCTTAACTATTGCAGGTAATTGGGAAGTGAACTAGCAGGTGGGAGATTTCTCTCTCTCTCTCTCTGTATTTAAATAAATGATTTTTAAAGTGAATATATTTTTTTAAAAAGACAATGAAAGTGAAACTCCTGTCTTCAGTAAAGCAGGGGCCCTGGGTGGTTATGGACACTGTCAGCCGGGCTGTCCCAGGGCGGCACATACTGAGCAGGCGCCTTAATCTAAGTGGGGGGAGGCGGGGCTGTGCCTTCTCCGACTCAGGCTGGGGCGCTGCACAGCTGGGCTGTGGGGCCACAGGAGCAATTTTCATCTGCTTTTTCACAGCTCAGCGACTGGGCAGAATTTTATGGTCAACAGCAGTAAAAAATCTGGCAACCATACCTGTAGAGCCTAGAAATTAAATCACCAACAACAATCCAGGGGAAAAAAACAGAGAGGGAAATGATAGAAACAAAACTCATCCAACCACTGGAAAATGAAACAAAGAAAGAAGACTAGAAATACAGAGGTTTGGGCTAGGGCCACATTTCGGGGCAAAACCAGAAAGGGACTCTGAAAATAAATAAATAAGTGAAGACTTGAGAGAGGGGAGCATGGTGGAGAAATTGTTTCCAAGGCTTCAGGAAATGAATGGGGCATATTTCAGAGGAACCTGAAATTGCACAATTGTTCTTTGGAATTAGTACAAGATTAAATGAGAGATGTAAAGAGAAGGGAACATAGAGAACAGAATGAGTAATTTCTCTGTGTCTGAAACAAATCTTGCTTTGTTAAGGAAAGCAAAAAAGAGAAGAAAAAAAATGCATAAACATTCAGGGAGATGACTTTTCACTTAAGAAAATATACTTGAGGCATTAACAATTATCCCAGTAGTGGCTGACATCCAATTAATTAAAGTTAACGAGGAGAAAACACCAGAAGTCAGCACACCTAAGTCAGAAAATGTTATGTTGACTGTATTAGCATATCAGTGGGTTTATAAGCAGGTCAATAAAGTTACTGCCGTCATTATTTTAACTCTTGGTAATAATGGCAGCAGAGGCTGCTGGGTAACAAAGAGCTAGTTTAGCACAGCTGAGGAGCCAACTTGGATTCTCCAAAATGTTAAGTGTCAAGACTGCTCATGTCAGAAGAATTTTTAACATCTACATACTTTTTAAATTAGTTATTTATTTATTTGAAAGGCAGAGTTACACAGAGAGAGGAAACAGAGAGAGAGAGATCTTCCATGCGCTGGTTCTCTCCCCAAACAACCACAACAGCCAGGGCTGGGCTGAAGCCAGGAGTCAGGAGTTTCTTCTGGGTCTCCCACATGGGTACAGGGGCCCAAGGACTTGGACCATCCTCTGCTACTTTTCCCAGGCACATTAGCAGGGAGCTGGATCAGAAGTGGAACAGCCAGAACACAAATTAGCACCCATATGGGATGTCAGTGTTGCAGGCAGCAGCTTAACCTGCTGTGCCACAGCGCTGGCCCCAAAATCATTTTTTTAGGAGAGAGACATCTTGTTGAATAGTGATGCTGTGTTGGCCTATGCCTGACATCTAGCACTTTGTCCCTGCACCATGGTTCATGAAGGATACAGTCTCTGGGACAGGGCTTCCTGGGATCAGCTCCTGCTCTGCCCCTTATTTGTTGGGTAACCTCAGGCATATTGCTTAGTCTCTGTGCCAGCTTCTTCATCCATAACTGTGTGTGTGTGTGTGAACAGTACCTACTCTATAAAGATGCTGAGAAAATTAAGAGTTAAATTGGATACATCCCCAGAAACAGTGAATTAAGTAACTGATGGGGCCAGAAGAGAATAGTACAGGTTGAACAACCTGAGAAGGAACATGCTCCCATCCCCCCTTCCCCTGAGCCCCTGGGCTGTACCTGAGTCCATGTAGTCTCCTGTGCTCTGGCAGGGTGGCAGAACTCCATCACTGGTCCATCTGCCAGAAGTACCCAGAAGTCAGGGGCCTGGAAGCAAGGCTGAGAAGTGAAGCCTCTGGAGCTGGCTGACTCTAAATAGAAGGGGATCTCAGGGCAGTTGCAACTTTGTGGGAGCTAGGCTGGGGTCTACATCCCAGGGTGGGGAGCCACAGGGGCTGAGAATAAAATGGGAACTACTCCACTGTGATGGGGGATACTCCACTGTGATGGGGGACACTTCACCATGATGGGGGGTACTCCACTGGGGTGGAGGCTACTCCACTGTGATGGGGGGTACTCCACTAGGATGGAGGCTACTCCACTGTGATGGGGGTACTTCACTGTGATGGGGGTACTCCACTGTGATGGGAGGTACTCCACTGTGATGGGGGTACTCCACTGTTATGGGGGATACTCCACTGTGATGGGGGTACTCCACTGTGATGGTAAGTGCTCCACTGTGATGGGGGATACTCCACTGTAATGGGGGGTACTCCACCATGATGGGGGGTGCTCCACTGTGATGGGAGGCACTCCACTATGATGGGAGGTACTTCACCATGATGGGAGCTACTCCACTGTGATGAGGGTACTGTGATGGGGGGTACTCCACTTGATGGGGGTACTCCACTGTGATGGGGGTACTCCACTGTGATGGGGGCTACTCCACTGTGATGGTGGTACTCCACTGTGATGGGGGTACTCCCCTGTGATGAAAAGTACTCCACTGTGATGGGGGTACTCCACTGTGATGGGGGTACTCTCTGTGATGCAGGGAGCTCCACTGTGATGGGGGATACTTCACTGTGATGGGGGTACTCCACTGTTATGGAAGATACTCCACTGTTATGGAGGTACTCCACTGTGATGGAGGGAACTCCACTGTGATGGGGTACTCCACTGTGATGGGAGCTACTCCACTGTGATGGAGGTACTCCACTGTGACGGGAGGTGCGCCACTGTGATGGGGTGCTCCACTGTGATGGGGTACTCCACTGTGATGGGGGTACTCTCTGTGATACAGGGAGCTCCCCTGTGATGAGAAGTACTCCACTGTGATGGGGTACTCCACTGTGATGGGGTACTCCACTGTGATGGGAGGTACTGCACTGTGACGGGAGGTGCTCCACTGTGATGGGGGTACTCCACTGTGATGGGGGTACTCCCCTGTGATGAGAAGTACTCCACTGTGATGGGGTACTCCACTGTTATGGGGGATACTCCACTGTGATGGGAGGTACTCCAATGTGATTGGGGTACTCCACAGTGATGGGAGGCACTCTACTATGATGGGAGGTACTCCACTGTGATGGGGGATACTCCACCATGATGGGGGGTACTCCACTGTGATGGGGGTACTCCACTGTGACCACTTGTGTCACAGATACAGCGAGGGCAGAGTCCCATGCCTGATGATGTAGGGCCTTGCACTGCCCCGCAGCTGAAGCAGCAGGGAGAAGGACTGCCAGACAACCGTTGGTCACATGGTCCTCACTTCACAATCTCATGAGAAGGTCCCCAGCACCTGCATGTGGCCAGGAGAAGAGAACGGGGAGAGAAGGGGACTGAGAGCTTAAGCATCTATCTCTACAGAGACTGGCTTAAACTTCAAATTTATATCAAGTTATTCTTAAATGACAAGATTAAGGCTTTTCTCAACCATCAGCAGAAATAGAGGCTAAGGGAAAGTTGAGTCCAGTCTTTAAAAAAGATGAAGAAAACAGGCCGGCGCCGTGGCTCAACAGGCTAATCCTTCGCCTTGCGGTGCCAGCACACCGGGTTCTAGTCCCGGTTGTGGTGCCGGATTCTATCCCGGTTGCCCCTCTTCCAGGCCAGCTCTCTGCTATAGCCCGGGAAGGCAGTGGAGGATGGCCCAAGTCCTTGGGCCCTGCACCCGCATGGGAGACCAGGAGAAGCACCTGGCTCCTGGCTTTGGATCAGCGCGATGCGCCGGCCGCAGTGCACCAGCCGCAGCGGCCATTGGAGGGTGAACCAACGGCAAAAAGGAAGACCTTTCTCTCTTTCTCTCTCTCTCTCTCTCTCTCTCTATCCACTCTGTCAAAAAAAAAAAAATGAAGTAAACAAAAGGAATACAGCCACAGTAAAACTCAGATCATCTGGCATCACTAATGTGGCCACATTGCAGTCTAAGAAGGTCCTGCTGGCCTCTTTTTTATTTTTAAGAATTTTATTTATTTATTTGAAAGGCAGAGAGAGAGAGAGATAGAGAAAGAGATCAATCTTCCATCTGCTGGTTCACTCCCCAAGTGGCTATGATGACTGGGGACGGGCAGGGCTGAAGCCAGGAGCTTCTTCTAGGTCTCCCACATGGGTGCAGGGGTACAAGTAGTTGAGCAGTCCTCCTCTGCTTTCCCAAGTACATTAGCAAGGAGCTCAATCAGAAGAGGAGCAGCCGGGACTGGAACTGGTGCCCATATTGGATGTTGGCTTCAAACAGGTGGCGGCTTAAACTACTGGGCCACAATGCCAGCCCCTTGAGTCTTTGTTGTTGTTGCTTTTGGTAAGATTTATTTATTTATTTGAAAGGCACAATGACAGAAAGGGAGAGGGAAAGACAAGGGACTGAGAGAGAGATCTTCCATTTGCTGGTTCACTTCCCAAATATCCACAACAGCTGGCACTGGGCCAGCCCAAAGCCAGGAGCCTGGAATTCTGCTTTTCAGGTCTGCAATGTGGCTGGCAGTGGTCCAAGTACTTGGACCATCTCCCTCTGCCTTCCCAGGGGCATTAGCAGGGAGCTGAATGGGAAGTGGAGCAGCTGGTGCCCACATGGGATGCTGGCATTGCAGGTGGCGGCTTCACGTGCTGTGCCACAATGCCAGCCCCATGACTCTTGTTCAAGTCTAATCAGTAGCATTTCACTCTCAACACAGCTCCATGCTGGACGATGTGCAAAGCCACCCTAGTCATAACCTGCCAAGTCTAGGATTTCTGAAGGTTGTCGCACAGGTGTATAGCACTGAATGACAAACAACCCTAAACACAGAAATGGGCCTGAGTCAGTGAGAAGTGGGGTGCAGAGCAGAGGTCGGCTCTCAGAAGCAAGAAAGACGCTGCAAACAAAGCTGAAACATCTGGCAAGTGGCTGGAGAAGCGGTTCGCATAGTGCTATGGTTTAAAGGTTTTCCCCCAAGTTCATGTGCTGGAAATTCAATCCTCCATGCAACAATCTTAGGAGGTGAGACCTAGGAAGAGGTGACAAGGGGTGATTAATGTATTTATCTCAGGAGTGGGTTAGTTATTGAAAGCAGGGTTTTACAAACATGAGCTTAGCCTCTTGTTCTCCTGTATTCTCTTGTGCATCCCACCTTCCACCGTTGGATGAGGCCATGTAACTTTAGGTCCTCATCAAATGTGGGTTCCTCGACTTTGGGTTCCCCTGGCCCCAGAAATATAAGAAATATATTTTTCTTTATAAATTACCCAGGCTGATATCTAGTGTGTAGCCCAAGGTAAAGAAGACAAACTCACCTAAATATTTAACCATCTCTATGAGTGGCTTTGCATGGATAGCATGCAAAGAATTTTCCATGAGATGAGTAGGTAGGGATGCCTATGGCAATAGCCAAGCTATTCAGAGACAGTCTGAGACCAGCCATGGGCCAAGAAGGTAAGCAACTCAGTGGCCCTCACTGCCTCTTCCCAGGGATGGATGCCGGCTAGATCCTTGAAAGGAGGAGAGCCAGAGGGTGACATGACAGGGCTCAAGAAGGGAGTGGAAGTCCTGGGATGAAATGCTCACCTGGCCAGTGACTGGAAGGGCACTTGGCTTCACCTGCAGTATGTGTTGCTCCTGGATGTGTGAAAAGGACTTCTCAAACTTGCTGGGAGCAGTAGCCGTGGACAGGGTCCAGAAATGAGCACTGGCAGGTTCTGCAGACATTTGATCTTTAGGCCCATCCTCAAAGGAACACTGGATTCTGTAGGAATTGCTTTTGGAAGCCAAAAATTAAAGATTCGTGTTTGAATTGGGGAGTAAAATCCAGCAGTCACATCAACACAGTCTTTGTCAGGAAGCTGAGGTCAGGTTAAATCAAAGGAACTTGGTTTTTACTGTTGGACAGCAATAACTCTTTTCTGCCTCCATTTTATATCCTTTCATTAATCCTCTTATTCATTGCATTCTTTCAGCATTTTTGTGCTTCTTATTGTTTATCTAATAAGCCACATAATAAATGGGAATTATTAAGATATATTATAATTGACTTTTCCTGTTTATTAGTATTTTTATTCTTTTCTAAGAGAGATTAGTCTTTAGGATTTCCTTCCCAGGGGAGTTTGTATTTCAAAGTCAAGTGGGAGTTATCTAAGGACCATCTCTCTTCCCGGCTTTTTCCTTTGCAAACAAAATAATTGAGAGATTTTGACAAAGAAACAGAGATAGGTACAGAGAAACAGAGATAGAGGATACAAGATGTGGGAGAATGACTAATTTAGACAAAAAGAGAACAGTAGTTGGATTTTTACTTTTAGAAACCGAGGGTAGGGACAGATCCTCAGCAGAGTAGGATTAAGGGATCACCTCTGGCAGCTAGTCCCTGTCCCGCAGTGGTCCCAACAGCTAGTGGCAGCTTCCAAGGCCCGCGAAGGCTTAGATGATTGTAATCTCAAGGCTGGCTAGGATGGGCCATGGAGCAGTGGAGGTTTTTGAATGTTCTATGCTCTGTAAGACCACAGAAGCCCCCAAAGGACCCTGGCTGGCAGTGGGGGGAAGAGAGTGGGAAATAGAGAATGGAGTCCCATAATAGCAACTGTTGTGTTTTCTGTGAGAGCTCTGATTTTTGATTTTTGACAACAAAGTTCATGGTATATTTCATTTCTTAACATTTGGTGCAAGAGCGTGCACACAGATCATATAAAAAGGAAATTCACTAGAAATGGTGGCAAATAATTCAAGTGCATAAAAACATTCCAGAACCTACCAATATTTTTAATCAGCTCTCCAAACTGGAGTGGCAAACAGCTACTGAAACTGAGCAGTTCAAG